>NC_041386.1:722371738-722393162 GCF_002162155.2 Triticum dicoccoides
TAGGACAAATTCCTAAGACTTTTTCTTTCTAGGGACATAGTTAGAGGAAAATTTTCTCATTAGTCCCCACAAACAAGCATACTTTACCTTTTGCCCCCTAACATCCCAGTCAAGCTCCGCCACTGCTGGTGGTGAGGTTGGTCGCAGGTGCCGTGCCGAAGGCCAGAAGTTGGACCCGAGAGACCTATGAAACACAATCTAATATTCTCGAGACTTCTAATGATCAGGGGATGTATTGCAACTCGTTTACCATATAACCGTGTTTTTTTTCCTGACATTGGAGGTAGCTAGCAGCTCTCTCCACGACGTTCTCTCGTTCTGTTAAGAAAAAAGAGGTCGGGACCTCCTTTTTAGATACAAGGTGCAGCTTATACACTTGACTAATAAAGATTAAAAGGTTCCACGTACGGTAGCTACGAACCCATACGTGTTATTATTGCAGCATGCATCTGTCACCGAAGCGAAGTACTCGACCGACTACTGTTTGCATTACCCATTTACCCCTTCGGTGCCTCCTCCACCACGCGTGGGTTCTTCTTCTCGTAATCGCCCGGCCGCTGCCGCCGCTCCCCACCGCCGGCACCATCCTCGGAGTCATCATCCTCGTGGGTTGCCACACGTCGGTGGCCCGCACCGTCCTCGGAGTCATCACCCTCGTAGGCTTGTACTCGTTGGCGTCGGCGTACTTGCGGTGCTCATCCTTGAGTTCCTTGTACTTGGCCAAGAGCTGCGCCCGGAGGGCGGCGCAGTGGTCGTCGGCCTCCTTCCGCATGATGTCCAACGCGTCGGCATACGTGACATTGGGGTCCGCCGTCAGCTCGGCCAGGCGTTTGTACTTTGTACAGGACGATCTTGCGACGGCGACGGGCCGGGCGGCGCGGCTGCCATTCGATCAGGGGGTTGGTTGCTGGGAGTTGGCTGCGCCGGCGGCGGCATGGCGTCTAGGTTTTCGATCGACTGTTGTTTGCCCAGTTCCCTCGGTGCGTGGAGTTATCGATCGGTACGGGGAGGAGGACGAGCCGCGTTGACAGGCGGGGCCGAGCAAGAATGCGAACTCTGACTGACAGGCCGGCCCAACCGTGTGTACGCTCCTACTCCTACTCCTACTTCGCAAGTGAGACAACTCGGTCTGGTTATTCGTTCCCAGAAATACTAGTAGGTAGCACTACTTGTCTACTTTGTTACCACGTGATCCATGTGGTAAGCAATCCAAACAATTAAAAGGCTAGATCCAGTGGCGAAGCTAGCGAGGAAAAGCTGAGGGGGCAAATGATGAAATATAATTTTCTGGAGGGGCCAAAAACTGTATTTCTCTGAATTTGTGCTACCCAAAATGGAGTTTGTTCAGAAAAGTTCATGGGCTGGGGGGCCATGGCCCCTGCAGCTATAGGCATAGCTCCGCCAGTGGCTAGATCCATCGAATTTTTTCCAGCGGATAACCCGGACGCCCCCTAGGCGGCTATTAGGGTTTCTCGCGTGGACCTGCGGCGCTCACCGATCGGATCGGCGGGGCGAGACCTGACCGCCGGAGAGGACGATGGCTTCCAACGCTTCCTCATCGGCGAACAACGGATCTGGTGTTGCTGGCCCTTTGTCCCCAAACTCGGCAAGGGCTCGGCTGGCGGAGGCCCTAGGCAAGCTTGACATAATAGAAGAGGAGGCCACACTATTGGTGATAGATGATCGGGAGGAGGGCAATCAGCAGAAGTGGATGATCGCCGGGAAGGTGCTGAACCGCAACAGTCTGCATATCCAAACTATCTCCAACGCTCTTCGTCCCGCCTGGGGAAACCCTAAAGGTTTAGTTTTCCGATCTGTTGGAATCAACATGTTTGTGGCGGAGTTTGCTACTCAGAGAGACTATGATCGCACCTGGGAAGGTTCCCCGTGGCACATCAGCAAGCACGCCGTGATCCTAACGGAGTTTGACGACTGCATGAGGCCGACTAAACTGAAATTCGATCGGCTACAAGTTTGGGCTAGGGTTGTGAACCTCCCTTACAACCTTCGGAACGACTCATGGGGATCGGCGATTGCAAAACAGATAGACAAACAAGCAACTCAAGTGCAGTTTGATCATGTTGGGGGCTTTCTCAGAGCCCGTGTTACACTTGATGTCAGCAAGCCCTTGAGGCGCTGGATCCTGATAGAATCTGCCAGGCGCAAAAGCACAGATGCATACGATATTCAATACAAGAACATTCCTCACTTCTGCTTCTCGTGCGGTCGCCTTGGGCATAGTGACCTGTTCTGCCCTACCCCGGGGACCTGCGACGCCAATGGAGATCTGCCATTTAGCACGGGTCTTCGGCCCCAGGAGGACTGGAAGAAAGCGGGCTCCAGCCAGGGCTCCAACAGGGAGCAAGACACTGCTCGAAGCTCAAATACTAAACAGCCCAGCAAGGCAAAGGAGCAAACCAATGAAGTCAACTCCCCGGCCAAAAACAGAAACAAACGCAAGGGGGGAGATGGTACGAAGCAAGTATACAGGAGGATCGAAACCAATCCAGCACCTGTTGAAGAGAGCAAAAATCAGCTAATGATTTGTGGTGGTCCGGTGGAGGGGACTACCGAGGCCGAGAAGGAAGATGGATCAGTTGAAAGAGAGCGCAAGAAGAAAAGGCCAACACCTGAAAATTCTGGGACCTCGGCAGTGGCTGCCCCGCAGCCCTGCCCGTCCCAATGAATTGCATAAGTTGGAACCGTCGAGGGCTTGGGAACCCTGAGACAGTTCGCGAGCTTCGCAAAATTGTGAAGCAAGAAGGTCCCGCCCTTCTCTTTGTTATGGAAACAAAGATTAAGGGTAAACGGATGGAGAACCTGAAATCCGTTCTAGGGTTTCAAAGTTGTTTTGCGGTGGATAGCACTGGTTTAACTGGTGGCATTGGCTTGTTTTGGACAGATGAAGTGCATGTTGAACTCAAAAACTACAGCCGAGCGCACATAGATGTAAAAATCAGGAGGAAAGATGACCAAAACTCTTGGCGTTTTACAGGTTTTTACGAAGAACCCCGGACAGAGAACAGACACCACAGTTGGGCGTTCTTGCGTACTTTGCATGGCATTCAGCATGAATGATGGATTTGCATGGGCGACTTCAATGAAACAATGTATGCTGAAGAACACTTCAGTGTGCACGATCAACCAGCATGGCAGATGCAGGCCTTCCGTGATGTTATAGATGCTTGTTCCTTCCAAGATGTAGGTTGGAGAGGAGTTCCTTTTACATGGGATAATAAATAGCAGGGCAACTCGAATGTAAAAGCTCGACTCGATCGAGCACTAGCTAATAATGAATTTTTACAGCTTTTTGAGTACACCACTGTCAAACACATTAGCTTAATTTCCTCTGATCATTGCTACGTGTTGGCAGAATTGAGAAGCGATCATCCGAACAAGTGGCCTGCTGCGCAGCGCCCCTTTCGCTATGAAAACGTCTGGCAGACCCATATGGACTATGACGAGCTTTTTATGGATCTTTGGCAATCTGGGGCTGGCCAACGGGGACTGAAAGGAGTAATAGATGCTCTCAACTCGGTACAGTCCCGTCTCGGCTCCTGGGGAGAGCGCGAGTTTGGCAACATGGCAAAAAAAGTACGCGAACTGCAGAAATCTTTGGAACGACTGCGAACGGCGTCTGTTGGCAGTGGCCCAACAGTAGAAGAACTCTCTATAGCATCGCAGCTACGAGAAGCATTGCGACAGGAGGAAATCTGGATCAAACAAAGATCCAGAGTACAAACGGTTCGAGCCGGCGACAGGAATACAAAGTTTTTCCACGCCCGAGCGTCGCAACGGAAACAGATAAATCGGATCACTACCCTTGAGAGGGACGATGGCTATATATGTTCAGATCATGATGAGGTGGCCGAGGAGATCCAAAAATTCTACATGAGCCTATACACCTCTCAGGATTACATCGACATGTCAGAACTATTACCGTTTGTCACACCGCGAGTTTCGGCAGCAATGAACGAAAATCTGGAAAAATATTACACTGCTGACGAGGTGCGGACAGCCTTGTTCCAGATGGCCCCATCCAAGGCGCCAGGTATAGATGGCTTCACTGCCGGTTTCTTCCAAAGGCATTGGGACATTCTTGGCGATGACATAACAACGGCCATTCTGGAATTTTTGAATGGAGGTGAACTACCCGTGGGACTTAATGACACAGCCATAACTCTTATCCCCAAGGTGCGTAATCCTCAAAAAATTACACAATTTCGTCCTATAGCTCTCTGTCCAGTATTGTACAAAATAGCTGCAAAAGCAAACACCAACCGCATGAGGGATATGATGGATGAGGTTATAGGTGACGAGCAAAGTGCCTTCGTCCCGGGACGTCTCATAACTGACAACGTTCTGGTGGCATACGAAAGCATACATGCAATGAAGAAGAAAAAGAAAGGAAAGAATTCTTCATGTGCTGTCAAGCTAGATATGCTCAAAGCTTTTGACAGGGTGGAGTGGCACTACCTGGAAGCTATGTTGACCAAGTTGGGCTTCTATGACAAGTTCGTCAGACTAGTCATGAAGTGTGTATCATCTGTCCGCTTCTCTATCAAAGTAAATGGAACACTTCTACCTTTTTTTCAGCCGACGAAGGGACTGCGCCAGGGGTGTCCAATGTCCCCCTTCCCGTTCCTCATTTGTGCTGAAGGTTTCACTTCGTTAATGAACAATTTTGGTGGCCCTCATATTGATCGTGG
The DNA here is from genome assembly GCF_002162155.2 of Triticum dicoccoides. Taxonomy (NCBI): domain Eukaryota; kingdom Viridiplantae; phylum Streptophyta; class Magnoliopsida; order Poales; family Poaceae; genus Triticum; species Triticum dicoccoides. The sequence goes on from NC_041386.1 coordinate 722,376,448, forward strand.
GATTCGTGTGAGTGTACGCTCACCATGGGTTAACCACCTATTGTTCGCAGATGACAGTCTCATCTTTCTCGGCGCTAACATTGATAGTGCGCGAAGGTTGAACGAGATCCTACGGATCTATGCTCAGTGCTCCGGGCAAGCTGTTAACAAAGCCAAAAGCTCAATCTACTTCAGCCCGAATGCATGCCAGCCTGTTCGTGAAATAGTAAAGCAAGAACTGGGAATTCTTTTTGAAGCTTTCACGGAAAGATACTTGGGCCTACCTACAGCGGTAGGTCGCATAACCAGCGGCTCCTTCGACCACATTGGAGAAAGAAGCCGCGCAAGTATGCAAGGTTAGTTAGAACGCTTCCTTGCATGTGCAGGACGAGAGGTACTGCTGAAGTCAGTTATCCAAGCCATTTCTACCTTCAGTATGTCCTGCTTCTTATTGTCGAAAAAAGTTCGCAAGCAACTCACATCTTCAATGGCAAAATATTGGTGGAGCAGCTCTATTGACAAGCGGTCCTTGCACTGGCTGTCGTGGGAGAATTTGTCAACACCAAAGGTTCAGGGGGGCATGGGGTTCAGAGAGTTCGAAAAGTTTAATCTGGCGCTCTTGGGGAAGCACGGCTGGCGACTCATAACCCATCCCAACTCCCTCTGCTCCCGAGTTCTCAATGGGAAATACTTCCCGGACTGTGATTTTATGCAAGCCAACGCTCCAACCACTTCGTCAGCAACCTGGAAAGCAATCATTGTAGGGAGAAAGGCTTTGCAAACTGGTCTGATCAAACGAGTTGGTAACGGAGATTCTATCTCCATATGGAACGATTCTTGGATCCCCACCACTTCCACCCTCAAACCCATGGGGAGGATAGGGAATGACCCGCTTCAGTGGGTCTCTGAACTCATCGATGAGAGTACGGGAACCTAGGATATCGAAACAGTACGTCGGAATTTTCTTGCACCTGATGCGGAGGCCATACTTAACATTCCTATCCGGCTGGTGGAGAAGATTTCCTGGCTTTGGCCTTTGAAAGATCCGGTGAGTATACTGTAAAATCAGCCTATCGTGCTCTTGTGACTCAAAACGAGCGTCGAGCTCTAGAGGAAGGGACGGTAGTGGGAACATCAGCTTCGCAAAAACAGTTGTGGACTACTCTATGGAATCTCAAAGTGACCCCAAGAGTTCAGGTATTCATGTGGCGAGTTCTCAGAGGGATTCTCCCTGACTACACCAACATGCAATACCGCCATATTCGCACCAGTTCTAGGTGCGATCTGTGCAAGGCAACGGATGAAGACCTCATGCACGCACTCATACATTGCACACATGCACAAGCTTTTTGGGCTGCAGCTAAGGAAGTCATTGGACTAAAGCTTCCACGGCTACACCATGATACATGGGCGCGAGATTTGGTGCTCGACACTAGATTCTCAGACCCAGACAGATGCAAGATAATTACAATCATGCACTCGATCTGGACCTCGCGGAATCGCTGGACGCATGATGAGGAAGGGTATGATCCAGCCCAAGCAATAAAATGGGCACGTGATGACCTAGCCATACTCGATCTTCCTCCAACACAATGACGCAGCGGGAGTCTCCAGAACTGGAATCCACCGCAGCCTGGATGGATCAAAATCAACACAGACGGTGCCCTCGACACTCAGCTTCAGGTTGGAGGCGCGGGAGGAGTTGCTCGCTCACATCTCTCCTTCACTGGTGCATGGAGCAAGCCTCTCCCTGGTGTAACCGACCCTTTCATTGCCGAAGCCCTAGCCCTGCGAGAGGGAGTGATATATGCCCAACTGAGGGGCTTCTCGCACGTGGCAATGGAGGTGGATTGCTTGGAGGTAGCGAACCTCTGGAACTCGCATCACAGTCCAAGATCAATTGTGAAGCCTATCTTCGATGAAATCAAGGAAATAGCTGCAAACTTTGTTTCCTTCTCGATCCAGCATGTCGTAAGAGAAGCCAACACTTCGGCGGACCTATGCGCTAAACATGCAACTACCCTCTCTATATCAGATGTTTGGCTGGACTCTTGTCCACCCTTCTTAGTTAGCAGCTTCCTAGTTGATTGTAACCGAATTTCTATCAAGCAATAAAATCCTTGATTCGCGTCAAAAAAATCCAAACAATTAAAAAAATGTCTATTTTGTTCTATATAAAAACTAGTTCAAACATTTTTTTTAAAATTATGTTATCGCGAGGATGGCAATTCTTTTTAGCAAGCATGGCAAATCTTGTCATGAGGAAGTTTCCTTTAGCAGGATTTGCCATGCTTGCTAAATAAAATTGTATTCTTATGACAACTTATTTTTTCATAAAAAAAAGTTTAATATGCCATGTTCGAAAATCCGGCGTCATATTTTTTGACATTCCCGATAAAAACAGTAGGTAGCTCTAAACGGAACTCTGCATCTGGGAGATGCATGCGGCCTTTATTGATTATTTTTAAGGACCTTACAAAGTATTACAACAATATGCCTGAATCCGCATATTGGCAACATATGCCACTACTCCTATACATATGATGAAGGTTAGCACTCACATGTGTCGTCGCTGCCATCTTTCACAGGTCCGTTTTCAGAGCAGATATTGAGGCTTCTACCTTGCCAAGCCACTTTGCCATCGACGCCACCATGATGCCAGACAACTACCTCCTCCTGCACGAGTCCATCACATGCATCGCGCATCGAGTCTCCACTGTGCCGCGCCACCGAGATCCGCAGTCATCAATGTGTAGGATGAAGCACCGCTCCACCAAAAAAGTCGCCCACTGGTCCCTCGATCCCGTGTACGCCTTCAAGAATGACGCCCCCAAGGAGAAAACGACACCAAGGCGCCGTCGTCATCCGATCTACTGATCTAGGGTTTCCCCCGGAGGTAGCGGATAAAGGTCTGGAGCTTTTCCATGGTGATGTCTTCAAGAAGGTAACGGCATAAAAGAGTGCCGCCAATGCCGGTCTTGGCATCGAGCCCGAGCACGAGGTTTTCATCCGGATCCGCTCAAAGAACCTCCATCAAGCATCGTGTGCACGGGTCACCGCCGATCTGAGCCCCCGCACATCGAGCAGGCCGCCCCGGCCAGATCAGATCTGTCTAGAGGGCACACCACGCATGACGCCGGTCCAACCACCAGACCCTTCATTGCCGCCACCGCCGATTCGAGGTCAGATGGTCCGTCGCCGCAGACCCAGCCGCCGCCGCCGAACGCAGCCAAGGCCGCCCCAGTGCCCGAGGGTGCTGTAAACTTATTGAAGTCGTCTTTGGAGCAAGCCTTCGTCAAGCCGTGTAGCTTAGCGAAGATGGCGTCATTACCCCTTCATTGAGGCGTCACAGCGGTACCTGATCCTTGTGGCACGTGAATCGTTGCGTCCTAGCTTGATGGCGGGGCTGCTGTTTGCAGCGGCCCATGCCGATGCCGTCGTACTACCGTCTTCCTCCAATCGGACTGGTCATGTGTTGTCGCGTTCCTTCCGCTGCCATGCGCAATGTACGTCCGTCGCCAACAGTTTTTGGTTCACTCCACGTCATCCTCGGCGCCAGCTGATTCCTACTGTTCACTTGTGGCTCCCTTGGCGCTTTTGGTGGAGTACGTGGAGGGAATATACGTCGGGCACAGGTTTTAGGTCCTTGATTTGACTAGCGAAATACTACATGTGCTGTAGCCAAAGACCTAAATTATTTCTGTGTCTGACTTGTATTCACAGGAGGAAGTAACCAAGTATCACAGGAGGAAGTAAGCAAGTGGAGAGAGGCGATAGTGCAGACGACGATTACCCCTCGGTGAACTCCGACGAGCTGATGGTTTCTTCCCCCTTGGTCCGCTGATCCGTTAGCTGGAAGAGGGTTAGCTGAGAGCGAGCGGAATTGATCAAGTTTCCACGACTGACCACCAGGGCAGAAGATGGGTGAATGAATGAACAATCAGACCGTTGAAACCGTCAGACAAACAACCCAACCTCTACCAGTTGTCTGCAGTTCAGGCCTTCCCTTCTTTTTTCCGATTGTTATAAAGACGAAGCATCGGCAACATTTGTAGAGTAGTAATATGTACTAATGTTCATGATGCAACTTATTAATAATAAAAGGCGAATCAACCTGTGTTTGGATGGTTAAGATAATATGCCGGCTCAGTCTTTCGGAGTGTTATTATTACTACTGTACTAGTACTAGAGCAGAAGATATGCAGGTACCTGCTGCTGTTTGCATTTACCCATCACAACCCTCTACAGAGAACAATCTTTGGCGCCTCCTCCTCCATTCCTCGGTTCTTCCTCTTCTCCTCGTTCCCCACCGCCAGCCTCCGACTCCTCATCCTCCTCGGAGTCATCTTCCTCGTCGGCCTACTCGTCGTCGAAGGGATCCTCAATCAACGCCATCATATTTGGCCCGGGACTCCTTCCACAGGACGGCGAACACGTCGGCGTCCGGAACCCGCGGGCCCGCCAGCAGCTCCGCCATGCGCTTGCGGAACTTGTCCATGCCGAATGCTACGATGACGGCGGGGTCCATTTCGCGGGGGCCTGCAGGCGGCCTTGGTTGCTGGGGAAGTTTGGAGGTGAGAGGCGGCGTGGGGTTTGGATTGTTGTTCGCCCTCCTCGCGCTCTCTCGGTACCAACGTGGGCTTTGTTATATCTTTGCCGGGTTTGCACGAGGACGACTGGGTCAAGCCTCGGACTGAGGAATTGAACACTTTTAATGTTCTGAACTGAAGAAACACAACACTTCACCTTGCTTGGCATCTTCAACGGTTCAACCACGCCCAGCCATCGGATCTGCATCTAACGGTGACTCACCGCGATCGTCCGTCCATCACGAATCCAACGGCTCACGATGCCCTGCTTCACTGCCTCTGTCTGTCTCCATTTGAATCCCGATGAAGAGTATCATATCGTCTCCATTTGAAAAAACCCTAAGGGCTCATTTGGTACACAGAGAAAACTCGGAGATCCCCGCCCAATACCAGGGACAGAAAGCCACGCGTTTACCTCTCCCAGGGAATTCTGCAGCGCCATTTGGTTCAGGCCCAAGACAGGGAAATCTCGGCCCTCCCCGGCCGAATCCCAGGGAAGAAAAAACACTAGTCATGACGCATGGGAGAAGTTCCCCCGTTTCTCTCGTTGCGTCTCTGTTCGCCGCCGTTCTCGTTGGGTAGACCCCCTCACTTCGACCGGTAGACCCCCTCCTTGGCTCCTCTCTCTACTCCCAAATGGCGATGCCAAATTTCACTGGGGTTTCCATTTTGTCAGGAATTTTTTTCCATTTTGTCAGGAATTTTTTTCCATTTTGTCAGGAATTTTCAATCCGGGGCAGCTCTACCCCGAGTACATCTCCCCCGGCAACCAAACAAGGCCTAAACGTCATTATCTTTATCAAAAATTCGCCCTGAATCTCTCGCCGTTGTCCTCCAAATTTAGCTCTTTTTTTACATTTTGTTCGCCAGATACGATTTCAGAGGAACAGCAGCCGATGATGTCTGGACTGGCTGTTTCTTTAATGATGAAAATCAAAGAACTAGAGTGTTCAACACAACACTAACATGGTACCAATAGCAACTCTGAAACAAAAAAACAGAACCGAGACGTGAAATGGCGTACATTCCTGCACGCGCGTAAAACGAGAGCCGTATGTCTGTTCCAATTACATCAAGATAATTTCCGCTAAATGTTCCTCTGCTTATTTCGCCTTTCTGGCGGCACATCACATTGCATTTTTTTTCCTTCCTTATCTCGAAACTACATCATCATCATCAATCAATCTCTCAAAACTTGGTCCATGCTACCAAAATTAAACCACGTCCTCCAGAGAAACTCGGCCGCGTCGCTCATCAGTATCCGAAGCCTGGTCATCATCAAAGCAAGCAGCACACATCAGCAACATGCTTCGTACGAGCACCGTACCGTTTGCTCACCGGCTAAAAGGGGTTTGAAGCTTACCGGAGTTGTCCATGGGGTTGGCGAGGGGCGCGGCCTCGGGCTCCTTGATCTCGACCACCACCACGTCCGACGTCAGGAAGGTCTTGGCCACCGACGCGGCGTGCTCCAGGCAACATCTCACCACCTGTCATGTCCAGTTCAAGCTCATCAGGAAAACTAAACGTAGCAGTATCATCATGTTCTTTACTTACTGCCATTAGTTGCTTTCCTTCCTTCTCCTTTTGCAGTTCCCAAGTTCTTACTTTGTTTTTGTATTATGCAAAATTAAAGCTAATCTAGATTAGCTTTGCTTATCCATTTAGTTTCCTTTGTCTTTCTAGGCTTAGATCTGGACACTTTATTCCAAAGCAGCAAGACTAAATCTCAGAAAAGAAAAAGGGTGGTTTGCCTAGGAAAAATATATAAGGAGGATGCAGCCCCAATAGAAAAGACAGAATAAAGGATGCCCCAAGTTGCATCATCACCCAAAATATTTCAGAGTGTGCAAGCAAGAGTGTAGGGAAGACTGGGGAGGCTGCAAACCTTAGTGGGGTCGATGATACCAGCAGCCATCAAGTCCTCGTACTGCCCAGTGGCGGCGTTGTAGCCGAACTTGAAGTTGTCGTTAGAAAGAACCTGGTAAAGCAGCATTCTTCATGTTACTCACATACAGGCAAGAATTAAAATAAAAACATTTCTTTTTAGCAAACAAACTCTAACCTTCTCGGTAACAACACTGCCATTGACACCAGCATTCTTGGCGATCAATTTGAGTGGGTAGCACAGCGCCCTCCTCACTATCTCAGCTCCGACCTAGTAGAAAAGTTGGCATTACGGCATGTCAAACTTGAATGCTCAATGATTCAACATGATTGTTTGTGACCCACTTGCACCGGACTGCATTGTGTGCAAGTATTAGAAGCCTTGGGGAATTTCATTTGGTTTTTACCTTCTGCTCGTCGTTCTCCAGGGTGTCCTTGATGGCATCAACCTTAGCAGCCAGCCTCAAAAGAGTGCACCCTCCACCAACAACAATACCTTCCTCAACAGCAGCCTGCAAAAGAAAGAATCAATTTAGAATGTTGAAGGAAGTAACAAACCAATGGGCTTAACTCTGCTTCTTTCACAAGCAGATACGAAGCGGACAGGTAAAATAAGTTTTAACGACACAACACTGTTTGACTTACCTTGGTTGCATTTAGAGCATCCTCAACTCTCAACTTCTTCTCCTTAAGTTCAGTTTCTGTTTGTGCTCCCACCTACCAAGTCACAAGCCATGGGTTACTACAGTTACCATGCCATCCTTCCTTCCAACAGGGAATCAAGCAAAAGAGCAGCATGCCAAAAATAATAGTGTCCTCCATTAATACCTGAATAACAGCAACACCACCGGCGAGCTTTGCAATCCTCTCGTTGAGTTTTTCCTTCTCGTAGTCTTGCTCTGCTGCCTGGAATCAGCAATAACAACTTAGAATCAGACTTTAAGACTAAATGTTTTTCAAGTCTGGGATGAACAGAACAACCACACGCAGAGCTCAAACAAAGAAACTTATAATATACGCCCAGGATGAAGCATGTAAACCAACCACACACAGAGCTCAAACAAAAAAACTTATAATATACGCCCAGGATGAAGCATGTAAACCAACCACACAACATTCTAATACGAAGAAATTTCCAATCTTCATCCAGTACCAGGGATGATGAAACGGAGCCTTCTAGAACTACTACGTACCGAGTCAAGTGAGGCATGGAGAAAAGAGAATGGCATACCTCAATGAGATTTTTGATCTGTGCAACCCTCTTAGTCACTTCTTCCTGGGTGCTGCCATCACCAACAATTGTGGTCGACTCCTTTGTAAGGACAACCTTTGCAGCCGTTCCAAGAACTGTACTATCTGCCTTGTCAAGTGTGAGTCCAACCTCGTCTCTGATCACAGTTCCTGTGAAAAAAAGCGTGTCACGAACAAGAAGCATTGGTGGTCATGAAAACTTTCATTTGAGGTAATATATTCGCCTCACCTCCGGTGAGGATGGCAATGTCATCCAAATACTGGGTCTTGCGCTCTCCAAAACCAGGGGCTTTGATAGCGCAAATTTTCAAAGATCCTCTCAGCTTGTTGACAACAAGGGTTGCAAGAGCCTCCTGCTCGATATCCTCAGCAATGATCAGGATTGGGTATTGTCCCCTAATGGCTTCCTCCAGAACATTGATAAGATCCCGTGCGTTGGTGATTTTTTTGTCAACCAAAAGCAGCTGAAGAATGAAGATCAGAACACATCAATAATCTGAACCATAAAGACAGTAAGCAACAGTGAAAGTAGACTGATAATCACTCAGATTCCAGCTTACCTTGCAGTTCTCGTACTCAGTGGTCATTTTCTCGCTGTCAGTAACGAAATAAGGAGAGATATAACCACGCTCAAACTGCATTCCCTCCACAACATAAAGATTGTTCTCGGAACTCCTCCCCTCTTCAAGGGTAACCACTCCCTTCCGTCCGACCTTGCTCATAGCCTCTGCTATCATGTTACCGATTTCGTAGTTGTTGCCAGCACTGACTGCAGCAACATCTGCAAGCTCACTGTCCTCAACCTGCAGAGAGAACATGCCTACGTAAATAGAACTAATAAGCATATTACATATACCAGCCATCTCGCTCGAGTTGGGAATCAGTTAAATACTAATAAGGGCCAGATTGCCAAAACTAGGAACGCTTTGACAGCATAATAGCCTAATGATTAATTTTACCTCCTTCGACATCTTCTTAAGTTCAAGGACTAGTGCTTTCGCTGTTTTCTCAATACCGCGAGTAATTTGAACAGGGTTAGCACCAGCTGCAATAACCTGAATAAATAACAGACACATTTTTAGGTTTACAGAACAGTAACACCACACTCGAATCACAAGTAACAATAAACCTCTTCTAGCGGCATACCTTAACACCCTCAGCAATGAGCCCCTGAGCAAGGACGACAGAAGTAGTTGTCCCATCTCCAGCTAAATCGTTGGTCTTTGCTGCAGCTTGCCTAACCAACTTAGCTCCAATGTTTTCAACAGGGTCCTCCAGCTCAACCTGCAGTACAACAATTGTTACCTGAACATTCTGCTGGGGCTTTAAACTAAAATCATGAGCATGCTCATATTGCCAGAAAGTAATTACACTAGATCCATGTATATAAGAATACAACATGCAAACTCATGTGCTTTGAGTGACAAAAAAAAATGCATGATTACTAAAAGCAATCTTCTCAGTACTAGAAGTGTAGCATAAAAACTGGCTGATTGCCTCGTCACATGGTAATAATGCAACGTACCTCTCTTGCAACTGTAACACCATCATTGACAATCTTAGGGGACCCGTACTTGCTCTCCAACACAACATTCCTTCCCTTTGGTCCCAAGGTAACTCCAACAAGATCTGCAAGCTTGTTTACTCCAACCTACGATATGGAAACAACTTATCAGCGTCTGTTGAAGGCTCACCAGGCACTGTCATAAAGTGAAAACTCAAAATAGGATGTGTAAGATATGTAAAGCTCACCTGGAGCTTCTTGGTGGCTGAGCCATCCTTGTTGAAGTAGAGCTCCTTAGCTGCTTTAACTCTGAAGTTGCATTTCCTCTGAAGGCGCACATGTCGTGGCCTGTCGGCAAGGGAGATAGATGATAACGAAAATGGCTTCTTGTCAGATACAAGGCCAGTTGGAGCTGCCATGAGCCCAACAGTAGAAGTGGCACCAAATGGTGAAGCCATGTTTTCCTGTGCAGCAACGAAGATATCAGAATGACAGAACAATATATTTATACTACAACATATACGAACCTCCGAATATGGAGATCTTGTAATCACAAGGAAACACAAGCAAGCTTCACTCCAGACATAAAGGCAGTGGAGGCAAAGCCACTAAATCAAAATAGATACTTTTAACTTTTTTTGTCCTACATATATGCACCGACAAATTAGCAGAGTGTTCCATGTATGGGTAGAAAACAGAATTTTGCGTCTGTCCTCAAATTACGCAGAAACAGCAGCTGACCACTCTACTACCCTAGTTTGTGTTCCAGAAACAACAAGTAGGGCCAACCAGTAGAGTGCACTGACTTCTAATTAACGCGCTATACGACACCCAAACAATCTTGGGGGTTTATTAAAATTAGCTAGTCAGTGTGCAAGCAAACTGCAATTCTTATAGCAAAACGAACTGAAGGGCAGATGTAGCTCCTGCTGTGGCTACCCGAATAAGAGCACCACAAAGCCCAAACAGGCACACGGACACGGCCGAGAGAGCACGAGCCCTGAACCGCCTGCAGAACACCCACCCACCCCATAGAGAACCAATTCGCAGCGGTTACACCACTTCCCCAATGCCACACCATAACACCGTTGCGCACCAATGTACCCATCACAGCAGGCTATGCACGAAGCCGGAGACCCGGCGAGCCTCCCGAGCGCCGACAGCCCGCGGCATCTGGGCGGAACCGCTCCAATCCCGCTACTAGCAAACCGTAGCAGCTACAGCAGAGCAGAGCGCACAACATCCCAGACCCAGAACCGCGCGGCCGCCGAATTCGCCGGCAAAACCTACCGGAAACCCCCTCCCCGCGCCCTAATTCACCCAGAGACCTGCCCCAAAACAGGGCGCGACCCGCCCATCTAATCCTCGGACCGCCACGCCCGAATGCGATGGCCCGGCGGCCGAATTCAGCGGGCGAGGAGCCGCTCGGCGCGGCGCCGGGAGAGGGGAGGGGAGGAGGTAGCGGGTCGGGGCGGTGGCTTACCTTGGCGGAGCGGCGGAGGAGCGAGGCGGGGCGGAGAGGATAAGGCTGCGGCCTCGGGAGGGCAGGGGCGCTGCGGGTGCGGGTGAGGGGTTTGGTTGGGTTGGGGGAGGAGGAGGAAGGGGATGAGGTAGGCCTTAAATACACGCCAGGGTTTTACAAAGGGGATTGGTTTGGTGGTTTCTTCCGATCCCACCCTTGGATTAGTGCCTATTTCCGATGGCAGTGATAAGATTTGCACAGGGACCCCTTGTGTAATTAGTAGGATATGTATGAATCTCCGGTGGTGCTAAGAGCATCTACAGCCGGCCTCCCAGGCTGACTGACGGCCCAGGCAGTTTCCGGTCATGAAAGCATATGTCCTAGTCGGACTCCTCAAATCATACGTGTACGTCCGGACTGGCTGACACCCCTCAAATAAAGCACAAATCTGGAGAGGGTATGAGGAGGTCTGGACGCGTCTGCCCGACCATCATGGCCCGCACGGACCCCAGTATGTACTAACTTAAAATCACCATCCGGAGAAAACCCCAACTTCACTTCGCTCTCTGTCGCCTCCCCTCCACTACCTACCCATTCCTTTCTCCCTCTCCGTCCCAATGTCAAGCACCCGCAGCGGCGGCGCCATCGAGTCCCGCAACAAGGATGACAAGGATGCCATCAAACGTGAGGCGGAGAGTGATGACGAGGAGCTGGCCCTCTGCATCGCGCTTCGGTGCTCGCGGGTCGACGTAGGCAGCAACTCCGGCTCTTCTCCATCCCTTGTCGGCCGCCGTCGTAGCACGGACCTCGGCGTGGACCCTCCGACAAAACGCACAGCTTCGCGCGCTCGGCCCGCTATGCATCGCTGTCCAAGCGCACTCATACCCTTCAATCAATGTTCCTAACACTAGTAGAAAAACGACTTTTAGTACCGGTTCGTAAGGACCTTTAGTACGGGTTCTGAAAACTGGCACTAAAGGGTGGGGATTAAAGGGCCCCCCCTCCCTTTAGTCCCGGTTCAACACGAACCGGGACTAAAGGTCTTTTTGAAATATTTTTTTAAATAAAGCAAAAACAGCCCGCCTACTGGGCTGGCATGGCCTGCATACGACTAGAAACCCAACCTCTAGTTGGGCCAGAATGCAGGCCCGTACAGCCCAATAGGCCCCACGGGGCGGAAGACTTGCAATAGGCCCACAAAGGCCTGCTTAGAGAGGAGCTCGACACGGTAGCCGCGGCGGGGCTTATAAACCGATGCGAGCTCCCCTCAACTAGTGAGGTGGGACTAAACATTGTGCACCGCGGGTGGCAGCGCACCACCTTTAGTACCGGTTGGTGGCTTCAACCGATACTATCGGTCACAAATGAACCGGGGCTAATGCATAGTTGTTCGAACCGGGACTAATGGTACCATTAGTGCCTAGGGCTGCAAGAAAAGCTTGAGGCTCATGAGCCCCTCGAGATCGACTCATTTTTTGACTCGACTCGAGATCGACTCGAAAAGAAACGAGCTGAGTTTGAAAACTTTATGTAGATCGACCGAGAAACGAGTTGATCTTGAGCCAATGTTGGCTCGCTCAATTTTAGCTCGATAGCTCGACATAATATCATTATGTTAAATGATCAAGCCATATATTAAATAGAAATAAGTTAATTTATTACCATATATGCTATCCACATTTTTTCTCCATTTTATTTACCAACGAATATGGAAACTTAATTAAGTGTAGAGAAGATTTAGGCCCAATTATGGCACGTGGTCGACTATGTGTTAAATATCCTATCTTTTTGGGAAAGGTTCCCGTCATATTTGCCTTATTTTTTTTGTTTTTCATCCATAGATTTATAATTTTTATCATCTCATTTAGCTCGAAACTAACTAGAGATCGACTCGAGATCGTTACAAGCTGAGCACGAGTCATGTTCTACAGCTCGATCATGAGCTTCACTTAGTTTGAGCTCGCTCGAATTTTCGTATGAGTTGTACTGAGCCAACTCCAACTCGCTCGAGCTCGACTCGTTTGCAGCCCTATTAGTGTCGGTTCATTTACAAACCGGGACTAATGTGTCTCATGTAAAGTAGTTTTTCTAATAGTGTAAGGGGCATCAGTGGGTGCTTTTGCCCCGCACCGCCGCCGCCGCGGACGCAAATGCCCAAATCGGAGGCACCGACCGCTCACCGCGAGTGGCGGTGGGATAGAGAGAGGGCGGCGGTGTCGGAGGCGATTGCATAGTCCTCCTATCGTTAGTGCAGATTGCTAGCGGTGCTTGATGAGGAGGAGGAGCTCCTTGCGGCTATCTACCCATGCTTGTTGAAGACGCGGAGATGGATCCCATGTCAGCTCCGTCGGAAGAATGCCAAAGCGCTTGGGCTTGGTATGGAGCAATCGGTGCGTAAAGCGGCGGAGAAGATGGCGGCGGAAGCAAGAACGGCAAAGCTGGCAAGGTGCAAAACCGCGCCATCCGAAGGATGGCGGCTACATCGACTCCTCGTCCTACGTCACCATTGGTCCGACGAAGCCCCCCTCTTGCCGCCGATGCCTACACGGAGGGGTATAGCCGCTCCGTGACTGGAAGACAAAGGACCGACGAGGAATTGGTGAAGATGCTCATCCCTCTCCATCTCTGTGTTCCATTTTTGTAATTTTATTTTAAAAACTATGTCCATGAACTGAAATGTGATGCTTTTTTGGTTCAAATTATGCGGATACGGTTTGTTCTATATTTGTTTGTTGTATGTTCATTTTTTTTCTGATCATCTACATAGCTTCTTTCACGTTGCATGCATAGTATGGATTTAGGGTACCAAATATGAGATCCTCTGATGTGGGCACGGCGATTTGATGATTGACTAGTCATTGTTGCAAATATATAGGGTGCTAGATTTGATATATCTGGTTGTAGATGCTCTAACAAAATGACACAACTATCTTGAGTGGATAATAATCAAATGAAAGGGGTGACATATTTAGAAGAAGAAGAAAATGCAATTACCCGTCGCATCCTTTGTTGATATATGGCCATCAGCGAGAGGAGCACGTGCCGGCAAAAAACCAAGACATGGTGTTGTGGTCGTCTTTGTGCCTTTGGCTATATCCTTGGTGCCCGGCGAGGAGATGGCGTGTATAGTCTCGACGACGACCATGTATACTAGGGATGATGGAACCCAGAGTTAAGATGTTAGACGACGGCCCATCCAGATAGGAGAATGTTAGTATATTAACAGTATGCATGAGCATAGATCAGGATAAATGATTCTAGTGAAGACGAGTCTAGCTTAAATTCTATTTCTATTCTATTTATGCAACTCAGAGAACAAAACAAACAAAAATATGTTCCAATCCTGATTAGGGTTGACGAATCATCTTAACACAGTTACCCATGAGAAAAAGAAGGGATGGCTGATAAAAAAAAGATTTAGGTCGGTCTATTTTTTCGAACCGTCCGACGTGCACCCAACGACCAAATGCCCTTCTTCCACCTACCGTCCTCCCCTATTCATCTTCTTTACCAAAACGTCCATGACCACCGGCCGAACTGCTTGCCTCCGCCACCCTCTCCCCTCACCATTGTGCTGGCGCCAGCCATCATGGCCATCACTCTAAACTGGCGAACCACTAGAATTTTTATGTGAGACTACACCCCGAACCGTTAACCTTCGAACTCGCCTCCGCCTACGATTCGTTCCTGACCGAGGCCTTGACGGTGTTTTACCCTGCCCGTGCTTCCTTCTTCCTTCCCAACGAAATCGACTGAGCCAAATTCGAAAACCTGACAGCTTCTTCCGGCTAAATTGGAGAAAAAGACCGACATAAACGCACAACATACAACACTAACTCATTTGACCTACAAATATAACGCTGGTTCATTTAAATTTGAGCTAGCAAATATGGCTGCAAAACCAACAAACCAAGGGTAACACGCACGAACTAAAAGCTAGTGTTTCTTTTATCAAAATCGATGGTATTCATTATAACTATTTTGGACAAAGACTAGGATCCTTAAGCACGCGCATGCTTTGCCCTTGCAACAACAAATTTGTAGCACGACAGATAATGTGTTGGCAGGGCTCTAGAGCGAATATGATACTTTTCCAAGGTGCATACGATAAATAGGCCCAGACGGGCCAGGCGAGCACGAGCCATCGGACGCAGTGGATCGGCCTCGACCGTTGTAGAAGCGTCCAGAAGCGTGCAGGCCAGGAGCGGGCTCTCGGCAGGCCGGAAAGAATCGGCCTGGCCTGTCTTGGGCCGGAAAAACAAAAATCTTCGCCGTTGCCGGGGATCGAACCCGGGTCACCCGCGTGACAGGCGGGAGACTTACCACTATACTACAACGACTTTGATGCAAATAATACTCAGCTTAGCTTACTTAGACTTAGCGTTCTCCATTCCTGTGGATCTCTTTTCGTGCGTGCTCCACATCACTGATGGTGGTTTCATGTTCCGGAGTAAATCGTCTCTCTTGGGCGCAATGACCTACATGTCGGCATGTCGCAGGAGGATGAGAATGCTCTAGATGAACCCGACACTGTTATACCGCCAGAAAACGAATCTTTGAATAAATTTTGTTGTTCCATATGATAATTCAAATACACTTGTTACTAATGAAGCCGGTATCTCTCGATGAACCCGACACTGTTATACCGCTAGAAAACGAATCTTTGGATAACTTTTGTTGTTTCCGGATGATAATTCAGATACACTTGTTACTAACGAAGCTGGTGAGTATTTCGAACCTTTGAAAGGTGCGATGTCACGGATATTGATTCTACTACCACTCAACTTTAATCCACTCACTCCATATTCTATGTCGATATCTGTGCCCCTTCGTATATCTTTTAAAAAGAATCAGATGTACATCATTGCTCATGTGTTCTACATGCATGCTTGTTCTTTCTTTAGTTGGTAACAATATTTTTTTCACTAGAAAATGATTATATCTCTCATGAGTGTTTGCTTCTTGGGTTTGTCTGCCTAGTTAAATGAGAGGGCCGCCCCCTAAGGAAACTATGGTAAATATTTTAGTATTTTTTAGCGGGATTATACCAGTGCATTGATTATTTTAGTGTGTTTTATAGCAATTTACATGAGGTTTTGAATTATCCTTTTTTATAATTAATCAAAGAGTGTTTATGCAATAATTGTGATGCACACTAGAACTCGTTATTATAGTTTACTAAACAGGGTTGCCCCTACCTTGCACGTGCCATGGTCAACGTGCTTCTCCATCGCCTTTTTTGGCGGCATATCTGAATGGTGCTCGGGTGTTCTCAGTCTCGATAGACCATTAGGATAGTTGCTTCTGTGGATGCCGACGAGAAGATCGAGGAGGGGCGCCATCTTCGGCTGTGAGAGAAGGTTTCGATGGGAAGAAAACACGTCCTTATGGATTGTGTCGTGGGTGTCGGATCACTGATATTCCCTCGCATACGGTGCATGTCCTTGGCATAGAGCGGATATCACCGTCATTGTCATCGTCCACTTTGCTATCATCGGCAACAACGACACATAAGACAAAGAGGAGAGGTCGGGTGACGAGTGTTGCATTGTTATGGAGGTCACAACCGTCATTCTCAAGCCAAAGGGAAATTCAGTAGAGGGGTCTTGGTTGACAAGGAGAAACAAGAATAAAAATATGGGCGGACAGTTACAAGAATTCTAGGAGAACATAGAGTACCTCACGCCGACATCCTGTGTCTAGGAGTGGAGCCGCGGGTGTCAGGTCAGTGAGGTAAGGTCATTGGCGTCTGATGGTTCACTATTTGTATGCAGGAATCATGGCCGGTCGGAGCACGTTGTATGGTGTCTTTCGTCTCCTTGCTGGGAGCACCTCACATTGACTCCCTGGCGTTTGCTCGCTCCAGCGAGCAAACTGACCAACATGCACAACTCTCATCCTACACGCTTTTTTGGGAGCGGTAGGGTGAGAAGTGGGCCCACCACGTGGGAGAGGCCGAGGCAATTTAAACGTGAGGACGGGAGGTCTTGTTGCGGTATGCAAGCTCACATAATAATCTATAGGTAAAGCTTTTCTATAATGAACA
>NC_041386.1:722393493-722418677 GCF_002162155.2 Triticum dicoccoides
ATTGAGCGGTGGATGATGCGTTGAGACAACCGCGTGGGCTCCTACTGTATTTCCATCCATATCTGGAGTCCTAGGTGTGGGCGACCAACCGCATCTAGATTTGGAGTCACCGCAGTTGGGCAACCAACTACATCCAGATCTGGAGTCCTAGGTGTGGGCGACCAACCATTTTTTCCAGATCTGGAGCCAACATGATGATTGGCGATGGAGGAAAGCGGCATACTATCTCCGACGGCCACGTCTTGCCACGACTGGCATCGGAGAAGTTAGTTGTTGCCTCCACTTCGCGCTCCGCTATCAACATCAAAGAAGGTAAGGGAAGAACTCGCCCTATTTTTCTCTAGAAAAATTAAGGTAAAATTAGTTGATCTTCGAGTTGTGTTTATTTTACTTAATTGAGGGAAAACACTAGACTTGTATATTACCATAGACTGATTGCAATCATTAGACATGGGGCACTAAGTATTGATGGGACACCAATTCCCTCAAAAAAGAAGTATTGATGGGACACTAGCCAACATCACAAAGCCACTGTGGAGATTGGAATTCATGCTCTACATTGTTACCAGAAATAACACAAATAGTGTTACACTCAGCGCCTTTACAAATTTACACAATTGTGTAGCCAGTGAGCCAGTAGCAACCTCCAGCCAAAGACCTTAAACTTCTCTGGAACCTTATCTCTTCAAATCACATCCCAAATACTCCAATTATATGTCGCACTTGATGAGCTAGAAGCAGGGGATTTGTACCTGAATTTGAGTTGGGTGGCAAGTTTATAAGCACATCATCCATTACATAGAAGGGTGATTTATGCGAAATATCTCCTCTACATCATAACCAGAAAATAGCCTATGGACAAGGTTAATATTCCATTCATTTTTTATCGAGACAATCAACTGGTTAACCCACCTCAACCTTGAGTTTCTAGCGAATTTGGCAACCTGAGGCCATACTGTCTCAGAATCCAGTTGCCTCTCTGAATCTGAATTTTTCGTCCATTCACTATACGCCAGATGATGCCTTCCTTGAGTATCTTAACTCCAAGCCGGGGATGCATACGAGGAAATGACCATGTCCAGAATATCCCGCAAGGATAATATTCTGATTTCAAGACTCTGGAACATAAACTATCCGGCTTGTGAACCAGTCTCCACCCTTGCCTTGCCAGGAGAGCTTGGTTAAACATATGCATATCCCAGAATCCTAGAACACCTCCTCTCTTTTGTTTTATAAGTTGGTACCAGGAGAGCCAAATGGCCTTGTGATGTCCTTACTCATCGCCCCACCTAAAGTCCCAGATAAAATTTTCATACTTATCACATTTGAACAATCCAAAGAAGTAATTGGGAAGCGCTTGAACCACTTACTTAATCAAGACCACTTTAGTTGCATGGGTCATATACTTTTCAATCCAGTTCTTGCACATTTTTGTGAACCTTTCCATGATCGACTAAAATTCGAGGCAAACATCCTACCTTCTGGGGTTGGTAAACCCAAATATTTACTCTCAAAAGTGGAAGCCACAACACCAAGGGTGACCTTTATCTCTTACTGGACATGGGGCAAGCAATGTTCACTAAGTAATAAAGAGCATTTAGCCGGGCTAAGAAGCTATCATGTACACCTTTGAAATAGATTTGGAGTGTCCTTCACTACCCTCACCTCTCTTCCTACGGCCTTGAAGAACAAAAGGCTATCATCAACAAACATTAGTTTAGAGACACCGAGGCTCCCCCAACAATTTTGATTGGCATTAACCTTCCTTCCAAGACCTGCTTTCTTGAGATGCTTTCCCGACCATCCGCAACCAATAAGATGGTGCATTCAGTATGTGACTATAATATTCCTTCTCAGCCAGTGAGTGCTGCTTATCATGGACCCAAAATCTTTCATGTCCAAGATCAAACATCCTATTGCAGCACTCCCAGCTTAGTGCAGTCATCGGCCAGGGATTTCAGTAGTTCCCTTTGGCGACGGTACTCTTTCCCATATCTACTCATACCGGAAGGATTTCACGTTGCTGCGCACCTGGGTCTATCTCTGTATTGCAGCCATAGAGGAAAGTGGTTGGAGCATATGTAGGTACCATTGTTCACTCTGAATAAATCACACCAACCCGACGATGCAACTGCACTTTCAACCCAATGGTCACATTGCTTTTACCATACTGTTTATTATTGTATGTCCAGGATGGCCCCTTATAGCCCCAATTATGAAGATCACACTAGAACAAGCCTTCTCTGAAATTGGTATTTCTCTCTCGAATATCCAAGCTACTGAGAAGTGCTCATCCTGCCACACATCGTCTCATAAAAATCACCTATCATCAACAAGTGTTCATGAGCATCTGGCTTTATTCTTTTGAGTAAACTCCAGATTTGACGTCTTCCTTACTCCTTAGGTTCACCATGTAGCCCGACACTTCGGGTCATGGGAATCATCATGAATTAAGACATTGATGTACCTCGGGTATATGGCAGTCTTTTTATTTTAGTTCATTTATCTCACAACAACGCAACACACCCTTGCCCTTACCATCATGCACAATACAATTCTGGCGGCCTAGCATCCTCCTAAGATTATTGAAACTCCTTTCACATTGCTAAGTTTCAGAAAGTAAAACGATCATCAAGTGGTATATGCGTGCACGAGGCAAACTAGCTCTTCAACTATCCGAGACTGCCCGAGGCCCCAACAATTCTAGATCAGGCGACTCATTTCTCCTGATAGGTGCCTTCCTTATCACATGTCATTCATTGGCAACCAATGGGCCGATAGCTACCTTACCGCCTAACACACCTATGTTGCTCATGCCACCTCCATTACCCTCACCTCACGCCTTCTTGTTCAGACCAGGACCCTTGTAACTAGGTGTCGCCACAAACTCACTACAAGACTCACTGTCACGTCCCATGCATTTACCCAACACCACCCCGGTGTTCACCAGGGATTGATCAACTTACTTCCCTGGCTTACCCTTGTGGCTATTCTTATCTTTGTGGTGCTTGGCTTTCATGTTACTGGCTCCAGGGGTAGGGGAGGAGCCTTGTTGAGGTTGACTTCGCCCACTTCATTTTCCTTGCTGGTTGTAGGACTCATGGAGGAGGCCTGGCCTTGAATCACCTCCGCCCTCCGGTTTCAGCCTCAGCAAGGGAAGGAACCAAGTTGATGTCGAGTTCTACCCCCTTGCTCTGAGTTGTACATACAAGCAGCTTTGGAGTGATTGCCGGTATTGTGGACGAGACCTTCCCCACCTCCTACTGGAGTTGGGAACCCATGACAGCCATTGGTGGTGCACTGGCCGACGCTAGTGTTAGCATAATCTTGATTGTTTTGTTTGGAACATGATTTAGTTGGTGCTTGCATGTCACGTGGCTTTATTTCTTTGGGGACTAACCAAAGTCATGTACATGTACTAGTAGGAGTTCACGTGTTTGCGTCAAGCTTGAGTCCAAATATGTAGTATATGATGTGATCTAGGTTAAGTCAATTTCCATGTAGGACATGGTCTCGTGGGTTGGCCGAGTATATATATTTGCTGACCGGTGCCACGGTCCACGATCAGACAGAGTTCTCCACCGTGCAAGGCTGCCCAGGATCATCTTCCTTGGCCCGTCATCACCCCCATTGGGGGCAACCTCCTCTGACGCGCTCATCGCACTTTTGTTCTTGTTAGCCTGACTCTGCCATGGATGATTTGGGGATCTGAGTGTATGTGTTGTTGGTGGATGTGCGATCCTGTTGTGTTTATACTATATGAAAATATGAAATAGTTCAAGGGTTTACCACTATCAGTGTAGAACAATCTTAGAATTTCAATATTGCTTGCACTTTTTAATTTCAAATGTTGATGAAATTTGTCGCGTATCTGTGCGCCCGGAATCGAGGTGGAGACAAGAGCCAAACCTGTTGCGCAACACATATAAATAACATTCGGTGGAAAGAAAAATACAGAACTTGCCTTTTCTTTTCAACCGTTGATGAATTTTATCATGATTGAATTTTCTTGAGGCAGATGCACATTTCGATGGCAATACTGTAGTCTTTGCTCTACTGTGTATTATGTTTATAGTTTCTACAAACATTTTTGTTGTGTTTGTATAATTATCATAGCTGTAGCAGTACCAATTTAATTAAAATAGTGATAACAATTTATATTATATAGTTAACTCAGGTCCATTGCTAAAATTGTTGTCCTTTCATGATCCTTAATGCAGAATTTGAAGCTGATATCATGCAAAACATCAACCGGAGCTCCGACACCCCCATCTCCATGCACCGTGTCATGTTTGGACCCGAAGGCTGGGCGGACCTACCACATGGATTATTGCACTCCGTCATTGTCCTGTTGGGTTCAACTCGTGACCTTCTTGCATTCATCGCCACCTGCCCTAGCTGGTATGCCGCATTCATGTCAATCAAATCTACCTTAGGCGAGCTCTTCCCACCTGTTATTTTCCGGAACTGTGCCGACCAGACAAGCTCAGCTGTCTCTAACATTGGAAACACATGGGAGCTCATTGATCCTGTATATCCAAGTACTCCGTTGTGTCGCTTGACCCCTCCAAGTATTTTGAACAAAATGGCAGTCATCAAATGTTCTTATGGTCATGCGATTTTCTGCTACGAGAGATCCCTCTTCATTATGGACGTGCTCACTGGCACTACGGTTGCAGCTCCACCTTTTCCATTGACTCAACTATGCTACAGAACCTTCATATCTCCAGAGGCGTCACCAGATTCATATCTATTTGTCAGCAGCCCGCACTGCCTGTATGCTTGGCGAGTTGGGAGCCCCTCTTGGTTGCACTGCGATTTTCTAAATGCACATTTGATCAAGGAGATGGTGTCCTTCAAAGGCCGGGTCATTATGAGGATGCGTCAAAAACTATACACCGTGCATTTGACACCTCAGTTTCATGTTGAGCTACTAAGACTTGATTGCAGAGATTATATGGACCCGTACGTGCTTTCTGGAAATTTGGTGGCTTGTGAAGACACACTTCTCCTACTTGGTCGTAACGGGGAAGCCTTCTCCATTGACTTCTCAACTGAACCTGCAAAGTATGTGATCGTGGAAGAGGGAGGCTTGAAGAAGTGGGCGTTCTTCTTGGGCGAGAAACGTACTGGACAACCACGACTCTTAGTGAACCCAGAGAGAATGGGTTTAGGGGGTGGCCTTGTCTATCAATTGGATGAAAACGCTCGAGTATTTTCATACCCAGTAGATGGCAACCAACATGAGGAGTTGGAGCCAGAACCTTGTTTTGCGACGATCAATGCTCATCTTGCTCGCAATCCTACATCCTTTGCAGCTTGGATATGAGATCGTGTCGTTGTACCGTGCAGTTGTCTTGTTGTCGTTGGCTGCACTTGGGGATTTTTTTGTCGCTATGTTCCTTCTAGTTTCCGCTCCTTTGACGGAGTACATCAAGATTTGTAATAATCTCTATTTGCCACCCAGTGTACATTCCTGGAGGCAAAACTTGTGCTACATGTTGCTGTTTTCGCTGAACCTTGTTAATTACTCCCGTTTTGCATACAAGAGATAAGGGTTTGCATCTTGAAACAATATTAGCTTCTTGAGTCTTCATATCACTCTTCAGCATTTTTTGTGTGCACCATGTCGGATGTGCCTGGGCTTTTATTTTAGTTATGTGCTTTGTTTGGTCCATACATCTGTTGGTGCAAAATATAAACTTTGTGATGAATGCATATATGCTGCTTATATGTTTGTTGGCTAAACTTGCAGTCTATATTAACCTGATGTCTATGGACTTGCATCCTCACTTTAATTCTTGGTGACCTTGCAACTCTCCAGCCCAAAATGGCGTACAATGTTCAGTTAAAAAATTGTAGCTTTGCCAAGCTATGTTATCAATATTCACATTTCCACCCAATGAGATAGTCATATGCTCAAGCGCATCACGTGAATAATCAACAACCATAGTACAATTACTCTTAGCTTTTTTTTTTTGAGACAAGTTACTCTTAGCTATCTATGCATGAAAGGGAAGTTACAGGCCTAGCGCATGTTATCAAGTGCCCAGGTACAAGAAAACTCCACAATCTGTAATAAATGAGAAATAAAACATATGGGTCCCTTGTAATTGCCGCAGAAAAAAAGAGGAAAGTACATAATCTGATAATTTAATCTACACTTCTGTTTGTAATGCAAGTTTTGAAACACGTCACGAACATTCAGTGAACTACTCATCTTGCTACTGCAACATAGTAGAATCCTCCCACCAAAGCTGTATCAGAAGCTAATCACGGTAACAAGGAAACATAGTAGAATCACTGCAACATAGTAGAATCCTCCCACCAACCGCACTCACGGCCGTAAGATCATCGCAGGACGTAACAAGGAAACGCGTGGGGAAGACCCAGGTTGACTCCAATTTCAGGTAACGTCTTCCAGTGTTGAAGAGCTGTGTCGAATGGTAATAACATTTTTTCCGTAGTTGGACTGCAGCCCAAGGTTTTTCAGACTGATAACTTGGGAAGTATATGTGGTTGCTCCTTCCTCCCCATCCCTCCGGGTTCATGCACGGCAACGCCTCGCACCGCTCGTCAACGCTGATAAAGATGGCCCAGTTATCTAACTTGTTCACTTTCACCCACCTTGCCTTCTTGGTCATGGTGTCCAATGACTCAAGCTTGAAGGCCATGAACTGGAAGGCCTCCGAGCGCATCCGTCTTCCCGCCTCCACAAGTTTGATCAAGAGAAGCGTGTCACCACACACCACTAGCCATGCTTTTTCATTTGCCGAATAGAGATCTTTGGTTTTATCTTCCTCGAACACAACTTTAAACTTCTCAACAATGAGACTGGGTGACAAGTGAATGATGTAGAACCACCCGAAAGACCCTAGGGCATATGTCTTGTCCTTGAAGGCCACATTTTGTTCAATCGAAAAACGACCAACTTTAGGACTCTGTTTTGTCCAAGAATCGCTCCCGATGCGCCACAGGAACAGATAGGCTCCAACACCGACAAGGAGATGTGAGTCAGCAGATGCAACAGGGGCAGTTAAGGTGACATAGCTGATGCAAGTGAACTGAATTGACTGTACGGAAGGAGGGCCAAGCTTAGCGCCACTGAATGGATTAACAATATGGAACCCATTGTTGTCGTAGAAGATGAGCTGACCGTAAGAGCAGTGCAGAAAGGTCATGCTTCTGTGGTCACTCAAGGAAAGAAAACTGCGAGAGGATGAGGTCACAGCAGGGCCAACCAATCTCCATGTGCATTTTTGGAATAAGGTCCAACAGTTATGCGAGAGAGTCTGTCGACAAGTGGCTGGACAGGGGCTGGAGAAGCAGAGGCTGGACAGAGGACCTGTGTGCTGAGAAGAGATCACACCAATGGCGACAAGTGGTACCGAAGGGGAGGAGGTCGCGGAACGAGCGTAGTAAAGCGACAATGGGTCGGAGCAGGTCGTCCTGGAGCTCTGCCCATCCTTGCGGCCGAGATGAAGCAAAGAGTGAGGAGACAGAAGCAGAACATGTCCTGTTGGCCATTATTTGCACGATGGCACTCTCCCTGTTCGACACAGCAAATTCAAGAAAAAGGTTAGGCATGGAAACAAGGTATAACTTAACTGTACAGGAATTGCCTGGTGCGTTTCTTTAGGACATCAACGCCACACTACGTTCCCATCATGCACTGAACTGAACAAAGGTACTAATCGCATTGAGTTGTCGCTCCCTAGAAGCTCAGAACAAGATCAACAATGATGAAGGCACGCTAGATTGACGGGTTGTTGAAGTTTCATGTAGATCTTGGTTCATACAGATTACACACCACAATTGCCTTGCATTTCTCAAACAAATACTGTATCTGGCAAGTGTCGATGCTGACAGAAAAATAAAAGCAGATCACATATGATTTTCCTAGCAAATTGAGAATCAGCGACCGACACCCTCTATTATTATCTGCAATGTTGGAGATCTAAAGCAGGGAAAGTCTCAATTTGGATTGCTTTTCTTTTTCGAGAATAAGCAGAAAGAATCCATCTATGCCTTAATCCCTACTTGCAGATGTAGGCGGATCTGATGCAACATCTGCAGGTGAAGAGAAACGGGACGAGGATGAGGAAGCAGCCGCCGAGAAAGAAGGATGCGCGCCGAATATGGGGGTATTACATGTCATCTTTTCCTCTTCCTTGATGCCATCAAGATGTTGAGGCCTTGTAGGGATCCGAATGATGGGGCATGCTAGACAGGGAAAGCAAAAGGTTTGTAAGCACAAAAAGACGATGGCGATGAGCTAGACCAGTCTTTATTCCTGTCATTGTTAAACAGCAACAAGGTGCATATATATGTGCTCTGTTTTTCCATATTGGCAACTAGCATATTTTCTTTGGACCTAAAGGATAAAGGGGTCTTCAAAGTGATCCCATCCACATGGAAAAAGAGATGTGCTGGAAATCTGTCCAAACAAACCTTTTTTTAAGATGAAAGATCTGTATAGTTGTTCAACAGTTGATCTTCGACAGAGGATTAGGATCGAAATGGTTCTGTAAAATCTTACAAAGATAAGGATAAACAGTATAGGTTTCTAGTATGAAAAAATGAAGAATGACAGTAGGTTTATAGCTTACCGAATGAATAATGAGCAGAGATGCTAGCTGGTAGGCAGTATGAATTTGCATTTTGGGCTTAGCCACAGGTCTAGTATGAAAGATAGTTGCAGGCCTAGCCCATGTTATCAAGTGGCTCAATTACAAAAAATCTCTACAATTTCTAGTAGATGAGAAATGAAATATAATAAGGGTCCCTTGTAATCACCACACAAGAAAAAGTAGAGTTCAACATCAGTAACTTTGGAAAACAAGTCAGCAACATTCAGTCAACTACTCGTCCTGCAACTGCAACATGGTAGAATTCTCCCACGGAAGTTGTATCAGAAGCTACACCAGACGCATGTACGATTGCCCCAAAGATCATCACTGACCAGAGCGAGGAAACGTGCTTGGAATCACCCAGGTTGACTCCAATCTGCGGTACCGGTTTCCAGTGTTCTCGAGCTGCGAATGTGTTGAACAGTCGTTATGTTTTTTCCATAGTTGGACTGCAGCCCAAGGTTGTTCAGGATGATAACTTGGGAAGTATATGTGGTTGCTTCTGCCTCCCCATCTCTCTGGGTTCATGCATGGCAATGCCTCGCATCGCACGTCCGCGCTGACAAAGATGGCCCAG
Organism: Triticum dicoccoides; assembly: GCF_002162155.2. NCBI lineage: Eukaryota > Viridiplantae > Streptophyta > Magnoliopsida > Poales > Poaceae > Triticum > Triticum dicoccoides. The sequence continues at coordinate 722,402,701 of NC_041386.1, forward strand.
TTATCCAACCTGTCCACCTTCACCCACCTTGCCTTCTTGCTCACGGTGTCCAACGACTCAAGCTGGAAGGCCTTGAACTGGATGACCTCCGAGAATGTCTTTCTTGATGCCTCAAGTTTGATCAAAAGAAGCGCGTCACCGCACGCAACAAGCCATGTTTTTTTATTTGTCCAATAAAGATCTTTGGTTCTATCTTCCTCAAGTATAACTTCAAACTTCTGAATTAAGAGACTGGGTAAGAATTGTACAATGCAGAAGGACCCGAAAGACCCTAGGGCATATGTTTTGCCCTTCAGGGCCACGACTTGTTCAATCTTAAGAAAATTAACTTTAGGATAGTGTTCGAACCAAGAGTCGCTCCCGATGCGCCACTGGAACAGATAGGCTCCACTGCCAACAAGGAGATGTGAGTCATCGGATGCATCAGGGGCAGTCAAGGTGGCATAGCTGATGCTGGTGAAGTGATCTGACTTGAGGCAAGGAGGAACAACCTTAGCGCCGCTGAAGGCATTAACAATGTAGAACCCATCATCGTCGCAGAAGATGAGGTGGCCGTATGAGTAGCTAAGAAAGAACATGCCTCTGAGGTCACTCAAGGAAAGCAAACTGGGATAGGATGAGGTGCCAGCAGGATCAGCCAATCTCCACGTGCATCCTTGCAAGGTCGTCCAGCGGTTAAACTGGGGAGATAGTTTGCTGTCGGCACTCGGGTGTAGGAGGAGAGGCTGCAAAGAGCACGTGCATACCGAGAAGAGATCACGCCAAGGACGACAGGTGGCACCGAAGGCGAGGAGGTCGCGGGAGGAGCCGAGGAGAGCAACGACACATTGGAGCAAATCTTCCGGGAGCTCTACCCATCCTCGTGGCCCGGATGCGGCAAAGACAGAGGAAGCAGAGGCATAGCAGGTTCTCTTAGCGCTGATTCGCATGGCGACGCTCTCCCTGTTGGACACAACAAATTCAGGGCAAAAGGTTAGGCATGCGAAGCTAGATATAATTGTATGAAAAAGAAGAGGAGCTGCCAAGATTCTAGGAAACATGACCTGAGCTAACAAAGATACAGATTATACTGAGTTGTTGCCCCTGAGAAGCTCAGAATAAGATCAACAACGACGCAGACACTGAATTTCAGTTCTACAGAGAAGCTATACGCGGTAGATACAGGTTGCTGAAGTTTCATATAAATCTTTGGGCCTACTGAACTGCATACCACAATCGCCTGTTTCTCAAACTAATAATATCTGGCAGGTGCCATGTGCTTTGATACTGACTGACAGCACCTAGTTGTCAAACTGAATCAGCCAAAAAAATGCAATGTGGGAGATCTAAAGTAGGGATAGTTTCAATCTGGATTGTTTGCCATTGACAATAAGCAGAATCAATCTTTGCCTTAATTATATCAACCAAATTCAGTTACATATCGAGGTACAGTGTGATTAATCTTACAGAAGATATAGGTGGATCTGATGCAACATCCACAGGTGAACGAAATTAACCAGAAAAACAAGACGGAGGGGAAAGAAAGGGAGATGGAGGAGTACAGGACGAGGTAGGGCTTGGGGCTATTACGTCCGCGACGAGGACGAGGACGAAGAAGCGGTCGCCGTCGCCGAGGAAGGAGGATGCCCGTCGATCTCCCGCGGCTGCGCCTCCATGTGCGCCGCCGTTTCTTCCTGTTCTCGGATGTTGGAGCAGCGCAGCCTTCTGAGCGCAGAGCCTCGATATTTTTCCATCATCCCGTTGTAACGCTGGCCCGGCCTAGTCCAGGGATAATGGGCCGAACATGGGCAATAGATTCCTACCTGCTCTAGGGCTGTTTTTTTTTAACACAGTACAGACGCAAGCGCTCATACATACGCGCATACACTCACCCTATAAACGCATATATGCACACCCTATTCGTATGAGCACTTTCGAGATACTGAGCGGGCATATCATTTAAGATTTACGAAGTCATCGTAGGCATCTCGTTGTCGGAAGTGGATCCTCTAACATAAAGGAGGGAAGTCATCTAAACTACAATTCTCTAACTTCCCTCCTTCACTTCCAATATGATTAAGGCTAAGATGACTCGGATTAATTTGCAAATTACAAATCTACTTTATACATTTACAAAAATTACATACAAACAAAATTATGGTGCAATAAAATTAATTTTGGATTTATTTATATCAACAATAGCTGTGTATAGTACCTACTTAAGTAGATGATAGAGTGATTGCTACAGTATCCGTGACTTTCCTTCTATGTTTTACACTAGTCTGCACTGTAGCTTAGGTGACTTTCCTCCTTCATGTTAGAGGATCCACTTCCCTCGTTGTCGACGGGAACATCTCCTCCCACTGAAAGCGCATCGCCGAAAATCCTGAAATAAATCCAGGAGTAATGCGAGCATCAGGACATGAACCCTGGTGGGATGGGAATACTACTGGCTCTCTAACCATCCAACCACAGGTTGGTTCGCCTATGGCTGTGTATTTTAAGAGGCGTTCAGCTTGGATTCCCAGGTTGTTCCGCTATGAGAAGATGTGGGAATCCCGGGGAAAGTTTGTTTTTGCCACTCTAGATTTTGCCAATTTTCTTTATGCCATTCTAGATTTTGACATTTCACTTTTGCTACTCTTAGCTTTTGACAATTATCACAATTGCTAATACGTGGCAAAATCAAAATAAACTTATTTCATTTTTGCCACTCTTAGCTTTTGAAATGTATAACAATTGCCACTCTGATTTTTTTTACTTTAGCCACGGGAATGACAATTGTGTTAATTGTCAAGAACTAAGAGTGAAAAATGTGAAATGTCAAAATCTAGAGTGGCATAAGGAAAATTGGCAAAATTTAGAGTGGCAAAAACAAAATTTCCCAAAAAAAAAGATGTGGGAGACTCGTGGTAAATTTGATGGGGTCGGGCCGGAGTGTCGGAAGTGCAGAAGAACTTGGATGAAATTTCAGAAGAGAAAGACGGAGGGAAGGAAGAGAGAGGTGGAGGAGAGGACATGGCAAGGTAGGGCTTATTACGTCGTCGAGGACGAGTCAGCAGTGGCTAATGACGTCGAGGAAGATGGACACGCTTGATCTCCTCGGCCGCGCCTCAATGCACCGCCGTTTCTTCTAGCTCTCCGACGAGTAGCACAGTCGTAAACGACATATCCTAAACGACGCCTTAAGCGCAGTTCCTTCTATTTCCGCAATCGGACGCACACTTCTCCGCGCTGGCCGACCCATCTTTATCCTTTTCTGTTTTAGAAGACAAAAAACTATGTGCGATGGGATCTTGCTTCCATGTGCACGCTGCAGTAACATATCGATAGACAAAGGAAACTGCATACAAGATTAGCTGAATCCTTAGCATCGAGGTTCGTCGACCGATAAGATCTTCGAAGAATACGTAGGAACCAATATGGGCATCCAGGTCCCGCTATTGGTTGTTGACCATAGAGGTGTCTCGGCCATGTCTGCATAGTTCTCGAACCCGCAGGGTCTACACACTTATCGTTTGGTGACGATATAAGTATAATTGAGTCGTTATGGTGGTTGACGAAGGTTGTTCGGAGTCTCGGATGAGATCCCGGACGTGACGAGGAACTCCGGAATGGTCCGGGGGTGAAGATTGATATATTGGATCGAGGAGGTGAAGGCATCATCAAGCCGTACGTGTGTTGAACGCGGAGGTGTCGTCCGTTTGGCACTTGGATCGGGAGTTCACGGGACGGATCGTGATTGGATCGCAAAGACGTTCGAATACATCAACCACGTTTCTTAATGCTTCCGCTTAGCAATCTACAATGGTACGTAGATGCAATCTCTTCTCTCGTAGATGTTCATCTCCTAGATTGATCTTGGTGAGCGTAGGATTTTTTTTGTTTCCCATGCAACGTTCCCCAACACCGTTCCCCTCCTTGGAGGTGCCGCTCGGGTCTGTCCCTCTGCCCCTTCCCCTCCTTGCCTCCCGGGATAAATCCCCAACGCTGTTGGGCGGCGGTGGCGTCCTTGGTGTCGCGTCCTCCCTGAGCAAGGTGGGCGTGGGGTTTCTCAGAGATGTGTTTCGTGTGCAGCGGCGACTGTAGCTGATCTCCCTCGACGATCGCGACTTCCTAAATGACTCCTTCATTTCGGGAGCTCTCCGGTCTATTGCGCGGTGCCCTGTCTGGCCTGTGGATTCTCCTGGGCATGAGGGGATCGGGTTCCCCTCATTCGACGACCCTTCTCAGTGCACCATGAGAGTATTAGCCCCTCTTTCGGTACCTGCATTTCGGTTCTCAATGTCTTCCAGAGAGATCTAACTGTTGCTCGTCTTTGTCCGTTCCGGCAACTCTTCCTTTTTGTGACCAGTCCGTGGGATTCGATGGTGCTCTGCTCTTGGTGATGTGTTCGTGACTTGTTGGGTGAGTTATTTCTTTTTAGATGCAGCCTGCCGACAACTATCTCCCAGGTTCTAGGGTGAACTGCTCCTCTTGTCAATGGTGCGGCGCCTTTCGAGCCAGGCGAGGAGGCAGGGGCCTTCTTTGACATTGGAGCTGGGCGGATGTGTAGGGTCAGGGTTGCTGGTGATTAGGCGACGGCGTGCCCTTCTTCGTCGTTGGACATGTTGATCCAGTGTGGGCATTCTTCTTCTTCCATGGCGTTCTGGTCGCGTGGAGGGCCTCTTCATCTCCGAGCTGTGTTTCTCCTATTCGATCTTTTTAGCTTGGTGTGTATGAGGCTTGTGAGCTTCTTTCCAGCGCCTTTGTATCTTGCCGTTTTTTTTTCTTGTGTTGGTTTCGAGTTTGTAATCCTGGCCAGTTGATGACTTTGTTAATTCAAAGTCGGGCTCTTCTTGAGCCTTCGTTATAAAAAATATCTCTCTTAAATACCTATCAAATTAGGACCAATTTCATAACACGTGAACAATCAATCCCCGTCCGAAGACTCTGACACCACGAATGGCACCGACAACCCCTCCTCGTGCCGCTGACCCTACACGGAGGGCTACAGACGCTCCGGTGAATGAAATGACAAAGGAACAATGAGGAAATGGTGTGTATAGTCTCGACAATGATCATTGATACTAGGGATGATGGAACCAAGAGTTGAGATGCTAGACAATGGCCCATGCAGATAGAAGAATGTAAGTACATTAACAACAATGCATGAGCATAGATCTGGATGGATAAATGATTCTAGTGAAGACGAGAGTAGCTTAAATTCTATTTCTATTCTATATATGCAACTCGAAGAACAAAACAAACAAATATATAGTCCAACCCTTGTTGGGGTCTAAACATCATCTTGACACAGTTACCCATGAGGAAAAAGTGGATTGCTAGAGGGCGGGAGATTAAAAAAAGATTTGGATGGATTGTTTTTTTTGAATCGTCCGATGAGCAGCCAACGACCAGATGGCCTTCTGAAAGTGCTAGTTATCGACTAGAGGGGGGGGGGTGAATAGGCGATTTTTACAAAAGTCTTCAAAACATGAAAGTTTCGAAGACAATCATGAAAACTAGACCTATAAACATGCAGCGGAAGATGAACTACACTAGACAAGCCATAGTCAAACAAGTATGAAGCTAAAGCATGATGACTGATAGCAGCTATGTAGTAGGATCAGGATGGAAGATAGTATGAAGCCAATCAGAACAAGTAGTCACACAGTGAAGACAAATAGGTAGAGTAATCAGGCAATGACTTCACAAAGACAAGCTGTAAGTAAGGAGAGTAAGAGATAGAACCAGTGTGTTGTGAAGACAAGGATTTGTTCAACCAGTTCCAGTTGCTGTGACAACTGTACGTCTGGCTAGGGAGGTCGAGATTGAACTCAGAAGACCGTGTCTTCACCTTATTCCCCTTGAGGTAAGGACACACAGTCCCCGCCCAATCACTCTGGTAAGTCTTCAAGGTAGACTTCCAAACCTTCACATACTTTGTTCACCGGCCATCCACAATTACTCTTGGATGCTCAGAACGCGACGCCTAACCGGATGGAGGATTCACATTCCTCAAGTGTAACAAGTCTTCAGATCATGCGGACAGAAAGACTTCAGTGATGCCTAACACTCTTTGGCTCTGGGTGTTTGGGCTTCGTCGTCACAAGGATTTCTCTCTCTCAAAAGCTTCGGAGGTGGGTTGCTCTCAAACGACAAAAGCCGTGCACTAACTCTGAGCAGCCACCAATTTATGGTGTAGGGGGTGGGCTATTTATATAGCCACTAGGCAACCCGACCTGATTTGTCCGAAATGACCCTGGGTCACTAAGGAACTGACACGTGTCACAACGGTCAGATTTCAAACACACGCGACAGCTTGACTTGGGCTACAAGTAAAGCTGACTTATCCGACCCTGGATAAGATTTGCTCTCATTGTCTTCGCTCGAAGACATAGGATTTTGGTTGAGCATCACTTCAGTCACTCTGACTTTATTCACTTGGACCCCACTTAACAGTGCGGTGGTTCCTATGACTCAACAAAGAAGAAAAGAAACAACAAAACTGCTAAGTCTTCGCGCTCCATAGTCTTCACTCAATGTCTTCTATAGTCATAGTCTTCAATGTGAATATCTTCACGTACCACCATTATCTTCAATGTCTTCATACATTTTTAGGGGTCATCTCCGGTAGGTAAACCGAATCAAAGAGGGACTACTACCTGTGTTATCCTGCAATTCTTACAAACACATTAGTCCCTCAATACTCCAAAACCAAACTAGGGGTGGCACTAGATGCACTTACAATCTCCCCCTTTTGGTGATTGATGACAAACTGGTTGAAGTTTTCAAGGGGGATACAAGTATGTGAAATATGTGAAATTGTAAAGGATGAGGTATTGTCTTCATAAGTAGCCAAAGGCTCCCCCTGAAGATGTGCATATAAGTAATTTGCCTTTGGAATGCAAATGCACATGGCAGGTTCTACTTATGGAGATCCTCTTCAACTTATGACGACAATTCATCATGCATGATTTGATGTAGTGAAGATAATGATATGCATAATGAAAAATGGACGTCTACAAAATGATTTAAGTGCGGAAGTTATCATCGCACATGCGGAATTTATCATCGCATCACAAAATAGCAAATAAGTAGCAGACGACCATCGAGTTTAAGTGTTACAACTCAGAGAACCAAATGTATCAAGAGAAAGAGTTGTAAACACTAGGCAAAATATAAAGCAACCGCCCATATGAACCCGCTTGAAAACTATCAACTCATAGCTTCTCCCCCTTTTGTCAGTAAGGACCAAAAAGGGTTGAAGACATTGAGCCTCTACTCGTCCCCAGAAGGAGTAGGAGAAGATGCAGGGTTGGTGTCGAGGTTTGGCGGTGCAGAAGAACTTGGAGCAGTGTCGATACGTGTTGGAGGTGGCGAAGTGGCATCATCTTGATCATCGATCACACGAGCATTCACGGTTGCAGCAGAAGAGGAGTACTCTGAGTCTTCAAGAGATGGAGTGCGCCGCAGAACAACATTTCTGGGCGGAGTGGAATCAAACTTGAATCTTTCTAAGAAGCCATCGTCCTGAAGATCTTCCTCAGCACACATAAGCGTCAGCCCTTTCCATGTGCGCCGACAGGTTTCATGCACGACAAAGGCATTCTTGGTTGCAAGGTTGCGAATGCGATTGAGGTTAGTCATGATGCTCTGCATCTGGCGCTTGAGCCGATCATGATGCCTATCCTATTTCTGATGCAGGCCAACGAGAAGCTCTCGGTCATTGAGAACACGAGATTGCCTTCGAGGCCGTTGAGCAATTGTGCTGTCAGTGGTGTCGGTTTGGGCACGGTGAGGTGCACGTGTAGTACCAGCCAACGGATAGACTCGAGTGGCAGCTAGCACTCCTTCAATGGGCTGAGTGATGCTCTGACCATCAGCATTATGAAGATAGAGTGGCTCCTTGTCAGGCTCTGGATAGATGGCTTCAACCGACAAATCGACATCTGGCAAGAAGACAATGATGTTGCGCACAGATGGCTGATAGTTGAAAGCAGTGTGAAGCTTGATCGGACGCATGATCCATGGAGCATAGAACTTCAAGCCAAAAATGTTGGAAATATGCCCTAGAGGCAATAATAAAATGGTTATTATTATATTTCCTTGTTCATGATAATTGTCTATTGTTCATGCTATAATTGTATTAACTGGAAACCGTAATACATGTGTGAATACATAGACCACAACATGTCCCTAGTGAGCCTCTAGTTGACTAGCTCGTTGATCAATAGATGGTTATGGTTTCCTGACCATGGACATTGGATGTCATTGATGACGGGATCACATCATTAGGAGAATGATGTGATGGACAAGACCCAATCCTAAGCATAGCACAAGATCGTGTAGTTCGTTTGCTAAAGCTTTTCTAATGTCAAGTATCGTTTCCTTAGACCATGAGATTGTGCAACTCCCGGATACCGTAGGAATGCTTTGGGTGTACCAAACGTCACAACGTAACTGGGTGGCTATAAAGGTGCACTACAGGTATCTCCAAAAGTGTCTGTTGGGTTGGCACGAATCGAGACTGGGATTCGTCACTCCGTATGATGGAGAGGTATCTCTGGGCCCACTCGGTAATGCATCATCATAATGAGCTCAATGTGACTAAGCATTTAGTCACGGGATCATGCATTGCGGAACAAGTAAAGTGACTTGCCGGTAACAACATTGAACAAGGTATTGGGATACCGACGATCGAATCTCAGGCAAGTAACATACCGATTGACAAAGGGAATTGAATACGGGATTGATCGAATCCCCGACATCGTGGTTCATCCGATGAGATCATCGTGGAACATGTGGGAGCCAATATGGGTATCTAGATCCCGCTATTGGTTATTGGCCGGAGAGGTGTCTCGGTCATGTCTGCATGGTTCCCGAACCCGTAGGGTCTACACACTTAAGGTTCGGTAACGCTAGAGTTGTTATGGGAAATAGTATGTGGTTACCGAAGGTAGTTTGGAGTCCCGGAGATCCCGGATGTCACGAGGAGTTCCGGAATGGTCCGGAGGTGAAGCTTGATATATTGGACAAAGGGTTTTGGAGTCCGGAAGTGTTCCGGAGGTACCGGGTGATGACCAGCATGACCGAAAGGTATTTTGGGAGCCCCGGCAAGTGTTGGGGGGCTTCATGGGCCAAGGGAAGGGAGCAAACCAGCCCACTAAGGGGTTGTGCGCCCCCTCACCTATTCCCACGTGACCAGGGGGTTTGGGGCGCCCCATCTAGGGTTCCCACCTCCTGGCTTGGGGGCCAAGTCACCCAAAGGGGAGATCCCATCTGCCCTGACCGCCACCCCCCCTAGGGGAAACCCTAGGGCTCCTCCCCCTCCCCCTTGCCCCTATATATAGTGGAGGTTTTGGGGCTGCCCAACACATGAGTCTCTCTCTCCCAAGGCGCAGCCCTACCTCTCTCCCTCCTCGTCTCTCGTAGTGCTTGGCGAAGCCCTGCTGGAGTACGCGCTCCTCCTCCACCACCACGCCATCGTGCTGCTGCTGGATGGAGTCTTCCCCAACCTCTCCCTCTCTCCTTGCTAGATCAAGGCATGGGAGACGTCACCGGGCTGCACGTGTGTTGAACGCGGAGGCGTCGTTGTTCGGTGCTTAGATCGGAATCGACCGCGATCTGAATCGCCACGAGTACGACTACCTCATCCGCGCTCTTGCAACGCTTCCGCTTAGCGATCTACAAGGGTATGTAGATGCACTCTCTCTCTCTCTTGTTGCTAGAATCTCCATAGATTGATCTTGGTGATTTGTAGAAAATTTTGAATTTCTGCTACGTTCCCCAAACAGTGGCATCATGAGCTAGGTCTATACGTAGTTTCTATGCACGAGTAGAACACAAGTTGTTGTGGGCGTCGATTTTGTCAATTTACTTGCCGTTACTAGTCTTATCTTGATTCGGCGGCATCGTGGGATGAAGCGGCCCGGACCGACCTTACACGTACACTTACGTGAGACAGGTTCCACCGACTGACATGCACTAGTTGCATAAGGTGGCTAGCGGGTGTCTGTCTCTCCCACTTTAGTCGGATCGGATTCGATGAAAAGGGTCCTTATGAAGGGTAAATAGAAATTGGCATATCACGTTGTGGTTTTGGCGTAGGTAAGAAACGTTCTTGCTAGAAACCTATAGCAGCCACGAAAAAACTTGCAACAACAATTAGAGGACGTCTAACTTGTTTTTGCAGCATATGCCGTGTGATGTGATATGGCCAAAAGGATGTGATGAATGATATATATGTGATGTATGAGATTGATCATGTTCTTGTAATAGGAATCACGACTTGCATGTCGATGAGTATGACAACCGGCAGGAGCCATAGGAGTTGTCTTAATTTATTGTATGACCTACGTGTCATTGAATAACGCCATGTAATTACTTTACTTTATTGCTAAACCGTTAGCCATAGTAGTAGAAGTAATAGTTGGTGAGACAACTTCATGAAGACACGATGATGGAGATCATGGTGTCATGCCGGTGACGATGATGATCATGGCGCCCCGAAGATGGAGATCAAAAGGAGCAAAATGATATTGGTCATATCATTTCACTATTTGATTGCATGAGATGTTTATCATGTTTTTGCATCTTATTTGCTTAGAACGACGGTGGCATAAATAAGATGATCCCTCATAAAATTTCAAGAAAGTGTTCCCCCTAACTGTGCACCGTTGCGAAGGTTCGTTGTTACGAAGCACCACGTGATGATCGGGTGTGATAGATTCTAACGTTCGAATACAACGGGTGTAAGCCAGATTTACACACGCAATACACTTAGGTTGACTTGACGAGCCTAGCATGTATAGACATGGCCTCGGAACACGGAAGACCGAAAGGTCGAACATGAGTCGTATAGAGGATACGATCAACATGAAGATGTTCACCGATGATGACTAGGCCGTCTCACGTGATGATCGGACACGGCCTAGTTGACTCGGATCATGTATCACCTAGATGACTAGAGGGATGTCTATCTGAATGGGAGTTCATTAAATAATCAGATGAACTTAATTATCATGAACATAGTCAAAAGGTCTTTGCAAATTATGTCGTAGCTCGCGCTTTAGTTCTACTTTTTTAGATATGTTCCTAGAGAAAATTTAATTGAAAGTTGATAGTAGCAATTATGCGGACTAGGTCCATAAACTGAGGATTGTCCTCGTGGCTACACAGAAGGCTTATGTCCTTAATGCACCGCTTGGTGTGCTGAACCTCAAACGTCGTCTGTGGATGTTGCGAACATCTGACATACACGTTTTGATGACTGTGTGATAGTTCAGTGCGTAATGTTAAACGGTTTAGAATTGAGGCGTCAAAGGCATTTTTGAAATGTCGCGGAACATATGAGATGTTCCAAGGACTAAAATTGGGATTTCAGGCTAGTGCCCACGTCAAGAGGTGTAAGACCTCCGACAAGTTTCTTAGCCTGCAAACTAAGGGAGAAAAGCTCAATCATTGAGCATGTGCTCAGATTGTCTGAGTACTACAATCACTTGAATTGAGTGGGAGTTAATCTTCCAGTTGAGATAGTGATGGTTCTCCATAGTCACTGCCACCAAGCTATTAGAGCTTCGTGATGAACTATAACATATCAGGGATAGACATGATGATCCTTGAGCAATTCACGATGTTTGACACCGCGAAAGTAGAAATCGAGTAGGAGCATCAATTGTTGATGGTTAGTAAAACCACTAGTTTCAAGAGAGGGCAAGGGCAAGAAGGGATACTTCATGAAACGGCAAATCAGTTGCTGCTCTAGTGAAGAAACCCAAGGTTGAACCCAAAACCCGAGACTAAGTGCTTCTGTAATGAGGGGAACAGTCACTGAAGCAGAACTACCCTAGATACTTGGTAGATGAGAAGGCTGGCAAGGTTGACAGAAGTATATTGGATATAAATTGTATTAAATGTGTACTTTACTAGTACTCCTAGTAGCACCAAGGTATTAAGATACCGGTTCGGTTGCTAAGTGTTAGTAACTCGAAATAAAAGGCTATGGAATAAACGGAGACTAGCTAAAGGTGAGATGATGATATATGTTGGAAGTGTTTCCAAGGTTGATGTGATCAAACATCGCACGCTCCCTCTACCATCGGGATTGGTGTTAAACCTAAATAATTGTTATTTGGTGTTTGCGTTGAGCATAGACATGATTGTATTATGTTTATCACAATACGGTTATTCATTTAAGGAGAATAATGGTTACTCTGTTTATTTGAATAATACCTTCAACGGTCTTGCACCTAAAATGAATGGTTTATTGAATCTCGATCGTAGTGATACACATGTTCAGGCCAAAAGATATAAGATAGTAATGATAGTACCACCTACTTGTGGCACTGCCATTTGAGTCATATTGGTATAAAACGCATGAAGAAGCTCCATGTTGCTGGATCTTTGGACTCACTCGTTTTTGAAAATTTTGAGACATGCGAACCATGTCTATTGGTGTATACGCATGAAGAAACTCCATGCAGATGGATCGTTTGGACTCACTTGATTTTGAATCACTTGAGACATGCAAATCATACCACATGGGCAAGATGACTGAAAGGCCTCATTTTCAGTGAGATGGAACAAGAAAGCAACTTGTTGGAAGTAATACATTTGATGTGTGCAATCCAATGAGTGTTGAGGCACGCAGTGAATATCGTTATGCTCTTACTTCACATATGATTTGAGTAGATTCTAAGTATGTTTACTTGATGAAACACATGTCTGAAATATTGAAAGGTTCAAGTAATTTCAGAGTGAAGTTGAAGATCGTCGTGACAAGAGGATAAGATGTCTATGATATGATCATAGAGATGAATATCTGAGTTACAAGTTTGGCACACAATTAAGACATTGTGGAAATTGTTTCACAACTAATACCGCCTGTAACACCATAGTGCGATGGTGTGTCCGAACATCATAGCTGCATCCTATTGGATATGGTGCATACCATGATGTCTCTTATCGAATTACCACTATCGTTTATGGGTTAGGCATTAGAGACAACTGCATTCACTTTAAATAGGGCACCACGCAATTCCGTTGAGATGACACCGTATGAACTATGGTTTAGAGAAACCTAAGCTGTCGTTTCTTAAAAGTTTGGGGATGCGATGCTTATGTGAAAAAGTTTCAGGCTGATAAGCTCGAACCCAAAGGGGATAAATGCATCTTCAAAGAATACCCAAAATAGTTGGGTATACCTCCTATTTCAGATCCGGAAGCAAAAGTAATTGTTTCTAGAAACGGGTCCTTTCTCGAGGAAAAGTTTTTCTCGAAGGAATTGAGTGGGAGGATGGTGGAGACTTGATGAGGTTATTGAACTGTCACTTCAACTAGTGTGTAGCAGGGCACAGTAAGTTGGTCCTGAGCACCTACACCAATTGAATTGGAAGCTTATGATATTGATCATAAAACTTCGGATCAAGTCACTACCAAACCTCGTAGTTCGACAAGGATGTGTAGTACTTCAGAGTGGTACGTAATCCAGTTTTGGAAGTCATGTTGCTAGACAACAATGAACCTACGAGCTATGGAGAAGCGATGGTGGGCCCGGATTCCGATGAATGGCTCGAGGCCATAAAATCCTAGAGAGGATCCATGTATGAAAACAAAGTGTAGACTTTGGAAGAACTACTTGATGGTCGTAAGGCTGTTGGGTACAGATGGATTCTAAGAGGGAAGACAGACAATGATGGTATGTGTCACCATTAAGAAAGCTCGGCTTGTCGCTAAGATGTTTCCGACAAGTTCAAGGAGTTGACTACGATGAGAATTTCTCACTCGTAGCGATGCTAAGAGTCTATTGGAATTATATTAGCAGTTACTGCATTATTTATGAAATCTTGCAGATAGGATGTGAAAACATTGTTTCCTCGACGATTTTCTTGAGGTAAGGTTGTATGTGATACAACCAGAAGGTTTTGTCAATCCTGAAAGATGCTAACAAGTATGCAGAGCTCCAACAATCCTTCTAAGGACTGGAGTAAGCATCTCGGAGTTGGAATATGCGCTTTGATGAGATGATCAAAGATTTTGGGTTTATACAAAGTTTATGAGAAACTTGTATTTCCAAAGAAGTGAGTGGGAGCACTATAGAATTTCTGATGAGTATATGTTGTTAACATATTGTTGATCAGAAATGATGTAGAGTTTCTGGAAAGCATATAGGGTTATTTGAAAAGTGTTTTTCAATGGAAAACCTGGATTAAGCTACTTGAACATTGAGCATCAAGATCTATAAGGATAGATCAAAATCGCTCAATAGTACTTTCAAATGAACACATACCATGACAAGATTTTGAAAGAGTTCAAAATAGATCGGCAAAGAAGGAGTTCTTGGCTGTGTTATAAGGTGTGAGTATTGAGTAAGACTCAAGACCTGACCACGGCAGAATAGAGAGAAAGGATGAAGGTCGTCCCCTATGCTTAGACGTAGGCTCCATAGTATGCTATGTTGTGTACCGCACCTGAAGTGTGCCTTGCCATGAGTCAGTCAAGGGGTACAAGTGTGATACAGGAATGGATCACAAGACAGCGGTCAAGGTTATCCGTAGTAACTAGTTGACTAAGGAATTTTCTCAATTATGGAGGTGGTAAAAGAGTTCGTCGTAAAGGGTTACGCCGAGGCAAACTTTGACACTAATCTGGATGACTCTGAGTAGTAAACCGGATTCATATAGTAGAGTTGTTATTTGGAATAGTTCCAAATGGCGCGTGATAGCTGCATATAGGAGATGACATAGAGATTTGTAAAGCACACACGGATCTGAAAGATTCAGACCCGTTGACTAATGAACCTCTCTCACAAGCGAGATATGATCAAACACCATGGGTGTTGGATTCATGACAATCACATAGTGATGTGAACTAGATTATTGACTCTGGTGCAAGTGGGAGACTGTTGGAAATATGCCCTAGAGGCAATAATAAAATGGTTATTATTATATTTCCTTGTTCATGATAATTGTCTATTGTTCATGCTATAATTGTATTAACTGGAAACCGTAATACATGTGTGAATACATAGACCACAACATGTCCCTAGTGAGCCTCTAGTTGACTAGCTCGCTGATCAATAGATGGTTATGGTTTCCTCACCATGGACATTGGATGTCATTGATGATGGGATCACATCATTAGGAGAATGATCTGATGGACAAGACCCAATCCTAAGCATAACACAAGATCGTGTAGTTCGTTTGCTAAAGCTTTTCTAATGTCAAGTATCGTTTCCTTAGACCATGAGATTGTGCAACTCCCGGATACCGTAGGAATGCTTTGGGTGTACCAAAGGTCACAACATAACTGGGTGGCTATAAAGGTGCACTACAGGTATCTCCGAAAGTGTCTGTTGGGTTGGCATGAATCGAGACTGGGATTTGTCACTCCGTATGACGGAGAGGTATCTCTGGGCCCACTCGGTAATGCATCATCATAATGAGATCAATGTGACTAAGCAGTTAGTCACGGGATCATGCATTACGGAACGAGTAAAGTGAGTTGCCGGTAATGAGATTGAACGAGGTATTGGGATACCGACGATCGAATCTCGGGCAAGTAACATACCGTTTGACAAAGGGAATTGAATATGGGATTGATCGAATCCCCGACATCGTGGTTCATCCGATGAGAACATCGTGGAACATGTGGGAGCCAATATGGGTATCCAGATCCTGCTATTGGTTATTGGCCGGAGAGGTGTCTCGGTCATGTCTGCATGGTTCCCGAACCCGTAGGGTCTACACACTTAAGGTTCGGTGACGCTAGAGTTATTATGGGAAATAGTATGTGGTTACCGAAGGTAGTTCAGAGTCCCGGATGAGATCTCGGACGTCACGAGGAGTTCCGGAATGGTCCGGAGGTGAAGATTGATATATTGGACGAAGGGTTTTGGAGTCCGGAAGTGTTCTGGAGGTACCGGGTGATGACCAGCATGACCGAAAGGTATTTCAGGAGCCCCGACAAGTGTTGGGGGGCTTCATGGGCCAAGGGAAGGGGGCAAACCAGCCCAC
>NC_041386.1:722419089-722444318 GCF_002162155.2 Triticum dicoccoides
GGGGGGGGGGGTGATTAGACTACTTGACCAATTAAAAACTTAGCCTTTTCCCAGTTTTAGAGTTTGGCAGATTTTAGCTATCTTAGGACAAGTCAAGCAATCATCGCACAATTCAAGCAAGCATGCAAAGAGTATATTGGCAGCGGAAATTAAAGCATTCAACTTGCAAGAAAGTAAAGGGAAGGGTTTGGAGGATTCAAATGCAATTGGAGACACAGATGTTTTTGGCGTGGTTCCGATAGGTGGTGCTATCGTACCTCCACGTTGCTGGAGACTTCAACCCACGAAGGGTAACGGTTGCGCGAGTCCACAGAGGGCTCCACCCACGAAGGGTCCACGAAGTAGCAACCTTGTCTATCCCACCATGGCCGTCGCACACGAAGGACTTGCCTCACTAGCGGTAGATCTTCACGAAGTAGGCGATCTCCTTGCCCTTACAAACTCCTTGGTTCAACTCCACAATCTTGCCGGAGGCTCCCAAGTGACACCTAGCCAATCTAGGAGACACCACTCTCCAAGAAGTAACAAATGGTGTGTTGATGATGAACTCCTTGCTCTTGTGCTTCAAATGATAGTCTCCCCAACACTCAACTCTCTCTCATAGGATTTGGATCTGGTGGAAAGAAGATTTGAGTGGAAAGCAACTTGGGGAGGGCTAGAGATCAAGATTCATATGGTAGGAATGGAATATCTTGGTCTCAACACATGAGTAGGTGGCTCTCTCTCAGAAATGGTAAGTTGGAAGTGTAGGTTTGTTCTGATGGCTCTCTCCACGTATGAAGAGGAGGTGGAGGGGTATATATAGCCTCCACACAAAATCTAACCGTTACACACAATCTACCAATCTCGGTGGGACCGAATCAACAAACTCGGTCAGACCGATTTTAGTAAACCTAGTGACCGTTAGGGTTTTCGGTGGGACTGACTTGCATCTCGGTAGGACCGATATGGTTAGGGTTAGGGCATAACGTAATCTCGGTGAGACCGATTTTGGTAATTAGCTAACCAGAGAGTTGGTCAGGTAAACTCGGTGGGACCGATTCGCTCTTTCAGTGAGACCGAAACATTACGAAAGGGAAACAGAAAGTTTACATTGCAATCTCGGTGGGACCGATCCGCTCTTTCGGTGAGACCGAAAAGTTACGAAAAGGAAACAGAGAGATTACAATCCCATCTCGGTGAGACCGAGAACCCTATCGGTAGAACCGATTTGCCTAGGGTTTGTGGCAGTGGCTATGACATTTGGAATCGGTGGCGCAGGATAGGAAGAATCGGTGAGACCGATTTTGGCTTTAGGTTTAGGTCATATGTGGATGTGAGAAAGTAGCTGAAGGTTTTGGAGCATATCACTAAGCACATGAAGCAAGAGGCTCATTAAGCAACATCTCATCCCTCCTTGATAGTATTGGCTTTTCCTATGGACTCAATGTGATCATGAATCACTAAAATATAGAATGAAGAGTCTTGAGCTTTTAATCTTGAGCCAATCCTTTGTCATTAGCATTTTGAGGGATCCACTTTCATTATCCATGCCATGCCATTCATTGAGCTTTCTTGAAATGTTCATCTTGGAATAGCATTAGCTCAATGAGCTATATGTTGTTATGAATTACCAAAACCACCTAGGGATAGTTGCACTTTCAATCTCCTCCTTTTTGGTAATTGATGACAACATATAGATCAAAGCTTCGACAATTGATAATAAGATTGAAAAAACATCGTTGCTTTGAGAAGTATGTGATAAGCAAGAGCTCCCCCTAAATTTGTGCATAGTTTACGATTTGCTTTGGACTGCAAATGCACAAGGAATTAGGCTCATGGGTTACTCTTCCATGTCACATACATCTTGGTGGAGCGCTCAAAATGATACGGATTAAATACATGCACTCATCACCAAGCACAGTGAATGATCACATAGGATATATAAGATAATATCATCAAACATGCATAATTGTAGCTTATGATCAAACACATGATCATCAATGTCTCACAAACATAGTAACTCAAGCAACCAAAAGCAAATAAGTTTAAAAAACCACCAAATCAAGAGAGAACAAAAGCAACACACACTCTCTCGAAGCCTATGATCTATACATTTTTCTCCCCATTTGGTAACAAGTTACCAAAAAGTTCATAGAAAATGCATAGTGCTAGATCGACTCTCAGGCTTGATCTTGAGGTGGTGGTGTCTGGATAACGCCGAGGACGAAAGCTTCAGTTGAAGTAGATGGAGCTGGAGCTGGTGTAGGTGCTGGAGCTGGTGCAGACTTGGCCTTGGGGGCAGCTTTGGGTGCTTCCTTGGGCTTAGATGTGGCAGCCCCTGATCTTATAGCATCACCCATAAGCTTTGGTGCCTTTGGTGCTGGTGCAGCAATCTCTTCTTCCTCTTCCATCATGGAAGGCTTCCCAATAACTCTGACTGTGGTCTTCTTGACCCTTTCTTTCCTTTTCTTGCCTTCAGCAGCAGCTGGCTCCTTGGGATCAGGCTTTTCAGGAATTTGAGTTGATGCTCTGACCTTTGGCATAGGTGTCCTCTTGGCAGGAACCTTCTTATTGAGTCTAGGCTTTGTGCTATGTGCTGAGCCATACTCCTTTTTGAGCACTGCCTTCTTGGATGTTGCCTCATCCTCTTCTGCCCTATAATCCTCATCTTCAGAATCTGAGGTTTTCTTCTTCCTTTGCCTGGTGGCAGCTTTAGGCAGATTGCTTGGGGTGCTCCTGCTGCCTTCAACTGAAGAGCTGGAGGGACTAGTGCCCTCACTCATGTTCACCTGCTCCTCTGACCTGTTCTGACTGTCACTCTGGTCTGACATGCTGCAAAAGACTGACTGCTGACCCTGTGAAGAGTTATAGATGAGGTAGAGTGGATGAGCATCACAAAATGCAGAGATTTTGCAAAAGAATGACTCAAAAATTCAGTTTTAGTTTTCCACAGAAAGCATTTCGGATCTACCGATTTTCAAACTCGGTGATACCGAAGCAGTTTTGGAACCTAAACTGATGAACTCGGTCAGATCGAGTCACAGTTCGGTGGCACCAAGACTGCTAGGGTTTCACAAAGTCCTAAAATCGGTCTCACTGATTAGCAATTCTCGGTCAGACCGAGTCTCACTAGTGCAATGGCATAAGCCAAATCGGTGGGAACGAGTTTTTCAACTCGATGGGTCCGAGATGGTTTCGGCGGAAACCTAACCCTAAATTTTCGAATCAAAACTATTCTAAGGATTGCATTGACTGGATAGGAGTGTTTCAATCGTGGCAAGAATCAATAATAACACAATGTGCTGAGAATCGGACGAGGAAAGCACAGTGATCGAGTCCATACCCTAGTTCGGCGGAGACTCACTACGGCGGCAACGGCGGGGTTGAATTCCGTTGACGGCGGCGGATACCAGCGACAGGGGGCGGCTGGCGACAAGGAGACGATCCGGAGACCATGGAGGCAGAGCGAGCTATTGCGCGGGCGAAGAGGTTCGGAGAAATTTCCAAATTTTTGCCCGTGACTATATATAGCCCGACCCTGTCGGTGTGACCGAGTGGAACAACTCGGTGGCACCGAGATGCAAAACTGTGTACAGTTATTGCAACTCGGTGTGACCGAAGAGTTCAAATCGGTTGCACCAAGATTGAAAACCTAGATCGACTAAGTGATCTCGGTAGGACCGAAATGGAGGAATTGGTCAGACCGAGAATCACAAAGAAGTTTTGGAAGTTTAAGTCTATGACGAATCGGGGACTCCGAGTGCTCCTCACACAGAGTGGTTCGAATCTGACTTGATCAAATTATGTGATGTAGCATGAATAGAGTTTGAGACAAGAAAAGCATAGATAGCTAGAGAAGGTTCTTAGGCGTTCTTGTCCATCCACTTGGCCAAAGAAAAAGAAGCCAGTCAATCAAAAAAACAAGTGGATGTCCTCGAATGAGTAATATATGCAACCAACATGCTCACACAATGAGATGGCAAATGAAATATGTGGCAAAGCATGCACAACCAATTCTAGCATCTATCAAACAATTGGCGATGACTAGGTCATCTATATATGAGTATATTGACTTAGGAGTCAAATGAGAACATTTGATCATAGGTCATACTCATCGTTTAAGCTCAAGTGGGGTTACCACTTTTACATAAAGCATTTATGTGTTCACATCATTAGAGTTGCTTTGACTCAATTCTTAGAGTTAAGCTCCCCCTAGATGTGAGATCCCCCCATAGAGGGATAAACTAACCTTGGGTTTTGTCGATGATGATTTCATGTAGGTGTTGAAGATGTGGATGCTCAATGGTGATGTAGATCTTTTTGGAGCAATCCTTTGGAGTGAGTTGCACTTTCAATACCTACATGGGTTAGTCCCACAAGGAAGAAACAAGTATATCCATAGACATAGAGTGATGCACACACAAAATGATGTCCATGAAAACATTAGGTTACCTTGTCCCTTGCCTTACCAACATGAGGGTTTGTGACTCCTTGAACTAGTGCAAGATATGGAAGTTGATTACACTTGTCCTTGCCATAATGATATGAGTGAAATATGTTGGCGGAGTCACCCTCAAGAACTCTCTAGTTCTTCTTCTTCGGGATCCACATCATCTTGATGGGAATCCTTGGAGTTGTAGTTGTACTTGATGAGGTAGAACTTGACGTAGTCTTGGTAATCCACTTGACCAAGGCCTTAGGTGCTTCTTCAAATGCATCAATCTCCTCTTGAAGCTTGTCCTTGCCTTTGTTCTTGTGGTCTTGTGGTGGAAGATCATCTTGTGCTTGTGTTCCCTTGAAGGAAGTAGGATCATACTTCTCTTGTTGAGGAACAAGCTTCGTCTTGGGGTATTGATCTTCTTCCCACTCAACTCCATTGGCATTGAACTTTCGTTCAAAACCAACACCTTGATTCTTCCGGTGCCTTCCTTCCTTGCGTACAATTTCCTCGAATTGCTTACTTCCGACAAGGCTCTTGTATACACCTTTCTCTATAATTCCCTTCAATAAGCTATTTTCTTGCTCAAGTGTAACTTGGCTAAGAGAATCATTAGTGGAATCAAGAGAACTACTAGAAGCAACAATATTGGATTTAGCATTATTATTGTTACTACTAGAAGAAGAATCTTTCTTGTTCTTGTTACTAGACTTGACTTGAGGCATGTAAGTGGATAAGAGTAAACACTTGGCAATGTAAGAAGAACTTTTCTTATGAAGATCATCATTGATTGCCTTTAAGAACTCATGCTCTTGCTCAAGATTGAGATTTTCAAAGCGTAACTTCTCATGAGCCCTTAAAAGTTCTCAATGATCTTCAAAGATAGTTTCATGAGCTAACTTAAGAGTGTTTAGTTCTTTAGTTATACGCTCAATTTTCTCCTTATCATTGTCATTCGTTTCAACTTGATTAGCATGATTAATTGACATTTCATCATAGTATTCATCACTAGAGTTGTCAACAAGTAAATCATCATCACCTAGCAAGTCATCTTCATCACTATTGAAATCAACATACTCGGGGTGTGTTACCTTTGGACCTTTGGCCATGAAGCATCTACCAATTCCTTCATTTGGTGACTCAAATATGTCGTAGGAGTTGGTTGACACAAGTGCTAGACCGGCAACACCTTCATCTTGAGTATATTCGGAGTCGGAGTGATAGCTTCTCTCGGAGTGATGGTCGGAGTCGGAGCCAGATACCCATTCACCAACATGAGCTTGATGTCTTCGTTTTGTGTAGCTCTTTGATGACTTGTCCTTCCTTTCCGAATCCTTGCTTCTCCGTGAGGATCTTCGTTCATAACGATCATATCTACTCCTTCTCTCTCTTGGTGGTGATTCTTCTTTTCTACTTCTTCTTTTTGGAGAGTCTTCTCTTCTTTTGTAGGGTGCCGTACACTCATTGGAATAGTGTCCGGGTCTCCCACAATTGTAGCAATTTCGCTCTCGACTAGAAGATCTTTTGTCATTGTAAGTCCTTGACTTGGAGCTTCTTTCTTTGCTTCTACTCTTGTAGAATTTGTTGAAGTTCTTCACCATTAAGCTCAATTCTTCATTGAAGGTGTGTTTCTCACTTGATGATGTGGGGGCTTCACTTGAGGCTTTGTAAGCACCACTTGACTTGTTGTGAAGTTCTCCTTATCCTTAAGTGACATCTCATGAGCAACAATTCTTCCAATGACTTCCGTTGGCTTGAGATCTTTGTAGTTTGGCATCATTTGGATCAATGTGCACACGGTATCATACTTTCCATCCAATGCTCTTAGGATCTTCTTGATGATGAATCTGTCGATCATCTCTTCACTCCCTAAGCCGACAATCTCATTTGTGATAAGTGCAAGCCTAGAGTACATTTCAACGACACCTTCACCATCCTTCATTTTGAACTTGTCAAGCTGACTTTGGAGCACATCCAACTTGGATTCCTTGACGGATTTGGTACCTTCATGCATATGAATCAAAGTATCCCAAATTTCCTTTGCATTCTCAAGATGGCTGATTTTGTTGAATCCTTCGGGGCACAATCCATTGAAGATGATATCACAAGCTTGAGCGTTGTATTGCAACATCTTCAATTCTTCCGCATTAGCTTCACGGTTCGGCTCTCTCCCATCAAAGAATTCACCTTGCAAGTCAATACAAATAATTGCCCAAACTGCGGGTTATGTCCGAGAATATGCATTTTCATCTTATGCCAACTAGAAAATTAGTACCATCAAAGTAAGGACCTCTACGGTGATAATTTCCCTCGCTAGACGCCATACTCTCCTAGGTTGTGAAACCAAGGCTATGACCACCAAAAGCTATGGAAATCAAGGCAAATGGAGACCAATGCTCTGATACCACTTGTAGGACCTTGAAGTATGTCTAGAGGGGGGGGGGGTGATTAGACTACTTGACCAATTAAAAACTTAGCCTTTTCCCAGTTTTAGAGTTTGGCAGATTTTAGCTATCTTAGGACAAGTCCAGCAATCATCACACAATTCAATCAAGCATGCAAAGAGTATATTGGCAGCGGAAATTAAAGCATGCAACTTGCAAGAAAGTAAAGGGAAGGGTTTGGAGGATTCAAACGCAATTGGAGACACGGATGTTTTTGGTGTGGTTCCGATAGGTGGTGCTATCGTACCTCCACGTTGATGGAGACTTCAACCCACGAAGGGTAACGATTGCGCGAGTCCACGGAGGGCTCCACCCATGAAGGGTCCACGAAGTAGCAACCTTGTCTATCCCACCATGGCCGTCGCATACGAAGGACTTGCCTCACTAGCGGTAGATCTTCACGAAGTAGGCGATCTCCTTGCCCTTACAAACTCCTTGGTTCAACTCCACAATCTTGTCGGAGGCTCCCAAGTGACACCTAGCCAATCTAGGAGACACCACTCTCCAAGAAGTAACAAATGGTGTGTTGATGATGAACTCCTTGCTCTTGTGCTTCAAATGATAGTCTCCCCAACACTCAACTCTCTCTCATAGGATTTGGATCTGGTGGAAAGAAGATTTGAGTGGAAAGCAACTTGGGGAGGGCTAGAGATCAAGATTCATATGGTAGGAATGGAATATCTTGGTCTCAACACATGAGTAGGTGGCTCTCTCTCAGAAATGGTAAGTTGGAAGTGTAGGTTTGTTCTGATGGCTCTCTCCACGAATGAAGAGGAGGTGGAGGGGTATATATAGCCTCCACACAAAATCTAACCGTTACACACAATCTACCAATCTCGGTGGGACCGAATCAACAAACTCGGTCAGACCGATTTAGTAAACCTAGTGACCGTTAGGGTTTTTGGTCGGACTGACTTGCATCTCGGTAGGACCGATATGGTTAGGGTTAGGGCATAACGTAATCTCGGTGAGACCGATTACACAAACTTGGTGAGACCGATTTTGGTAATTAGCTAACCAGAGAGTTGGTCAGGTAAACTCGATGGGACCGATTCGCTCTTTCGGTGAGACCGAAACGTTACGAAAGGGAAACAGAAAGTTTACATTGCAATCTCGGTGGGACCGATCCGCTCTTTCGGTGAGACCGAAAAGTTACGAAAAGGAAACAAAGAGATTACAATCCCATCTTGGTGAGACCGAGATCCCTATCGGTAGAACCGACTTGCCTAGGGTTTGTGGCAGTGGCTATGACATTTGGAATCGGTGGCGCCGGATAGGAAGAATCGGTGAGACCGATTTTGGCTTTAGGTTTAGGTCATATGTGGATGTGAGAAAGTAGCTGAAGGTTTTGGAGCATATCACTAAGCACATGAAGCAAGAGGCTCATTAAGCAACACCTCATCCCTCCTTGATAGTATTGGCTTTTCCTATGGACTCAATGTGATCATCAATCACTAAAATATAGAATGAAGAGTCTTGAGCTTTTGAGCTTGAGCCAATCCTTTGTCATTAGCATTTTGAGGGATCCACTTTCATCATCCATGCCATGCCATTCATTGAGCTTTCTTGAAATGTTCATCTTGGAATAGCATTAGCTCAATGAGCTATATGTTGTTATGAATTACCAAAACCACCTAGGGATGGTTGCACTTTCACTCACCTATTCCCACGTGACCAGGGGGTTTGGTGCGCCCCATCTAGGGTTCCCACCTCCTGGCTTGGGGGCCAAGTCACCCAAAGGGGAGATCCCATCTGCCCTGGCCGCCGCCCCCCCTAGGGGAAACCCTAGGGTGCCTCCCCCTCCCCCTTGCCCCTATATATAGTGGAGGTTTTGGGGCTGCCCAACACATGAGTCTCTCTCTCCCAAGGCACAACCCTACCTCTCTCCCTCCTCGTCTCTCGTAGTGCTTGGCGAAGCCCTGCTGGAGTACCGCGCTCCTCCACCACCACCACACCATCGTGCTGCTGCTGGACGGAGTCTTCCCCAACCTCTTCCTCTCTCCTTGCTGGATCAAGGCATGGGAGACGTCACCGGGCTGCACGTGTGTTGAGCGCGGAGGCGCCATTGTTCGGTGCTTAGATCGGAATCGACCGTGATCTGAATCGCCACGAGTACGACTACCTCATCCGTGTTCTTGCAATGCTTCCGCTTAGCGATCTACAAGGGTATGTAGATGCACTCTCTCTCTCTCTCTCTCGTTGCTAGAATCTCCATAGATTGATCTTGGTGATGCGTAGAAAATACTGAATTTCTGCTACGTTCCCCAACAAAAAATGTCAGATCCTGATGCAGCAAGTTGGCGGATGAAGAAATCCTGTGCATTCAGGCTTTTGCCATGAAGAATATGGAAGACCAATGTCTTCATTGCACCTTCTAGCTTAGCCTTTGGAGAATGTCCTTTGATGGGCTAGAGAGTTCGCCTTATGATGTGATAGATTGTGCGTGGCAGATACTCAAGGTCATCAACAAAGAACTCCGTAGGATATTCTGCATCTGGAGGCAATGGCTTCATCATGCTGAGCATCTGGCTCATGTCGGGTTCTGACTTGTGAAAGATGCTTTCCAAAGCTGCAGTGTGAAGCTGATAACCAGGCTCATAGAGATCCCTTGGAGTGGGCAGGCCAGTAAGCTCAATGACATCAAATGCTTTGGCTTCATGATGGACATTTCCTGTCATCCACTCAAGTATCCAAGTCTTAGGATCCCTGTAGTAGCCTCTGATATGAAGAGTGTCGTAGAATTGAAGCAGCAACTCTTCATTCCAGTGCTCCTTATCAGTGACAAAGTGCAGCAAGCCAGCCTCTCTGAAGCAATCGAGAGCTTCTACTAAGAAGGGCAGGACAGCTATGGCTTTAGTATCAAGGCGCATATGCGGAAGTATGCGGCCTTGGTTGTACAGAATGCATGAATAATAGCGGCGCTGTTGATAACTCTAGAACCGATTAGATGAAATCTTGGGCCTGGTGTAGGGGTTCTTTGCTCTATCGAAGAAGGTGTTGTGTGCAATGAAGCCGTTGACATTGAAAGATCCTGGCGAAGTGGCGGTACCTGGAAATCTGGGCAGTCTTGGCTTTGGCTTCTGAACCTGAGGCCTGTGCTCGACATGGTAATCAAATTGAGGACCAACAACAGGTGGAGGAATCAGAATAGGCCATCTGACAGTGATAAGCTGGCCATAGTTGTATGCTTGCTCGATAGTATGTGGCCTTGCAGGCGGAACAGGAGCAGTGGCATTGACTTCAGGCTGCAGATTTGTGTCAGGTGCGGCATTGACTTCATCTTCTTCATGGGCTTCATTGGCTTCATTGGCCACTGGTGCATTGGCCACTGTAGGCTCCACATTGGCTTCGGCCATGACAACGTCATTGGCTTCAGGAATGTCATTGGTGGCAGCCTCAGGATTTTCACCCTCCACTTGAGTAGCTGGAGGTTCTGGCATAGACTGGTTCTCTTCAGGAACTTCTTCTTGAGTTGTAGGGGGAGTAGCGACACGCTCTTCTTCTTGTGTTGCTCTAGCTGATGCAGCCAGAGGGTCTTCAGCAGCATTGGCTTCAGACACAGGGACCGTCACAGAAGGATTGTCTTCAGGAAACACTTGACGTGCCACTAAACTTGACAAGTTTGAGCCCTCTTCTGTGATGGTGGTCATGGAGACGGATGGTCTCAGGCCTTTGCGAAGCCATTGGAATACGGGCGACGCCTTTGGTGATGGTGATGTCTCCATGTAGTTGTCATCATTGGACATGGGGCTGATGATGGGCACAAATGACGGTTGGGGTGTACTTGGTGAGTCTTGATGTGGGGTAGCTTGCTGGGGGCGATCAGCCCACGATGCATCTTGTGAGATTGGCGTCAAAGGACGACCAATACTGATAAGCTCACTATTCGTTTGAACATGCGATGATACCGTTGGGCGCTCGATCTGAGGAAGAACTACATCATCTTGTACAATGTCTTCAGTCGTGATGGGGTCGACGACTGGAACTTCTTGAGCTTCAGGAGCCTCTGTGGAAGTAGGCTCATGAACAATCATCCGACGCTCTTGGTTTGCAGACGTAGGGGGAACAAAAGCAAGGGGTTCAACAATAAGGGGCTCTGTGGGAGCAGCCCGATCTCTCTTCTTGGGTTTTCTCTTCTTGGGGGGTGGTGCTTCATCAGTGGTGCGCTTGGTTTTCCGCTTCCTGGCTTCGGCTTCAGCTGCCTTGGTTTTCTTATGTTCAGAAGCCGCTGAGGGAGCCTTGGGCTTCGAGCCGCGCATGCTAGCAGGGAAGACAATGTGTGGTTCTTCCTGCCGTGGTGCTTTAGTGTTGGCTTCAGATGACTTCTTTTTCTTGGCAGCCATTGAGGGGTCAATGTCAGGGCGGCCAAGTGCCTTGCGCTTTTCAGCTTCATTGTAGGCTTGAACGCATTTGTCTGCCAGTGCTTTCATGCGCTCTCTTGAGCCTTTGGCTTCCTCGTGTTTCTTCCGAAACGACTCCTTGAGGTCATTGAGCATCACCTTGAACTTTTGCATATCAGCCACATTCAGCTTGGCTACATGCTTCTTGAACTGTTCCTTCTCAAAGTCTATCTTTCGCTTCAGTTCAACTATGCACTGAGCCAGAGCAAGCTCAGGAGCAATGGCGCCTTGGAAAGCAACGCTGACGCCAATGGGAAGCTGAAGGTCATCAAAGCTAAGATCTTGATTGTCAAACCACTCATCAATGAAGTTCTTCAGAATGTTTACATCAGAGGGGCAGATCATTGAAGATCTCCGCCTCTTGCTTGCTCTTGATCAGCTGCTCCAGAGCGTCTTCACCAAATTCTTCATCTGAAGACAAGTCAATGGCTTCAGATTCATTCCTCAGAATGGCAGCAGGTGTCAGTGCATGACTCAGTTGCTGAACTGGTGTCTTCTGTGTCTTCTCACGCCTCATCCAGATGCGAGAGAGATCTTCAGAGATATTACTGGGAGCAGAAGGGGCAGTTGCCAATGGCTTCACTCTTGAAGCTTTTGGAGCAGCAAGTGATTTTGAAGCTTTAGTCTTCTTCTGCTTCTGCGGCTTTGGAGCAGGAGCTGGAGCTTCATCGGGTCAGCATCATCATCAGAATGATCCACTTTGGCACCTTGAACAGTGATGTGAGTGATAAGTCCAGCAAGGTTGTAGAAGGGGCCGATCCTGTTCTCATTGGCTTCACGGGTGCCATTGTCCCGAGGTGAGGAAGGACCAGGGTTGAAGTCAAGCCCTAAATCCTTCTTGTTCTTTGCAGCTGAGTCTTTGGCGAACTGGTAGTTGCGCTTGAACAGATTGTCTTCACGACACCAGAGCAGTGAAGAAGGGTCAGCATTTTCAGGCTGTGGTCCGCGCACCATGCAAGGATAGAAGCCTTGCTCAATAGCTTCAGCCTGAGTCCTGGGTGGAAGATTTTTGTACAGAATATCACCCCAGGGTGCCTTGATGGCATTCTTCCTAGCATATTCTTGAGTGATGAAGTGATATTTAAACCATTCTTCTGCCCAATATCTTCGAATCCATTGGATTCGATTCTTGCGTTCAACATAGGTTTCTTTTGAATCAGTTTTGTACATCTCGTGCAAATCTGGAGGTAAGTCCTTGGAAGTGTTACCACGACGTTGTTTGCCTCCCTTTCTTGCTGAATTTTCAGTTGCCATGAAGTGTAAACTGAAGGGCTTTAGTACGTGCAATGGCTTCAAATGGATGGACTGACAGGAACTCGCTTCAGGTGAGTTGACGTGACTCTGCAAGAATTTTGCAAACGAATGCAGACTATGAGAACCAAGGGATTCTCCCACGGACATGTACCTGTGACAGCATTAAAGGTGCGAGGGAAGGGGAAGAGGTCATATGCATTCTCAGAAGATTTTGAAGATAAATCAGTTTGAAGACATTGACCTCATAACGGGAAGACATTCACTTATATGATGAGAGTTGGTTCCAGAGTTGTACAAATCCAAGAATAAGTACTAGTGAGGAATCTAACTTGTAAAGAAGCATAAGTGAATATACTAGGCAGAGTATGAGATGCAGAAAGAGATAGATTCATGTTTGGAGATCTAGAAACCACTTTTGGTAGGAAAGGATGAATCTATCAGATCAAAAAGATGGTAAAAAGTAAACTTTTATTACCACACGAAGAACTGCTAGACGAAGCGAAGATGGATGCCGAGCAGTTCGGTCTCCCGTGCCCTAACTTGGCGACGGAAGACACCTACGGCGATGGCGGAGAATACGAGGTCCGCGGCCGGCATGAGGACGACATCGAGGAAGTCGCGGCAGCTAAGTGCTCCGCCGTCGGCGTCGTCGAGAGCTAGCGGAGACGCTTGGGTTTGCGAAAGATGGCGAATGAGGAAGAAGGATTTTTGACCGAGGCGAGACAGGTATTTATAAGGACAAAGACAGCACAATGCAATTACGCAGGTGCCCCTGGCGGTTCACATCTAAAGGACACGTGGCTAACATGCAACTCATTGAGAGTTGTTCCACGTTCCCACGCGCGCCTGGATTGTCGGGGTGGTCGTTCCGAATTCTCCGGATTTCAGGCAAAAGGATATGTCATTAAAACTAGATATAAATGTTTGTCTCTGTATCTTCTGCTGACAAGGACGCAGAGAAGACATTCGACAGTTTCAACAGAATGCATATGATTTGGATAGATAGAGCTTGAGGTAGAAAGCACAGAGAGGTTAGGGTCCGATCACATTCACTTAGTTCAAAAGATTCAAACAAGAAGACATAGCCATAAGTGAATGTTGTAGAGGATAGAATACTATATATATATATATATATATATATATATATATATATATATATATATATATATATATATATATATATATATATATATATATATGACAGAGTAAAGCCAAATCAATAATCACGAAGTCAAATTAACGTTGAAGATAAATCAATTGCGAAGACTTTGCAAATATGGCGCCATGAGGAAACACTTCATAAGAGTTTGGTGGTGGCGTTACCCACTGTATAGGAAGTATTAGACCCAGACACGGCGCACAATTATCGTGGCGCTCTGAAGTCAATTTCCGCATTAATGTATTCACACTTAGAGTGTATGTCTTCATTGATTGAAGATATACATTACTTCGTGTGTTGCACATCTAAGTCATCAAAATGCATAAGTGTTAGGATGTGTGCCTAATCACAGGACCTTCGAGGATTCCAAGATATTTAGCTCACACCGCAACTTGCAAAACCTTTTCTCATCCAAGGGCTTAGTGAAGATATCAGCCAACTGCTCTTCTGTCTTGACATGAATGATATCAATATCTTCTTTCATAACATGATCTCTGAGGAAGTGATGACGAACTTCAATGTGCTTTGTCTTCGAGTGCTGAACTGGGTTATTAGCAATCTTGATAGCGCTTTCATTATCGCAGTAGAGTGGCACATGCTTCAGATGGATGCCATAGTCCTTAAGAGTTTGCTTCATCCACAGAAGCTGAGCGCAGCAAGATCCAGCAGCAATGTATTCTGATTCAGCGGTTGAGAGTGATACACAGTTCTGCTTCTTTGAAGACCAACAGACAAGAGATCAACCCAGAAAGTGACATGTGCCTGATGTAGACTTGCGATCCACCTTGTCACCAGCATAATCAACATCCGAAAATCCAACCATATCAAACTCTGAGCCCTTTGGATACCACAATCCTAGTGTTGGGGTGTAAGCCAAATATCAAAGAATTCGCTTCACAGCTAAGTGATGCGACTCCTTTGGTGCCGCTTGAAATCGGGCACACATGCAAACACTAAGCATGATATCTGGCCTAGATGCACATAAGTAAAGTAAAGAGCCAATCATGGAGCGGTATACCTTTTGATCGAAATCTTTACCATTGGCGTCGGGGCTTAGATGACTTTTGGTTGGCATTGGCGTCGTGAATCCTTTGCAGTCTTGCATTCCAAACTTCTTCAGGCAATCTTTGAGATATTTTTCTTGAGATATGAAGATGCCGTTGCGTTGCTGACGGATTTGAAGACCGAGAAAGAACTTCAGCTCTCCCATCATGGACATTTGATATTGTTCTTGCATCATGTGACCAAATTCACCACTGTATTTCTTGTTGGTGCAACCAAAGATAATGTCATCCACATAGATTTGGCACACAAACAGTTCACCATCGTATGTCTTCGTGAAGAGAGTGGGATCTAGAGAACCAGGTTTGAAGCCTTTGCTCTTCAGGAAGTCTTTGAGTGTGTCATACCAAGCACGAGGGGCTTGTTTGAGGCCATACAATGCCTTGTTGAGCTTGTATACCATATCAGGATGTTTTGGGTCTTCAAAGCCAGGCGGTTGTGCAACATACACTTCTTATTCAATCTTTCCATTGAGAAAGGCACTCTTCACATCCATTTGATATAGAAGGATGTTATGATGATTTGCGTAAGCTAGCAGTATGCGAATGGCTTCAAGCCTAGCCACTGGAGAAAATGTTTCATCGAAGTCAATTCCTTCAACTTGTGTGTATCCTTGAGCAACGAGCCGTGCTTTGTTTCTGACAACTTGACCATGCTCGTCTTGTTTGTTGCGATATATCCATTTTGTGCCTATTATGTTGTGCTTGCAAGGATCAGGACGCTTGACTAGTTCCCACACATTGTTCAGCTCAAACTGTTGAAGCTCGTCTTGCATAGCTTGAATCCATTCAGGTTCCATGAAGGCTTCAACAACTTTCTTGGGTTCAGAGATTGAGACAAATGCAAAGTGCCCACAGAAATTTGCTAGCTGTGTTGCTCTTGAACGAGTGAGTGGTCCAGGTGCATTGATGCTATCAATTATCTTCTCAATTTGTACTTCATTTGCAACACGAGGATGAACTGGACGAAGATTTTGCTCATGCTGATCATTGTCATCATTTGGAGGATTGCCTTAAGGCTGAGCAATGTCTTCAGGTTGATCAGATGCAGAAATGATAAGTTCTTCTTCAGGCTGGGCCCCTGATGGTATGATCTCTCCTGTTCCCATTAGCTTGATTGATTCACTGGCAGGTACTCCATCTAGCACATTTGGCAGGTGCTCTCTTTGCGAGCCGTTAGTTTCATCGAACCGCACATCCACAGTTTCAACCACTTTATAGTGAAAGAGGTTGAAGACTCTGTAGGAGTGCGAGTCCTTTCCATAACCAAGCATAAAACCCTCATGTGCTTTCGGTGCAAATTTTGAAGTGTGATGTGGATCCTTGATCCAGCACCTAGCACCAAATACTCTGAAGTAGCTTACGTTTGGCTTCTTACCAGTTAGAAGCTCATAGGATGTTTTCTTCACAAGCTTGTGAAGACAAACACGGTTGATGACATGGCGTGCAGTATCAATGGCTTCAGGCCAGAATTTTCTTGGAGTCTTGTATTCGTCAAGCATCGTCCGAGCCATCTCAATAAGGGTTCTGTTCTTGCGCTCCACGATGCCATTCTGGTGAGGTGTGTAAGGAGCAGAAAACTCATGAGTGATGCCTAAGGTATCAAGATAAAGGTCGAGGCCTGTGTTCTTGAATTCAGTGCCGTTTTCACTCCTAATGTGCTTGATCTTGATGCCATAGTTGTTCATGGCGCGGTTGGCGAAGCGTCTGAAGACACCCTGCACTTCAGTCTTGAAGAGAATTATGTGCACCCACGTATATTTGAATAATCATCAACAATAACGAAACCATAGAGACAAGCAGTTGCAGTGAGAGTAGAGTAGTGAGTGGGACCAAACAAATCCATGTGGAGCAACTCAAAAGGTCGAGATGTAGTCATGATTGTCTTCGAGGGATGCTTGGCCCTGTCATCTTCCCAGCTTCACAAGCTCCACACAGATGATCTTTCTTGAACTTGACGCCTTCGATGCCTATGACGTGCTTCTTCTTGGCGAGAGTGTGTAGGTTCCTCATGCCAGCATGCCCTAGCCTCCGATGCCAGAGCCATCACTCTGAAGACTTTGCTAGAAGACATACGCCCATCTGTGGTCCTGCTGAGAAGTCTACCATGTACAGATCATCTTTCCTGTACCCTTCGGAGACTAGAGACTTGTCAGATTCCATTAGTACAAGGCAACAATATTTTCCAAATAGCACAATCATGTTTAAGTCACAAAGCATCGAGATAGACATTAAGTTGAAACCAAGGGATTCAACAAGCATCACTTTGTCCATGTGCTGATCCCTTGAGATTACAACTCTACCTAGGCCCAATACCTTGCTTTTACCAGTGTCAGCGAATGTGATGTGACTTTTATCACATGGACGTAAGGTTAAGTCCGTGAGAAGACTTCGATCACCAGTCATGTGGTTAGTGCATCCGCTGTCCATAATCCATTCTGAAGCACGAGGTGTCGTACCCTACAGTGCAGTTAGGAGGATAGGCTTCATAGAGAGTATTGTGAAGCAAAAACATTTGACGCACAAGAGGATTATCAAAGCTCAGATCAAGGTTAGGACTGATAGTATGACTGGCAAGCGATTCAGGAACGAAATACATAGTAAGACCATTTCGGAATTTTATCTTGCGTCCCATAATGTGTTTTAGGTCCCCAGCAATAGCATCGGACGCCTTTGATTTCCGGCTGGAGACCTTTCCCTGCAAAAGAAAGTTAATTCTTCTTAACCACCCACATCTTCAGGGGTGGCTTAGAAGCAATGAGTCTAAAGTGCAGCATCTGAGAACTTCGGCTTTGGAGCCCTAGCAAATAGCCTTGCAGGAGAAGAACGATACTCATATGAATAAGCAGAAAAGTTCTTAGTTCTATGAACATAGCTATTTGAAGACACACGCTCATATTCATAAGTATGAGAATGGTTTCCCTGCAAAACATTGGCGTTAGGGTGACTCAGGTGAGTCATGTATCTGTATGAAGCCTTTGGGCCATATGAAGCCATAGGTCTAGGGTTTGTCTTCTTCCTTGGTGGTGTCATGATGACATTCACATGAAGATTCCCAATACACTGTTTAGGTACCCAGATCTTCTTCATAGGTGGTCCATTCCTGCAGTTAGTACCAATATACCTGGCAAACACTTCACCATTCTGATTCTTAAACAGTTTATAGTTTGCATCAAAGGATTCACCAATAGCAATTGGGTTAGCACAAGTAAATCCAGATAAGGTAGATGGATCCATTGAAGGTTCCTTTGCAGCAACCCATGTGGTTTTGGACTACTGCTCAGGCTTCCAGTAAGAACCATCAACATTCATTTTCCTCTCGAACCCAACACCCTCTTTCGTAGGGTTTTGGTTCAAGATCTGCTTTTTGAGGACATCACACAGTGTCTGATGCCCCTTGAGGCTTTTGTACATTCCTGTTTCAAGCAATGTCTTCAATCTAGCATTTTCATTAGCAACAGCAGTGGCATCCTCCGCAGAGGGGTTAGTTACCACATCGACGATTGAAGATATTGAAACAGTAGCAGCAGTAGAACACTCAGCAACAGAATTAGCGTTATCACGCTCAAGACATTTTAAACATGGTGGTTCAAATCCTTCCTGAGCGGGACTGATCTGTTGAGCGCGAAGTGACTCGTTTTCCTTTTAAAGATCTTCATGAGCCGCTCTCAACTTCTCAAGATCTTGCTTCCTTTGAAGATAATCATAGGAAAGCTTTTCATGGGTAGTTGAGAGTGATTCATGACGACCTTCAAGCTCTTGGTACTTAACATGAAGATTTTTTATATCTTCAATTAAGGACTGAGATCGGGTCATTTCAGCGTCCAACGGATCATCGCTTTTGTCTAACAGTTTTTGAATATGTTCCATAGCTTTCTGTTGTTCAGTTGCAATTTTAGCAAGTGTTTTGTAGCTGGGTTTGGATTCACAATCAGAATCATCTTCACTTGATGTTTGAAAGTAAGCATTGCGTGAGTTTACCTTGGCACCGCGTGCCATGAAGCAGTAAGTGGGAGATGAGTCGTCCTTGTCACTGGCATCAGAGTTGGTGATGGATACATTGTCTTCAGCGTTGAAGATGGACTTGGCAACGTAGGCTGAAGCTAAAGCCAGACTTGCAACGCCAGAGTCAGACTCCTCCTCGGATTCCACCACCTCTGCCTCCTCAGAAGCAGACTCCTCCTCTGAATCCATTTCCTTGCCAACAAAAGCATGAGCCTTGCCAGACGAACTTTTCTTGTGTGATGAAGACTTGGAAGTTGACTTGGAAGAAGATTTTGAGTATTTCTTCTTCTTCTTGTCATCAGAATCATATTCCTTGCTCTTCTTCTTTTTCTTCTCATTGTCCCACTTTGGACACTCAGAGATGTAGTGACCAGGTTTCTTGCACTTGTGACAGGTTCTCTTCTTGTGGTCATTGGAAGAAGCTTCATCATTTCTTGATATGGATCGTGAAGACTTTCTAAAGCCTTTCTTCTTAGTGAACTTCTGGAACTTCTTCACAAGCATAGCAAGCTCCTTTCCAAGGTCTTCAGCTTCACCACAACTGCAGTCAGATTCTTCTTCAGATGAGGAAACAACCTTTGCCTACAAAGCGCGAGTTCGGCCATAGTTGGGACCATAGATATCTCTTTTCTCAAATAGCTGGAACTCATGTGTGTTAAGCCTCTCAAGTATGTCAGATGGATCGAGTGTCTTGAAGTCAGGTTGTTCTTGAATCATAAGAGCTAGAGTGTCAAATGAGCTGTCAATAGATCTCAGAAGCGTCTTGACGATTTC
Organism: Triticum dicoccoides; assembly: GCF_002162155.2. Lineage (NCBI taxonomy): Eukaryota > Viridiplantae > Streptophyta > Magnoliopsida > Poales > Poaceae > Triticum > Triticum dicoccoides. The sequence continues at coordinate 722,438,607 of NC_041386.1, forward strand.
ATGCTTGGTGATCTCAGTGGCGCCGAGAGCCTGAAGCTCGTTTGTGATGTCAGTGAGACGATCAAACGTGAGCTGGACATTTTCATTGTCATTTCTCTTGAAGCGGTTGAAGAGGTTGCGTAGGACACTGATTCTTTGATCTCTCTGAGTTGAAACACCTTCATTGACTTTGGAGAGCCAGTCCCAGACTAGCTTCGATGTTTCCAAAGCACTCACACGACCATACTGCCCTTTGGTCACATGACCACAGATGATGTTCTTCGCAGTAGAATCGAGTTGAATGAACTTCTTGACATCAGTAGGGGTGACACCTTCACCAGTCTTGGGAACACCGTTCTTGACGACATACCACAGATCGACATCAATGGCTTCAAGATGCATACGCATCTTATTCTTCCAGTAGGGATATTCAGTGCCATCGAAGACAGGGCACGCAGCGGAGACTTTGATTATCCCTGTAGTCGACATAGCTAAAACTCCAAGTGGTTAAATCGAATCACACAGAACAAGGGAGTACCTTGCTCTGATACCAATTGAAAGTGCTAGTTATCGACTAGAGGGGGGGGTGAATAGGCGATTTTTACGAAAGTCTTCAAAACATGAAAGTTTCAAAGACAATCATGAAAACTGGACCTATAAATATGCAGCGGAAGATGAACTACACTAGACAAGCCATAGTCAAACAAGTATGAAGCTAAAGCATGATGACTGATAGCAGCTATGTAGTAGGATCAGGATGGAAGATAGTATGAAGCCAATCAGAACAAGTAGTCACACAGTGAAGACAAATAGGTAGAGTAATCAGGCAATGACTTCACAAAGACAAACTGTAAGTAAGGAGAGTAAGAGATAGAACCAGTGTGTTGTGAAGACAAGGATTTGTTCGACCAGTTCCAGTTGCTGTGACAACTGTATGTCTGGTTAGGGAGGTTGAGATTGAACTCAGAAGACCGCGTCTTCACCTTATTCCCCTTGAGCTAAGGACACACAGTCCCCGCCCAATCACTCTGTTAAGTCTTCAAGGTAGACTTCCAAACCTTCACAGACTTCGTTCACCGGCAATCCACAATTACTCTTGGATGCTCAGAACGCGACGCCTAACCGGCTGGAGGATTCACGGTCCTCAAGTGTAACAAGTCTTCAGATCACGCGGACAGAAAGACTTCAGTGATGCCTAACACTCTTTGGCTCTGGGTGTTTGGGCTTCGTCCTCACAAGGATTTCTCTCTCTCAAAAGCTTCGGAGGTGGGTTGCTCTCAAACGACAAAAGTCGTGCACTAACTCTGACCAGCCACCAATTTATGGTGTAGGGGGGTGGGCTATTTATAGCCACTAGGCAACCCGACCTGATTTGTCCGAAATGACCCTGGGTCACTAAGGAACTGACACGTGTCACAACGGTCAGATTTCAAACACACGCGACAGCTTGACTTGGGCTACAAGTAAAGCTGACTTATCCGACCCTGGATAAGATTTGCTCTCATTGTCTTCGCTCGAAGACATAGGATTTTGGTTGAGCATCACTTCAGTCACTCTGACTTTGTTCACTTGGACCCCACTTAATAGTGCGGTTGTTCCTATGACTCAACAAAGAAGAAAAGAAACAACGAAACTGCTAAGTCTTCGCGCTCCATAGTCTTCACTCAATGTCTTCTACAGTCATAGTCTTCAATGTGAATATCTTCACGTACCACCATTATCTTCAATGTCTTCATATATACATTTTTAGGGGTCATCTCCGGTAGGTAAACCGAATCAAGGAGGGACTACTACCTGTGTTATCCTGCAATTCTCACAAACACATTAGTCCCTCAACCACGTTTGTCGTCAATACTCCAAAACCAAACTAGGGGTGGCACTAGATGCACTTACACCTTCTTCCACCTATTGTCCTCCCCTATTCACCTTCTTCCTCAACCTGTCCATGACCATCGGCCGAACCACCTGCCTCCGCCACCCCTTTCTCCTCACCATCGTGTTGGTGCTACCCTGGCCATCCCTCTAAACAGACAAACCACTAGAATTTTCTCTGCGAGCCCGCAGCCCGAACCATTAACCTTCGAACTCGCCTCCGGCGGCTACGACTCGTTCCTAGCCGAGGCCTTGCCGACATCTTGCCCCGGTGCCACCAAGGTGAACACCATGTCCCGCTGCGCTTCCTTCTTCCTTCCCAATTAAATCAACTGAGCCAAATCCAAAAATCAGGCAACTTCTGCCGGCTCAATTGGAGAAAAAGACCAACATGAACGCATATATAACATATAACACTAACTCATTTGGTCTACAAATGTAAAGCTGGTTCATCTAAATTTAAGCTGCAAATATAGCTGCAAAACCAACAAACCAAAAATAGCACGCACAGACCAAAAGCAAAGTGTTTCTTTTATCAAAATCAGCGGTATCATTATAAGCATTTGGGCAATGACTAGATTTTAGTAGTCCTTAAGCACGCACATGCTTTACCCTTGCAACAACAAATTTGTAGCCCAACACAAAATGTGTTGGCAGGGCTCTAGAGCAAACGGGATACTTTTCGAGGATGCATACGATAAATAGGCCCGGACAGGCCAGGCGAGCACGAGCCATCGGAAGCGGCAAACCCTATTTGGCCCGGACGGGCCAGGCGAGCACGAGCCATCGGACGCGGCAAACCCTATTTGGCGCTGCAGGCGCCAATTAACGTGTATTTTGCAAACTGACACCTGCAGCGCCCTGCACTGGGCCGGCCCATTCGAGTATTTTTCTCTATTTTTCGAAAACGATTCGAGTATTTTTCTCTATTTTTCAAAAACGCCAAAAAGTGCTCGCGCAGCACAAAGTTCGACCCCTCAACCTCTCTGATCCAACCGCTACGCACTAACCACCTCGCCATCACCACGCTAGTGCACAAAAAGTTCGTTTCTCTTCTTATAATCCTTATTCAGTTTGGTTTATACTTTTTCTTTTTTTCTCATTCTTTTTTGTTTTCTTTAATGCACCGTTTTATAAATTTCGTGTACCTTTTTCTAAATTTATGAACTATTTTTCAAATTTGATGAACTTTTTCTAAAATTTGATGAACTTTTCTCAATGTCGATGCACTTTTTTAAATTTCGGTGAACTTTTTTCCAAATATGGTGAACTTTTCTCAAATCCGATGAACTTTTCTCAATTTCGATGAACTATTTCAATTTCGGTGAACTGTTCGATAAACTTCTTTCAAATACAGTGAACTTTTTTTCAAATTTGATGAACTTTTTTTGAAATTCGATGAACTTTTTCAATTTAGGTGAACTCCTTTCAATTTCGGTGAACTTTTTTTCAAATTCGATGAACTTTTTTTTAAAATTCGATGAATTTTTTTCAAATTCACAATCTTTTTTCTATTTTTGTGAACTTTTCTTTTGAATTCATGTTTTATGTGAATGCGTTTTCACGTTTATATTTTCTTTATTCAAATATAATTTATAGTGGGTATATAATAGTATATGTTTAATGTTTATACTGAAGGAAAGGTCAAAGAGGGCTGTTTTACGATATTTAACAAGTAACTGACGGTGGTGCAGTGGTTAGGTCGTGTTCAGTCACGTGGTCCTCGTGAGTTCGATTCCCAGTTCTCCCTCAATGAACATTACAATTTTTCTTTACATTTTGTTTTTCAGCAGGTAGCTTACCCTAAAAAAAACAGGTAGCTGGGCCGGCCCACTTCGCATCCGTGCAAGCGCCGCGGCGCGAACCGGCGCCTACAGCGCTCAATAGGAGCTTGCATCGGACGCAGTGGATCGGCCTCGACCGGAAAGAATGGGCCTGGCCTGTCGTGGGCCGCCAAACAAAAATAAATGCGCCGTTGCCGGGGATCGAACCCGGGTCACCCGCGTGACAGGCGGGAATACTTACCACTATACTACAACGACTTGGATGCTAATGCTACTCAATTTATCTTACTTAGACATAGCATTCTCCGGAGTTAATCGTCTCTCTTGGGCCCAATAAGTGAGCGAGGCAGTGCTCACGGAAGAGGAGACACTCACATAATTTCGACCAGACATGGAGAAGCAATGGTTCCAAAAACAAGCAGAGCAAGGATCTTCGGCCCCAGAAAGAAAAACACCCCTCGGTGTAGCCTCAAGGCTCAAGCTGACTGTTGCAGCCTTTGGCGGACAATATTCAAGTTTCACGGCATGGTCTCGTGTTCCTGGGGTTAAGTTCTAGCTAGCTCGGCGTCCCGCTTTGTCCCGCAAAACCTACATGTCACCATGTCGAGGGAGGATGAGAACGCTCTGAACATGATTCGGTATCTCTCAATGAACCCGACACTGTTATACCACCAGAAAACGAATCTTCAGATAACTTTTGGTGTTTCCAGATGATAATTCAGATACACTTGTTACTAACGAAGCCGGTGACTATTTGGAACCTTTGAAAGGTGCGATGTCACGGATATTGATTCTACTACCACTCAACTTTAATCCACTCACTCCATATTCTATGTCGATATCTGTGCCCCTTCGTATATCTTTCAAAGAGAATCAAATGTACATCATTGCTCATGTGTTCTACATGCATGCTTGTTCTTTCTTTAGTTGGTAACACTATTTTTTTCACTAGAAAATGATTATATCTCTCATGAGTGTTTCCTTCTTGGGTTTGTCTGCCTAGTTAAATGTGAGGGCCGCCCCCTAAGGAAACTATGGTAAATATTTCAGTATTTATTAGCGGGATTATACCAGTGCATTGATTATTTGAGTGTGTTTTATAGCATTTTATATGAGGTTTTGAATTATCCTCTTTTTAATAATTAATCAAAGAGTGCAATAATTGTGATGCACACTACAACTCATTATTACAGTTTACTAACTGGGGTTTCCCCTACCTTGCACGTGCGATGGTCAACGTGCTTCTCCATCGCCTTTTTTGGCGGCATATCTGAATGGTGCTCGGGTGTCCTCAGTCTCGATAGACCATTAGGATAGTTCCTTCTGTGGATGCCGACGAGAAGATCGAGGAGGGGCGCCATCTTCGGCTGGGAGAGAAGCAGGTTTCGATGGGAAGAAGACACATCCTTATGGATTGTGTCATGGATGTCGGATCACCGATATTCCCTCGCATGCGGTGCCTATCCTTGGCATAGAGCGGATATCACCGTCGTTGGCATCACCCACTTTGCTATCATCAGCAAGGACGACACATAGGACAAAGAGGAGAGGTCGGGTGACGAGTGTTGCATGGTTATGGAGGTCACAACTGTCATTCTCAAGCCAAAGGGAAATTCAGTAGAGGGGTCTTGGTTGATAGGGAGAAACATGAATAAAAATATGGGTGAACAACTACAAGAATTCTAGGAGAACATCGAGTACCTCATGCCGACATCCTGTGTCTAGGAGTGGAGCCACGGGTGTCTGGTCAGTGAGGGAAGGTCATTGGCATCTGATGGTTTACTATTTGTATGCAGGAATCATGGCCGGTTAGAGCATGTTGCATGATGTCTTTCGTCTCCTTGTTGGGAGCACCTCACATTGACTCCCTGGCGTTTGCTCGCTCCAGTGAGCAAACTGACCAAAACGCACAATTCTGATCCTACACGCTTTTTTGGGAGCGGTAGGGTGAGAAGTGGGCCCACCACGTGGGAGAGGGCGGGGCAATTTAAACGTGAGGACGGGGGGTCTTGTTGTCATATGCAGGCTCACATAATAATCTACGGGTAAATCTTTTTTATAACGAACAAACCCACAC
>NC_041386.1:722444644-722469385 GCF_002162155.2 Triticum dicoccoides
CTTGAACCGCCCATGATTGAGCGGTGGATGATGCGTTGAGACAACCGCGTGGGCTCCTACTGTGTTTCCATCCACATCTGAAGTCCTAGGTGTGGGCAACCAACCGCATCCAGATTTGGAGTCATCGCAGTTGGGCGACCAACTACATCCAGATCTGGAGTCCTAGGTGTGGGCGACAGCCATTTTTCCCAGATCTGGAGCCAACATCATGATTGGCGATGAAGGAAAGCGGCATACTATCTCCGATGGCCACGTCTTACCACGACTGGCATCGGAGAAGGTAGTTGTTGCCTCCACTTCGTCCTCTGCTATCAACATTGAAGAAGGTATGGGAAGAACTCGCCCTATTTTTTTCTAGAAAAATTAAGGTAAAAATTAGTTGATCTCTGAGTTGTGTTTATTTTACTTAATTGAGGGAAAACACTAGACTTGTATATTACCATAGACTGATTGCAATCATTAGACAGAGGGGCATTAAGTATTGACGGGACACCAATTCCCTCAAAAAAAAGAAGTATTGATGGGACACTAGCCAACATCCCAAAGCCACTGTGGAGATTGGAATTCATGCTCCACATTGTTAGCAGAAATAGCACAAATGGTGTTACACTCAACGCCTTTATAAGTTTACACAATTGTGTAGCCAGTGAGCCAGTAGCAACCTCCAGCCAAAGACCTTAACCTTCTCTGGAACCTTAGCTCTCCAAATCACATCCCAAATACTCCAATTATATGTCACACTTGAAGAGCTAGAAGCAGGGGAATTGTACCTGAATTTGAGTTGGGTGGCAAGTTTATAAGAACGTCATCCATCACGTAGAAGGGTGATTTATGCCAAATATCTCCTCTAATCAAAATCAGAAAATACCCTATGGACCAGGTTATTATTGCATTCATTTTTATCGAGATAATCAACTAGTTTACCCACCTCAACCTTGAGTTTCTAGCGAATTTGGCAACCTAAGGCCATACTGTCTCAGAATCCAGTTGTCTCTCTGAATCTGAATTTTTCGTCCATTCACTATATGCCAGATGATGCCTTCCCTGAGTATCTTAACTCCAAGCCGAGGATGCCTACGAGGAAATGACCATGTCCAGAATATCCCACAACGATAATTCTGATTTCAAGACTCTCGAACATAAACTATCCGGCTTGTGAATCAGTCTCCGCCCTTGCCTTGCCAAGAGAGCTTGGTTAAACATATGCATATCCTAGAATCCTAGAACACCTCCTCTCTTTTGTTTTATAAGTTGGTACCAGGAGAGCCAATGGACTTGTGATGTCCTTACTCATCGCCCCACCTAAAGTCCCAGATAAAATTTTCATACTTATCACAAAAGCTCAAGGACATTTGAACAATCCAAAGAAGTAATTGGGAAGCACTTGAACCACTTACTTGATCAAGACCCCTTTAGCTGCATGGGTCATATACTTTTCAATCCAGTCCTTGCACATTTTTGCGAACCTTTCCATGATTGACTAAAATTCGAGGCAAACATCCTACCTTCTAGGGTTGGTAAACCCAAATATTTACTCTCAAAAGTGGAAGCCACAACACCAAGGGTGACCTTTATCTCTTACTGGACATGGGGCGAGCAGTGTTCACTAAATAATAAAGAGCATTTAGCTGGGCTAAGAAGCTATCATGTACACCTTTGAAATAGATTTGGAGTGTTCTTCACTACCCTCACCTCTCTTCATACGGCCTTGAAGAACAAAATGCTGTCATCAATAAGGATTAGTTTAGAGACACCAAGGCTCCCTCAGCAATTTTGATAGGCATTAACCTCCCTTCCAAGACCTGCTTTCTTAAGATGATTTCTCGACCATCCGCAACCAATAAGATAGTGCATTCAGTATGTGACTATAATATTCCTTCTCAGCCAGTGAGTACTGCTTATCATGGACCCAAAATCTTTCATGTCCAGGACCAAACATCCTGTTGCAGCACTCCCAGCTTAGTGCAGTCATCGGCCAGGGATTTCAGTAGTCCCCTCCGGCGACGATTATCTTTCCCATATCTACTCATACTGAAAGGATTTCACGTTGCTATGCACCTTGGTCTGCCTCCGTATTGCAGCCATAGAGGAAAGTGGTTGGAGCATATGTGTGTACCATTGTTCACTCTGAATAAATCACACCAACCCAACGATGCAATTGCACTTTCAACCCAACGGTCACATTGCTTTTGCCATACTGTTTATTATCGTATGTCCAGGAAGGCCCCTTATAGCTCCAATTATGAAGATCACACTAGAACAAGGCTTCTCTGAAATTGGTATTTTTCTCTCGAATATCCAAGCTACTGAGAAGTGCTCATGTTGCCACATCGTCTCATAAAAATCACCTATCATCAAGTGTTCATGAGCATCTGGCTTTATTCTTTTGGGTAAACTCCAGATGTGACGTCTTCCTTACTCCTTAGGTTCACCATGTAGCCCGACACTTCGGGCCATGGGAATCATCATGAATTACTCCCTTCAGTCTATATTACTTGTCGCTCAGACGGATGTATCTAGCACTGAAATACATCTAGATACATCAGTTTGAGCGACAAGTAATATGGATCGGAGGTAGTAAGACATTGATGTACCTCAGGTCATATGGCAGTCTTTTTTATTTTAGTTCATTTATCTCAAAACAACGCAACGCACCCTTTCCCTTACCATCATTCACAATACAATTCTGGCGGCCTAGCATCCACCTAAGATTATTGAAACTCTGTTCACATTGCTGAGTTTCAGAAAGTAAAACGATCATCAAGTGGCATATGTGTGCACGAGGAAAACTAGCTCTTCAACTATCCGGGACTGCCCGAGGCCCCAACAGTTCTAGATCAGGCGACTCATTTCTCCTGATAGGTGCTTCCTTATCACATGTCATTCATCGGCAACCAATGGGCCGATAGCTTCCTTACCGCCTAACACACCTATGTTGCTCATGCCACCTCCATTACCCTCACCTCATGCCTTCTTGTTTAGACCAGGACTCTTCTAACTAGGTGTCACCACAAACTCACTACCAGACTCACTATCATGTCCCATGCATTTACCCAACACCGCCTCGGTGTTCACCAGGGATTGATCAACTTACTCCCCTGGCTTACCCTTGAGGCTATTCTTATCTTTGTGGTGCTTGGCTTTCGTGTTACTGGCTCCAGGGGTATGGGAGGAGCCTGGTTGAGGTTGACTTTGCCCACTTCATTTTCCTTGCTGGTTGCCGGACTCATGGAGGAGGCCTGGCCTTGAATCACCTCCGCCCTCCGGGTTTAGCCCCGGCAAGGGAAGGAACCAAGTTGATGTCGAGTTCTACCCCCTTGATCTGAGTTGTACATACAAGCAGCTTTGGAGTGATTGCCGGTATCGTGGATGAGACCTTTCCCACCTCCTGCTGGAGTTGGGAACCCATGACAGTCATTGGTGGTGCAGGGGCCGACGCTAGTGTTAGCATAATCTTGATTGTTTTGTTTCAGACATGATGTAGTTGGTGCTTGCATGTCACGTGTCTTTATTTCTTTGGGGACTAACCAAAGTCATGTACTAGTAGGAGTTCACGTGTTTGAGTCAAGCTTGAGTTCAAATATGTAGTATACCATGTGATCTAGGTTAAGTCAATTTCCGTGTAGGACATGGTCTCGTGGGTTGGCCGAGTATATATATTCGCTGACCGGTGCCACGGTCCACAGTCAGACAGAGTTCTCCACCGTGCAAGGCTGCCCAGGATCATCTTCCTTGGCCCGCCATCATCCCCATTGGGGGTGACTTCCTCTGACGTGCTCATCGCACTTTTGTTCTTGTTAGCCTGACTCTGCCATGGATGATTTGGGGATCTGAGTGTATGTGTTTTTGGTGGATGCGCGATCCTGTTGTGTTTATACTATATGAACATATGAAATAGTTCAACGGTTTACCACTATCAGTGTAGAACAATATTAGAATTTCAATATTGCTTGCACTTTTTAATTTCAAATGTTGATGAAATTTATCACGTATCTGTGGGCCCCGAATAGAGGTGGAGACAAGAGCCAAACCTGTTGCGCAACATATATAAATAACAATCGGTGGAAAGAAAAATACAGAACTTGCCTTTTCTTTTCAAATGTTGATGAATTTTATCATGATCAAATTTTCTTGAGGCAGATGCACATTTCGATGGCAATATTGTAGTCTTTGCTCTACTGTGTATTATGTTTATAGTTTCTACAAACATTTTATTGTGTTTGTATAATTATCATAGCTGTAGTAGTACCAATTTAATTAAAATAGTGATAGCAATTTATATTATATAGTTAACTCAAGTCCATCACTAAAATTGTTGTCCTTTCATGATCCTCAATGCAGAATTTGAAGTTGATATCATGCAAAACATCAACCGGAGCTCCAACACCCCCATCTCCGTGCACCGTGTTATGTTTGGACCCGAAGGCTGGGCGGACCTACCACATGGATTATTGCACTCCATCATTGTCCTGTTGGGTTCAACCCATGACCTTCTTGCATTCATCGCCACCTGCCCTAGCTGGTATGCCGCATTCATGTCAATCAATTCTACCTTAGGCGAGCTCTTCCCACCTGTTATTTTCCGGAACTGTGCCGACCAGACAAGCTCAGCTGGCTCTAACATTGGAAACACATGGGAGCTCATTGATCCTGTATATCCAAGTACTCCGTTGTGTCGCTTGACCCCTCCAAGTATTTTGGACAAAATGGCAGTCGTCAAATGTTCTTATGGTCATGCGATTTTCTGCAACGAGAGATCCCTTGTCATTATGGACGTGCTCACTGGCACTACAGTTGCAGCTCCACCTTTCCCATTGAGTCAACTGTGCTACAAAACCTTCATATCTCCAGAGGCGTCACCAGATTCATATCTATTTGTTAGCAGCCCGCACTGCCTGTACGCTTGGCGAGTTGGGAGCCCCTCTTGGTTGCACTGCGATTTTCTAAATGCACATTTGATCAAGGAGATGGTGTCCTTCAAAGGCCGGGTCATTATGAGGATGCGTCAAACACTATACACCGTGCATTTGGCACCTCAGTTTCATGTTGAGGTACTAAGAGTTGATTGCAGAGATTATATGGACCCGTACGTGCTTTCCGGAAATTTGGTGGCTTGTGAAGACACACTTCTCCTACTTGGTCGTAACGGGGAAGCCTTCTCTATTGACTTCTCAACTGAACCTGCAAAGTATGTGAGCGTGGAAGAGGAAGGCTTGAAGAAGTGGGCGTTCTTCTTTGGCGAGAAACGTAATAGACAGCCACGACTCTTAGTGAATCCAGAGAGAATGGGTTTAAGGGGTGGCCTTGTCTATCAGTTGGATGAAAATGCTCGGGTATTTTCATACCCAGTAGATGGCAACCAAAATGAGGAGTTGGAGTCAGAACCTTGTTTTGCGACGATCAATGCTTATCTTGCTCGCAATCCTACATCCTTTGCAGCTTGGGTATGAGATAGTGTCATTGCAGCACGCAATTGTCTTGTTGTCGTTGGCTGCACTTGGGGACTTTTTGTCGCTATGTTGCTTCTAGTTTCCGCTCCTTTGACGGAGTACATCAAGATTTGTAATAATCTTTGTTTGCCACCCAGTGTACCTTCCTGGAGGCAAAACTTGTGCTACATGTTGCTGTTTTCGCTGAACCTTGTTATTAACTCCCGTTTTGCATACAAGAGACAAGGGTTTGCATCATGAAACAATACTAGCTTCTTGGGTCTTCATATCACTCTTCAGCATTTTTTGTGTGCACTATGTCAGATGTGCATGGGCTTTTATTTTAGTTATGTGCTTTGTGTGGTCCATACATCTATTTGTAGCTTGATCTCCTTCCAAACAGAGATAATCAAATGCACGCAGAGCTGTTTGCTGAAGCTATGTTCAAATGCAGATCTGTTTGGTTTTCGATGTCTGCCTAGTTTTTGTTGGTGCGAAATATAAACTTTGTGATGAATGCATATATGCTGCTTATATGTTTGTTGGCTGAACTTGCAGTCTATATTAACCTGATGTCTATGGACTTGCATCCTCACTCTAATTCTTGGTGACCTTGCAACTCTCCATATATGCTGCCAAGCTATGTTATCAATATTCACATTTCCACCCAATGAGATTGTCATATGCTCAAGCACATCACATGAAAAATCAACAACCATAGTACAATTACTCTTAGCTACCTATGTATGAAAGGGAAGTTACAGGCCTATCCCATGTTATCAAGTGCCCAGGTACAAGAAAACTCCACAATCTGTAATAAATGAGAAATAAAACATATGGGTCCCTTGTAATTGCCGCAGAAAAAAAGAGGAAAGTACATAATCTGATAACTTAATCTACACTTCTGTTTGTAATGCAAGTTTCGAGACGAACATTCAGTGAACTACTCATCCTGCGACTGCAACATTGTAGAATCCCCCCACCAAAGCTGTATCAGAAGCTAATCATCAACCGCACTCCCGGCCATAAGACCATCGCAGGACGTAACAAGGAAACGCGCAGGGAAGACCCAGGTTGACTCCAATTTCAGGTACCGTCTTCCAGTGTTGAAGAGCTGTGTCGAACGGTAATAGCATTTTTTCCATAGTTGGACTGCAGCACAAGGTTTTTCAGACTGATAACTTGGGAAGTATATGTGGTTGCTCCTTCCTCCCCATCCCTCCGGGTTCATGCACCTCGCACCGCTCGTCAACGCTGATAAAGATGGCCCAGTTATCTAACTTGTTCACTTTCACCCACCTTGCCTTCTTGGTCATGGTGTCCAATGACTCAAGCTTGAAGGCCATGAACTGGAAGGCCTCCGAGCGCATCAGTCTTCCCGCCTCCACAAGTTTGATCAAGAGAAGCGTGTCACCACACACCACTAGCCATGCTTTTTCATTTGCCGAATAGAGATCTCCGGTTTTATCTTCCTCGAACACAACTTTAAACTTCTCAACAATGAGACTGGGTGACAAGTGAATGATGTAGAACCACCCGAAAGACCCTAGGGCATATGTCTTGCCCTTGAAGGCCACATTTTGTTCAATGGAAAAACGACCAACTTTAGGACTGTGTTTTGTCCATGAGTCGCTCCCTATGCGCCACAGGAACAGATAGGCTCCAGCACCAACAAGGAGATGCGAATCAGTGGATGCAACAGGGGCAGTTAAAGTGACATAGCTGATGCAAGTGAAGTGAACTGACTGGAGGGAAGGAGGACCAACCTTAGTGCCACTTAACGGATTAACAATATGGAACCCATTGTTGTCGTAGAAGATGAGCTGACCATGGGAGTAGCGCACAAAGGTCATGCTTCTGAGGTCACTCAAGGAAAGAAAACCGCGAGAGGATGAGGTGGCAGCAGGGTCAGCCAATCTCCATGTGCATTTGTGGAATAAGATCCAACAGTTATGCGAGAGAGTCTGTCCACCGTTGGTACGGAGATTGGGGTGGAGGAGCAGAGGCTGGACAGAGGACCTGTGCGCTGAGAAGAGATCGCACCAATGACGACAAGTGGTACCGAAGGCGAGGAGGTCACGGAACGAGCGTAGTAGAGCGACAATGGGTCGGAGCAGGTCGTCCGGGAGCTCTGCCCATCCTTGTGGCCGAGATGAAGCAAAGAGTGAGGAGGCAGAAGCAGAACATGTCCTGTTGGCCATTACTTGCACGACGGCGCTCTCCCTGTTCGACACAAAATTCAAGAAAAAAGTTAGGCATGTGAAACAAGGTATATAACTGTATAAAATAGAACATGAGTTAGCAAGATGAGCTACCAAGATTCTAAAAAACATGACTGGTGCGTCTCGTTACTCGTTAGGACATCAACGCGACACTAGGTTACCATCATACACTGAACTGAACAGAGGTACTAATCGCATTGAGTTGTCACTCCCGAGAAGCTCAGAATAAGATCAACAATGATGAAGGCAGGTATATAAATTTTATGGGGAAGTTAGATAGACAGGTTGTTGAAGTTTCAAATAGATCTTTGTTCATACAGATTACACACCACAATCGCCTAGTAAGTATTTCTCAAACTAATACTGTATCTGGCGAGTGTTGATACTGACTGAAAAATTAAAGCAGAGCACATATGATTTTCCTAGCAAATTGACAATTACTGACGGACATCTAAAGCAGGGAAAGTCTCAATCTCGATTGTTCTTCTTCTTTGAGAATAAGCAGAATCCATCTATGCCTTAATCTTGCAGATGCAGGCGGATCTGATGCAAGATCCGCAGGTGAACAGAAACAGGATGGGACGCAGAAAGAAGGAGGCGTACAGGGCGAGGTAGGGGTTGGGGGTATTACGTGAGCGACGAGGACGAGGAAGCAGCGGCCGCCGGCGCCGAGGAAGATGGATGCGCGTCGATCTCCCGCGGCTGCGCCTCCATGTGCGCCGCCGATTCTTCCAGCTCTCGGATGAGCAGCGCAGCCTTCAGAACTCTCGGATAACGCCGGCCCGGCCTAGTCCAGGGATAATGGGCCGAACATGGGGAAGAGATTCCTACCTGCTCTATGTGGCTGTGTGTTTTAAGGCCAACTGCAACAGACGTCCGCTTTGTTCGGAGTCTGTCTGTTTGAGTTGGCAAAGCATCCGGTCTCATCCGACGACCCGTCACATTTGGTAAAAACATTCAGATTTAAACTAAAATTCAAAAAAAATAAGGTAATTTAAACGATAACTATATATTACATCAATGTCCAAAAGTCATGCATCAAACTTAAACTTAAAATTATTAGAAAAAAGAACAAGCCTTCACCGTCGTCTTCACTCCATGGAGTCGCCACCGTCTTGGCTGCCATCTTCCTCATCCACGCTGGGGTCAACGAAGGGAGGCGGCTGCCACAGGTGCCCTGGTGGCACCTATGGCGGCTGCATTGCAGGGGCACGGAGGTGGTGGCATGTGGGGCCATGATCATGTGTCGGTGCCAACCAACACGGCCGACGCAGACAACAACTCTGGCGTGCACGACAAGGTCGAAGTCCACGACCAGGACTGGCCCACCACAACCGAGTTCCACTTGGGTTCCGCGTCTTCTGCCTCCTCCAGCTCGGGGATGACGACATCCCCGGCGGCCGAAAGCATGATCTGCACCTCCAAGCCATCCCACTAGGCGTTCTCAAACTTCATCGCTAAGTCCATCATGGCCCTCCTCACCCAGCTGCTCCTCGCCATCCTCGACCATCATGAGCTAATGTGCATCTGGTGGTGGTGGGGGTGACAAGAGCGCATGCCCGCTCAGTCGTGCCCTAAAGCGCGGACGGGGAGGGCTTGGAGGACACCGTGCCCTAGAATGTGACTGCGCTAGGCTAGGATGGGGGACAAAAAAGGTCTGCTGGCACACGTCATGCTCATCCCAGAACCAAGTGACCCAAATTGAGGACGTGCCGGTGTACCTGGGATCATCGATGAGATTCGGTGGCAACAAGACACGGGGGTGGTTTATCTCGAGGAGCCGCATACAACGGGTCACCGGAATGGCCGACACTGGCACCCGATCTGGGCTCATGTGCCAGCTGGTCGGCAGGTGGGCGTCCGACCACGACAACAGGGTGGAGGTATCCCAGTAGCGCCGGCACACCTCTACCTTCACATATGGGTGGATCAGTGTCCCGTCGGTGCGCCGAGCGATGGTGAAGCCAGCGGCGGCGCGCGGGCCTGAAGAAGATGATGCCTAAGTATCGTGCTTCCCCGGCTTGGCCATGGCCGCCTGATGACATGGTCTAGGGTCGCTCAGGGTTCAAGGGGGGCAGGACGAGTGTGAAAGCAGGAAGATGCCATGGGGACGAGGATGTGGACGACTGGTCCACATCTTCATCATTAAAAAAGACACTTGGGTTGCGGTTCACTGGCTAATAGGCGGGCCTGTCCCACGCGTGCAACGTAAATGTAGGTGGTGGGAAGTGGTTGGGGGGCCGACATGCAGGACTGGGCAGACGACGAGAAGATGCGTGTGTGTCCGTCCATTGTCCGGATTGATGCAAATCTAGCCCATATTTCATCTGGATTTGGGTCAAGACGAACACGATGTGGACAAGATTCGGTCTTGCTCCAGCGCGTTGGGCCGTCCCATTTGTCTGTTTCAACCTAAACGGACAGAGCCAGACCAAATGGGGTCGCCTGTTGGAGTTGGCCTATGGGGCGTTCGGCTTGGATTCCCAGGTTGTTCCGCTATGAGAAGATGTGGGAGACTCGTGATAAATTTGATGGGTTCATCGAGGAAGCTTGGTCGGGTCGGGGTGTCGGATGTGCAGAAGAACTTGGAGGAAATTTCAGAAGAGAAAGACGGAGGGAGGGGGAGAGAGGTGGAGGGGGAGAGGACATGACGAGGTGGGGCTAGGGGATATTACGTCGGCGAGGACGAGTCCGCATCGGCCTATGATGTCGAGGAAGAAGGATGTGCATGATCTCCCGTGGCTGCGCCTCAATGCATGCCGCTGTTTCTTCCAGCTCTCCGACGAGTACCATAGACGTAAACGACAATTTCTAAATGGCGCCTTAAGCGCCCGTTCCTTCTATTTCCGCAATGGGCGCACGCCTTCTCCTCCGCGTGGGCCGGCTCATCTTCATTCTTTTTCTATTTTAAAAGACCAAAACTGCGTGCGAGGGCTTGGTTTAGACCGCCGTTCTTGCTTCCATGTACACGCTCCACTAACCACCCGGCCACCTCACCTTTTTGTATTTACTTAGAGCTTTTTCCCTCTTTTTTTCTTTTTTTTCTTATTTCTTGGAACGGTCCTGTTCGGGTTATTTCTTGGAATGGTTTTGTTCATTTATCACTTTTACCTTTTTTTCTTTTTCCTAAATGCATAATTTCTTTTTCAAATTTGTGATTTTTTTCAAATTCATGATTTTTTTTCCAAAATTGATCAATTTTTTCCAAATTTATGAACTTTTTTTTTCAAAATTGATGATCATTTTAAAAAACTTGCTAATTTCGTTTCAAAACCAATGAACTTTCTCCTGAAATTGATTTTTTTTCAAAATTGATGAATTTTTTTCTGAAGCCGATAAAATTTTCTCCATTTTATGAACTCTGTTTTTCAAATTTGATGAACTTTTTTTGAAATACATGAATATTTTTGAAGTCTGTGAAATTTTATTAATGTGCATTTCTCAATTCATGATTTTTTTCGATTCTTTCTGAATTTTTGTTATTTTTTTCAAAAGTTAATGGTTGACCGTGCAACTGGTCAATTGCCAATCGGTCAACCGTGATCGAGCGAATGAGGCGTCATGGGCGAGCAAACGAGGCGACCTGGGCCAGCCCAGTTTGCGGGCATGTGGGCGCTACCTCCCCTAGCCGGCGTTTAAGGCGCCGCTAGGAGGTCCCGCCGTAAACCAATTATTTTCCAACCTCGACATTTCCTTCTTCAGGTTAGAACACGGTCCGGCCCAGCCCAGGGATGATAGACTAGGCCATTCTTATTTTAGCTTTGGGCAACAGGTTCTCCTACGAAAAAATCAAGCTGAAAATAGCTATTTGAAATCGGCCATTTTCAGTGAAGTTGAATATGCATTCGGGCCATTTCAGTGCAATTGCCTGATGCACTTTCAAGTGTACTTCAGTGTGAACTAGCTTTGCCAATGAAGTTATTTCATAGGTGATTCGAAGCCAACTGAAACTGAGACAAACATGCATGAGCATGGCACGGTGGACACTTGCATATCACGCAACCCCTGTAAGCAACTTGACATATTGCGTTCAAAAACAAAACAGGAAACTTGACAATGGCAAAGTGCGACCCCAATTTTGTTCGCCTAAACTTGGAATTAATACATGCTCCTGAGGGATCGCATGATGTGCCCCATTTGGTCCATTTTTGTGTTAGTCCGTCTAAGTTGGTCTCTGATTTCATATGTTCCATGCCTAGGACATGGGATGTCCAAACTCAGTAGCATATCTTATCCATGAATATAGAAGCGGTGCGGCAAACTCCAATAAGTCATATTCCACAAGGCAACTCTTGGGCATGTCAGGATGAGAAGACTGGGTGTTTGACTATCCGTTCAACATGTCATATGGTTGTCGAAACAAAGCTAAGATGAGAGGGGTGGCTTCAGGGAGCAATGGAAGCATTGAATCTTGAGAAGTAAGAAATTAGCTGGAAGGGCACCGGAAGGTAAATATACCTCCAAACCTTCGAAAGTACTATTCTGCTCCCGACCTCAAATGCACCCGCATGAACAGTAAAATTGAAAAAAATAGTTACAAAATTCAAAAAAATCTGAATTTTTTTTTGTGATAAACTTTGACAAATGTTTTGTACGCTTGCAAAATTTCAGCACAAATGACATTCATGGAAGGCGTGGCGAAAAAAACAAAATCGTCACTCCAAAATGTGTTCAAAGCTAGCAATTTTTGGAACATCGATTTTGTTTTTTTGCCACGACTTCCACGGATGTTATTTTGTGCTGAAATTGGCAAGCAGGCAAAACATTTGTCAAAGTTTACCGTAAAAAAAATTCAGATTTTTTTGATTTTTTTACTATTTTTCTGATTTTATTGTTCATGAGGGAGCATTTGAGCTCGGGAGCATATACTCCATGTTCCCAAACCACCTTCGCTCACTACCGACTAGCGAGGAAAGAGTCTGCAAGCACATACCACCTTCAGTTGTGTGCCTGATCCACATTGAGTGACATGCTCTCCTCGATTGCAATTTGGCAAGTGTGTGGGTGCTCCGTGAGGAAGATATCACTCTTCCTCTATTTGGTGATGAAACTCCAGATGCTAAGTGGTTGTTGTTTGAACTATGTAATTTCCTACACAATGAACTCTTTGTGGAAGTGTTGGTGACCCCATGAGCTATTTGGTAGGGACGACATTGAGCAATTCATGAGAAGGAATTCCAAAGTCCATTATCTACAAAATTGTTTACTAGTGGGTAATTTTTGTAGGGTACAACAATTGTTTTTATTGCCCAATGAGGTTAATAGGAATTGTTACAATGTCATGAGGCTCCAAGAGCCAAACATGTCTTCCAATATCTGAAGACATGAGAAAATTTAGCTGGATTATCTACTTGAAAATTCCTCCTCCTGCTTTCATGAATGAAATTGCAACCTTTTTATTAGCGGGTACTTTGTGCACCAATTCCAACTCAGTTTATTTCAACTTTTTAAGGATTTTTACGGGAACTATTACATGATCGGGGTATCAAGTCACAGATGGCGCCCCACATCCAAAGATAGAGCAAACTTAGCTAAGTTTTGAGTTTCAAAATTACAACTTATTTTCTCAAAGCAAACTCATAAGAAATAAATGATCGAGACAATGTTTGAATCTCTCTAATGATGGATCTATACCTTCCCAGTGTGCCTTCAGATATATCTTGTACCACCATCTTGCAATCATAAGTTATATATAAAGATCAAGTAATACTAGTCTTACGCTAGTGCAAGAGCTTCCCTGCATGCAAAAAAAATCCCCAGCATGGTCGAGTCAGAGACACCTCTGAAAACAATTATTGATGCGCCTAGGTAATTTCATCCACTATCACGTCATATGGCGCCAAGGTCTTGCACTGGTTCAACTCAGCAATCCATTCAACTCTAATAAGTACGAGTTAAGGAATCCGTTAGTCGATTAAAGGATGTTCTCATGAATTGTTTTCCTCCTTGCATACCAAATTTAGATATATTAAAACTGAGCACCCTCCCAGCCCTCTCAGGCCATCAGCATTTCTAATCGTTGGATCGTCATTTTAGTCATTTTTAACCATCGAATTTGTTCTTAATTGCACCCAAATCACGCGTGCAGGCTTCATGAAGAGCGCTAGCCTTCTCGGGCCGCTGCTCCCGTGGTTTTTTTTGGCATCGTATATTCAATTGGGCCTAATGGGCTATACTCTGATCCCATCCGGAGCAAAAGTGGAGAACCCAAAACACTGGACGCTCGGGACCCTGGTCTCTTTAGGGGAGCTCCTATACGGCGCATTAAGCGCCGGTACAGGCAACTGGCGCCCACTGTCGCTATCTGATGGGCCGGCCCAGGAACATGCAGACAAAAAACCTCCCAAAAAAGCTGCTCCCAACAGGATTCAATCTCGCGCCGTTTAGTTACGGCGCAGCGTGCCTAACCAATACATCTACTACAACCTAGAGATTCATTACAGTGCGAGATGGTTAACAACAATACTAACCGCACTACTTCTGGTACAAACAATTTAGAAAGACGTGATTTTTTGGAAAAGAAAAAAAATCTGAAATAAGTTTTAAAAAATCGCGAATTAGAAAAAAGTTCATGTATTCAAAAACTTTCACCAAATTTAATAAAAGTTTACCGTGTATTACATAAAGTTACATTTTTTTTAAATATGCTGAACTTTTTCTGAATACATGTTGAACAAAATTTCTCTACGCTATGAACATTTTTTATACACACTGAACATTTTTTCAATGTATGGTGAACAATATTTAAATACACATAGAACTTTTTTTAAATACAATGAACTCCTTTTGAATACACGCTGAACAAAATTTCTATACATGATGAACATTTTTTTATACACACTGAACATTTTTACAATGTATGGTGAACATTTTTCTTCAATACGGTTAACAAAAATTTGGAATTCAGAACTATTTTTGAAACGCGAACAAAATTAGAAAACATGAACAAAATTTGGAATTTCGAAAAACATTTTCTGAAAATTCAAACGAATTTCGAAAAATCTGACCATATTTTGGATATTGAAAAAAGTTCATCCAATTCGAAAATAGTTCATCAAATTTTAAAAAGTTCACTGTTTTTTCAAAAAAAGTTCATTGAATTTGAAAAAAAGTTCATCGATTTTGGAAAAAGTTCATGGAATTTGGTGAGAAAAGATCATCGATTTTGCAAAAAGTTCACCGAATATGAAAAAAGTTCATCGAATTTGAAAGAAAGTTCATAAAATTGAAAAAAAGTTCGTCAATTTTGAAAAAGACAGAAAAAGGAAAAAGAAAAGGAAAAAAAGAAAGAACAGCAGAAAAAAAGGAAAAAAGAAAAACACGTGGTCGTGTAATTTAAAAAGGAAAACAAAAAAAGGAAAAAGGAAGAAGAATGAATAGTAGAAGAAAAAACTAAATCGTAACCATATCCTGCCCTGTGCTTGCGTGGTTGAACTAGCTGTCCTTGACACGTAGGTAGGTGGTTCGAATCCTGGTAGCGCCCTTTTTTGCGGATTAAGACACAAAATAAAAACACGTAATGGACCGGCCCAGTGCGCCGCGGGGGGTGTGCGCCCCTGCCTGTAACGGGCGCCGTTTAGGGAATGCCAGGGAATTAACTGGCCCAAATGTCGTGGGCCCGAAAAACAAAAATCTTCGCCGTTGCCGGGGAACGAACCCGGGTCACCCGCGTGACAGGCGGGAATACTTACCACTATACTACAACGACTTTGTTGAAAACTTTGCTCAACTCAGCGTACTTACAATTGCTGGCTACCCATAAAACGTTCTCCATTGCTGTGGTTCAGTTTTCTTGCGTGCTCCACATTACGGTGATTGCATGTTCCGAAGGAAAGAGGAGACACTCACATAATTTCAATCAAACATGGAGAAGCAATGCTTCCGGAAACAAGCAGAGCGAGGATCTTTGGCCCCAGCAAAACAGCACTCGGTGAGGCCTCAAGGCTCAAGCTGACCGTTGCAGCCTTCGGCGGACAATATTCGAGTTTCACGGCATGGTCTCGTGTTCCTGGGGTTAAGTTCTAGCTAGCACGGCGTCCTGCTTTGTCCCGCAAAACCTACATGCCACCATGTCGCGGGAGGACGAGAACGCTCTAGACGAACATGATTCGGTATCTCTTGTTGAACCCATACCGTTAATACCGCCAGAAAACGAATATTTGGATAACTTTTGTTGTTTCCAGATGATAATTCAGATACACTTGTTACTAATGACGCCAACGAGTATTTGGAACCTTTGAAAGATGCGATGTTGCGAATATTGATTCTGCTCCCAGTCAACTTTGATCCACTCACTCCATATTCTATGTTGATATTTGTGCCCCTCCATATACATTTGAAAATATCAGATGTACATCGTTGCCCATGTGTTCTATATGCATGCTTCTTTTTTCTTTAGTTGGTAACACTATTTTTTTCACTAGAAAATGCTTATATATGTGATTCTTTAATTTCTTCCACGGGAAGAAAAGAGGACCCCTCGGCTAGGGTTTCTTGTGCCTCCCGCCGGTGCCGCCGCCGGTCTACCTCGTCTTCTATGGTCTTAGGGCCATGGAGTCATGGTGGATCCCGGCCCTTACCGGCGGGAGGGCTCCGTTTTTTCACTCTTTTGAGTTTTGTTAGGTTTTGTGTCCTCAGAGAGGCGAGGTGGCGGCGGCTCTCTGCCGATGGAATAATGTTCTCCCCACCTTGTCCTCGTTCCGATGGTGTTTCTACCATCATTGGAAGGCGTGTGGAGGTTTGTCTCCGGCAGATCTCATGGGATTCGGTCGGCGTTTGTCTTTAGTGGATCCATGCGGATCTTGTCTTCGTTCGTCTGTGTTCGTGTGTCTACAGATTGGATCCTTCTGATCTACGATTCTCTTCATCGGCGGCGGATGCTGTTCTGATGTGCTGGTCCCATGGGGCCTTAGCACGACGACTTCCCGATTTTCTACTACAACAAGATTTTCCCGACTCCGATGAGGGAGGGGCAAAGACAGCGACGCGCCTTCGGCTCGCTCCAGTGCAAGTAGTCGTCGCTAGGTCGTTTACAGACCTAGATGTATTTTTTACTTCTGGTGTTCTTTGTACTACCTTGACAGTTGATGAATAGATCGAAAGTTATTCCCGCAAAAAAAATGCTTATATCTCTCACGAGTGTGTTCTTCTTAGGTTTGCCTGCCTAGTTAAATGAGAGGGCCGCCCCCTAAAGAAACTATGGTAAATATTATAGTATATTTTTAGCAGGATTATACCAGTGCATTGATTATTTGAGTGTGTTTTATAGCATTTTATATGAGGTTTTGAATTATCCTCTTCTTATAATTAATCAAAGGATGTTTATGCAACAATTGTGATGCACACTAACACTACAACTCTTTATTACAGTTTACTAAACTGGGTTGCCCCCTCCCCCTCCCATGCACGTGCGATGGTCAACAAGCTTCTCCATCGCCTTTCTTGGCGGCATATCTGAATGGCGCTCCGTTGTACTCAGTCTTAATAGACCATTAGGATAGTTGCTTCTACGGATGCCGACAAGAAGATCGAGGGGGGCCCCATCTTCGGCTGAGAGAGAAGCTTTCGATGGGAAGAAAACTCGTCCTTATGGATTGTGTTGTGGGTGTCGGATCACAGATATTCCCTCGCATGTGGTGTCTGTCCTTGGCATCGAGTGGATTTCACCGTCGTTGGGGTTGTCCACTTTGCTATCATCGGCAAGGAGGGCACATAGGACAAAGAGGAGAGGTCAGGTGATGAGTGTTGCATTATTATGGAGGTCACATCAGCATTCTCAAGCCAAAGGGAAATTCAGTAGAGGGGTCTTGGTTGACAAGGAGAAACAGAATAAAAATATGGGCGAAGAGCTACAAGAATTCTAGGAGGACATGGAGTACCTCATGCTGACATCCTGTGTCTGGGAGTGGAGCCGCGGGTGTCCGATCAGCGAGGTAAAGGCATTGGCGTCTGATGGTTCACTATTTATATAAAGGAATAATGGCCGACTGGAGCATGTTGCATGGTGTCATTCGTCTCCTTGCCAGTTGGGAGCACCTCACATTAACTCACTGATGTTTGCTTGCTCCAACGAGCAAACTGACCAACACACACAACTCTCAGCCGATACGCTTTTTTGGGAGCGGCAGGGTGAGAAGTGGGCCCACCACTAGGAGAGGGTGGAGCAATTTAAACGAGAGAATTGGAGGTCTTATTGTGGTATGCAAGCCCACATAATAATCTACGGGTAAACTGATCCCCTGAATTTGTAGGGTGGGCCCTTGCTAACTTCCTATTAAACCTCCACCTAATCTATCCACCCCAGAATTTCATGATGGGAGCTCAGAATAAGATCAACAACGATGCAGGCACTGGATATCAATTATATGGGGAAGTTACATATATGCGCTAGATAGAAAATAAATATCTGTGCCTAGTATTTCCCAAACTAATACTGTATCTGGCAAGTGTCAATGCTGACAGAAAAATAAAAGCAGAGCACATATGATTTTCCTAGCAAATTGAGAATCAGTGATCGACACCCTCTATTATTATCTCTAAAAACATTGATCGGCAATGTAGAACAACCACCATCAGCTCCAACTATCTCATGCCATCACACGGACTACAAGAGAGGTTGGGAGCCCCACTTGGTTGCGCTGCGATTTTGTAAGTGCACATTTGATCCAAGAGATGGTGGCCTTCAAAGGCCGGATCACTACGAGGAGTCGAGGATACATCAAAAGTTGTACACCGTGCATTTGGCACCCTAGTTTTCATGGCGAGGTACTAAGAGTTGCTTGCAGCAATTATATGGACCAGTAGATGCTTTGGGGACACGCAATTACATGGGAGCCCCAATTACGAGGATCCAAGAGATGGAGTTGTTTGCTGAAGCTACATACAAATGCGGAGCTACATACACATGGCATCTTCACTAGAAGTGCAAGTGTCAACGTTGTCATCACTCATCACGCACAGAAAAAAAAAATGACATCGTAGCAAGATTCCATTTATTCTAACCAAGATGGATTGTCTTTTGCAGATGTTGAAGCCTTGTACGGATCCAAATGATGGGAAATGCCACATAGGGAAAAAAATGCAAATGGTCTGAAAGCACAGAATATATATTGCTGCTTTTTATTCTGTCATTGTTAAACAGCGACATGGTAATCTGCCAAATAAATCCGTCTTAAGATGATGATACCTGAACAGTTGTTCTATGGCAGATATCTGACGGTGGATTAGGATCCAAATGGTTCTAGAAAATCATATGAAACGTAGGGGTAAAACCTTAATTAGACTTCTTAGTATGAAATGACAACACAATTCTCTGCTCACACACAATGAACACAATGACACAAGCAGGTTTTCTGCGCTGCGCACAACTAGGGCTGGACACGAGCCGAGTCGAGCCGAGCTTGATCCGAGCCTGGCTTTGGCTCGCTCTGGAGCGGCTCGGCTCGGCTCGCTCAGCCAACGAGCCCACTTTAGGTGGCTCGGCTCGTTTTTGCAATGGCTCGGCTCAGACCGAGTCGGCTCGAGAGCCAGCTAGCGCCATAACATCTGGGAGGTAGCAGAACCTGTTTTTACATACCATTTTTGATCTTCTACAGCAATTAAACCCATAATTTGTAAAAGAAGCACTTTCTATTGCTAAAAATGCAACATCTAGCAGTCTATGGTTTAAAAAATGATCATAGTGATGAAAAATAAGCTTTCTTCTATGGAAAGTGTAGAAATTGAACAAATATGACTAAGAAAGAATTGGGCATCATTGCTTTTGAATTTTGGACAGCTTCTCCTTTGAACTTTATACGGCAAAAATATTGAACGTTGACAGCCAAACAATGCAATTTTGCATAGCATAACACTTTGTGCTTTGACATCAAAATGAGAATCTTCCTCCTCAAACAGAGTATCTTACTCATCCTCTTCCTCCTCATTCTCTTCCTCCTCTTCATAATCCTTCTCTGCTTGCTTATCATGCTCCATTGCCTAGCACAGAAAAACAGCACACACATGAGCTTGGACACGCATATATTTGACTTTTTGATAGCAAGAAGAGCACACCCATGAGCTTGTACAAACATATATTTGACTCTTGGATACCAAAAACAGCATATACATGAGCCTGTGCAATCTTATATTTGACTTTTGGATACCAAAAACAACACATACATGAGCTTGGACACACATATATTTGACCTTTGGATAGCAAAAACAGCAAACACATGAGCTTGGACACGCATATTTGGCACAACCATACCGGTGAAGATGCAGTCTCCCTCTCGGAGTCGTTTGCGAAGCTGTTGGCAGGGGCGATCATGGCACGCCCGCTGGCGTCGGCGGGGTCAGCGAGACGTCAAGGCGGTGGAGTTTTTTTTTACCCGTAATAACAACTCGGCGAGCGGGACATTGCCGTATCCTTGGCCCGCTTCCTTGGCAGCGACACAGCCCTTGCCCTTCCCCTTCTGCTTCCTGGGGCAGGCGGCTTAGTCTTCATAATGGAGACCAAACTCCTCTCTTTCTCATTCTCCTTCTCCTCTCCTTCCCCTTTTCCTTGTCCATTCTTGCGACAGTGGGGCTCTTCACACATCAGCAAAGAACAAATGGTCAATCATCAACAAAAATTTACATAGATAATAATCAGTCTACACAATCCAATACAAATAAATTCATCCATCCGTCAATCAAATTGGTGCAGCATCCGTCCTAGCTAGCGGCACTCTCCAGCCAACGAACACAAGCATCCATCCATCAATCAAATTCAGCATCCATCCATCGCGTTTCCTAGCTAGCTGCACTCTCCAGCCGACAGCCACAAGCATCCATCCATCCATGATCCATCCATAAAATTCGTGCGTGTGTGTGCGCCAGTGCAGGGAGCTAGGGCTAGGGATGGGAAGGAGAGAGGAGATCGCTTACCTGCCTGTGTCGTTCAGCGAGAAACCAGGGGAGACCCGTCCTCCTGCGTCCGTTGTGGTGAGGGAAGGCGGCGTCGCCCGTCGCCGTCGATGCGCCGGGCAGAGGGGTGGCGGCGCCGGGCAGAGAAAGGGATAAGGGTGAGGAAACTGCTTTGCGTGCTATGCGAGGCCGACGGGGGATTGGGCTGGGCCTCAACGAGTCACCGAGCTGGACCGGGCGAAACTTGGCTCGGCTCGGTCGGGAGTCGGGCCTATTTTTCATAGCTCGGCTCGTTTAATTATCCTATCGGGCCGAGCTGTAACGGGCCAAGCTGGAGCGAGCTTCGAGCCGAGCCTAAAAGCTAGCTCGGACGTCCAGCCCTACGCACAACCCTTGCAGCTTTTCTGTATTTCTTTTTCTCCATTTATTATGTTACAAAGGAAATGGCCTGTAACAGTCCAAACAAAATGCTCGCAGCGATCCTCGGCATTCATTCCATCCCACCAACAAGACCGTGCAGAGCGTGGACTAAGCCCGACTTGCTTATCTAGCTGACCACCTCCATCGTGCCATCCCACGACCTGGCTAACCGAAACACGATGAGAAAGACGCCTAACCAGCTAATTATGCACATGTGCAGTGAGTATGCAAACCTTTGCCATGGCACACTTATTCGAAGCAAACAGCTGCCATGGCAGAAAAAGCTCTGCCATGGCACTAAATAAAGACAGCACAAGTTTATTCAACATGAAAAGATGAAGAACAGCAGCAAGCTTATAACTTGATGAATAATGAGCACTGCACAGATGCTAGCGAGTAGGTATTAGGAATTTGCATTTTGGGGTCAGACCTAGATCACCTTAGGTGTGTAGTATAACCCAAGTTATCAAGTGGCCCAAGTACAAGTAAACTCCGTAATTTGTAGTAGATGAGAAATAAAACATAAGGTCACTTATAATCCCACAAAAAGAGCAGAATCAAATAACTCTACAGCAAAAGCTTCTGTTTGCAATGCAATTTTAGAAAAAAAGTCAAGAACATTCAGTAAAAATACTCATCATGTAAACTGCAAACAAGGTAGAACTCTCCCACGAAAGCTGTATCAGAGGACAATCACCAACCGCACCTGCGATGGCCGTAAGATCATTGCTGACCGGAGCGACGAAATGCAGTGGGGAGGACCCAGGTTGGCACCAATCTGTGGTACTGGCTACCAGTTTTCGAGAGCCACGAACTTGTCGAATGGTTATGAGCTCTTTGCCATAGTTGCACTGCAGCCCAAGGTTGTTCTTTCTCATAACTTGGGAAGTATATGTGGTTGCTCCTCCCTCCCCATCTCTCCGGGTTCATGAACGACAACGCCTCGCATCGCCCGTCGGCGCTGACAAAGATGGCCCAGTTATTCAACCTGTCCACCTTCTCCCACCTTGCCTTCTTGTTCTTGGCGTCCAATGACTTGAGCTTGAAGGCCTTGAACTGGAAAACCTCAGAGCTTGTCCTTTTTACTGCCTCAAGTTTGATTAAGAGAAGCATGTCGCACACCACAAGCCATGTTTTTTGATTTGTCCAATAGCGATCTTCAGTTCTATCTTCCTCAAACATAATTTCAAACTTATGAATTAAGAGACAGGGCGAAAATTGTACGATGCAGAAGGACCCAAAAGACCCCAGGGTGTATGTTTTGCCCTTGAAGGCCACGATTTGTTCAATCCTAAGAAAAGGAACTTTAGGATAGTGTTCCAACCAAGAGTCGCTCCCGACGCGCCACTGAAACAGATAGCCTCCGCTGCCGACAAGGAGATACGAGTCAGCGGATGCAACAGGGGCAGTCAAGGTGGCATAGCTAATGTGAACGAAGTTGTCTGACTTGAGGAAAGGAGTCACAACCTTAGCGCTACTGAACGCATTAATAATGTAGAACCCCTTGTTGTCGAAGAAGATGAGGTGACCGTAGGAGCAGCGCAGAAAGAACATGCCTCTGAGGTCACTCAAGGGAAGCAAACTGGGATAGGATGAGGCGGCAGCAGGATCAGCCAATCTCCACGTGCATTCGTGGAAAAGGGTCCAGTAGTCATAGTCGTACCAGGGATACCGTTGGCTGTCGGTGCTCAGGTGGAGGAGGAGAGGGTACAAAGAGGACGTGTGCGCTGAGAAATCACGCCAAGGACGACAGGTGGAACCAAAGGCGAGGAGGTCGCGGAACGAGCTGAGGAGAGCGACGATGGGTCGGAGCAAGTCGTCTGGGAGCTCGGCCCATCCGCGTGTCACAGATGAGGCAGCGGCATAGCAGGTTCTCTTAGCCCTGATTTGCATGGCGGCGCTCTCCCTGTTCGATCACAAATTCAGAATAAAAGGTTAGGCATGCGAAGCGAGAGATATGATCGTGCCAAAAGGAATAGGAGCTACCAAGATTCAACAAACATGACTTGTTTGTACGGCTCGAACATCAACGCGTCACTACACTTGCATCATACACTAAAATTAACAAAGATACTGATCACATTAAGTTGTTGCTCCTCAGAATAAAATTAACAACTATGTAGAAGCTACACGGTAGATAGACGGGCTGTTAAAGTTTCATATAATTCTTCACTTCTACTGAACAATACACACCACGATCGCCTATTTCTCAAACTAATACTGTATCTGGCAAGTGTAGAAACTGACAGAAAAAAAAAGCAGAGCACATATGATTCTCCCTCTGTTCTTATCTGCAATGTTGGAGATCTAAAGCAGGGAAAGTCTCAATCTGGATTGTTTTTCTTCTTCAAGAATAAGCAGAATCCATCCATGCCTTAACTATATCTACGCAATTCAGTTCCATATATCGAGTTGTGATTAATCTTGGAGATGTAAGGCGGATCTGATGCGACATCCGCAGGGGAACGGAAACTGGATGGGAAGCAGAACGAGAGGGACAGACAGATGGGAGTACAGGACGAGGTAGGGGTTGAGGGTATTACGTAGGCGATGAGGACGAGGACGCAGCAGCCGCCGACCTCGAGGAAGAAGGATGCGCGTCGATCTCCAGCGGCGGCGTCTCCATGCGCGCCGCCGTTTCTTCCAGCGGTACAGAACTACAGACCATTTTTTTAACCTGGATATTTCCTTCTTCCGATTATAAGAGCATCTCTTGCAGACCCCTTCAAATTACAAACTGTGAAACGGGGATAAGGGTCAACAAAAAAGAATTTTAAAGGTCTATTTTAGTTGCCGGCCGGTAGTGCCTAGCCCCGTCGGTCGCGCCTCATCGCTCGCCGGCCGTGCCCACCGGCCGCCGGTTGCACCCTGCTCCGTTGCCGGCCGCGCCGCGTGAGACGTGCCCCTTTGTCGGCCGCGAAGGGAGGGATTCCGACGGCCAGGCCGAGGTCATGGGAGACCATGGTGAGGTCGAGCTCGTCCAATTCGAACCGGTGGCGATCGATTCCGGCGTCCAACGGCCTTTCCAGGTGTGCGGTGACGAATTTCGACGAGTTTCGGGCGGATTCCGCCAAATTCCGTGGCGGCGTATTTGCTCTGACGAGGTTTGCCTGGTATATGGGGCTCCCTTGGTTCGGCCTTCCAACCTTCAAACATAAGGGTCTCGAGTGTGGATTTTTGATGCCCTTTAAAAATTCTACGTGTTCGATCACTTTTACGGTTTCTGTTGTGGACACTTTTTTCGATCAAATCCTTAAAACGCAAAAATCATAAGGGTTTGACCACTTTTAAGGGGTCTGCTAGAGATGCTCTAACGCTGGCACGGCCCAGTCTAGCGATGGTACACCTTCGCATCGTACAATGGCATTTGTAAGATGTCTTAAAGCAACATTGGTCCCATCCATTTAAAAGAAACACTTCTGATCTATTCATCATCAATCATGGCAGTAGAATGAACACTAGTATTCATCATCAATCATGGCAGTAGAATGAACACTAGAAATCATAAAAAATACGTCCAAATCCGTATACCATCGCCCCTCACTAGTAGAAAAACACCTAATAGTCCCGGTTCGTAAGGGCCCCTTACGAACCGGGACTAATGGACCGTTACTAATACCTCCACCTATTAGTCTCGGTTCAAACAAGAACCGGGACCAATGTGCCTCCACGTGGCCCTGTGCGCCGAGCCCAGTCAGGGGTCCTTTGGTCCCGGTTGGTGGCACCAGCCGGGACCAAAAAGTATCCACGCGTCAGCATTCCAGTGGTTCGGGTTTTTCTTATTT
>NC_041386.1:722469616-722476029 GCF_002162155.2 Triticum dicoccoides
TTTGAAGGGTTAATTTACGTGTTTCATATATTGTGTTAGCTAGCTAATTAATAGAGAGAAGTGTCATCTCTTATGTCTGTGCTTGGTCGACTCTACGTATTATATATACATAAGTGATCGAGAGAACCATTCAGTACAGAAGTTCATGCATACTGAAAGAAGTGATCGATCGACCTCTCTCCTTCTCCGAGAGATTGGTCGAACAACAAGTTTTCGTATATCATGTATCTGACGCTACTGGCTACATACATGCATGTACAATATGTATAAGATCTCTTATAATTACAACCCCTAGCAATTGAAATCAATTTTCACATGGTATTCTCCGGCTTAATTGATGACGTGGTCAAGAAAGAATCCCGCCAATTCCTCTTGAATTGCTTTCATGCGATCTGGTTCTAGGAGTTCATTCCGCATCTGCCACGTCTAATTTGAAGAAGGGGGTTAATTAATACATATATATAAATGAAACTCAACAGAAATGATGGTGTAATAAAATGAAATTGTGAATATTATTGCTTACGCACTTCATATTGTCTTTGAGAGTAGCCCCGCTTGTTTTTCAAAGTCGCGTTGTGGATGAACTCGCACACGTAGTATCCACAGAAATCATTCCCTTCTTCCTGCCACAAGCACTTTACGAGAAATAGAGGTCAATCAAACTGATAATGAAGCATTATAAATGGCATTGATGAAAGTATAGCTATAGAATCAACGGGAGATGCGCGCAACTAGCTAGCCAGTAGTACTTACTTTCGGGTATGTATATCGCAGCTCCTTCGGCAGTGCCGGAGCTTCTGCGGTGAACTATTTCCAAACCCTACAAGACAAAGAAAATAATTATTATTACTTGAGATATCAGGAAATGAACAAAAAGTTGCCGATATGGTGCGATAATGATCGATTGAACTTACTTGCTGAGCATTTTAGTCATGTCCGCATAGGATTTAGGATCTTTCCGTCTCAAGTCTAAGACGGTTACTAGTCCACGCTCAAGCTTAATCTCCAGAAGAATATAGTGGTACCTGCACAAGCATGCATAACTCATCAATTACATTACTATAACCTCGCTCGAGTAATAAGGGAAACCGAATATGCACACGACAGTAACACTCACTTGGCGTTGTAAGGACAGAGTATGGTATCTTTGTTTTGATTTTTTATCAATGATTGTAGCACGTTGTCCTCGGCCTCTTTGATGTCGTTTTTAACCAGAAATTCATCTATGATATTTGTGTTAATGAATTCAATATCATAAATTTCTTGTTTTTTGCACTCGACGATCTTCAATCTGCATAATATATTGAGGATAATTAATTATAAATACATGAAATGAAAGAGCCGAGCTATATATAGAAACTTAATGACAGAAATAGTACTTACAGACAGTAGCAAAAGACCATTAATTTATCGAGGGCCTTTTGATTGAAGAACGCGAAGAACTCATCAAATGGAACAGTCAACAGATTATTTACAACGAGATCGTGCTCCTCTTTAATACGCAGATACCACTACTAAAAAACCTATCATTAAAGACCATGGCCAAAAACACTTGGTCGTTGAAAATCTGAGCAGAACTCCACCGCGTAGAAATCACTTGGCCAATCTATATCTAACAGCCACCAGTTTACCCGTGGGTAACCAAGCCTTAGGTCCGGTTGTTTCCGATCTAATCTATCCCCTTAATCACTGCTTGTGCATTTTTTTTCTGCCGCAAACTGTTGGGATTGTGCTTCGGATAACCCTGTCTAACAGAATAATAGGTTGTTATGATCCCTGTTTTCCTCTCGTCCTCTCCCCTATTTTCCCCCTGTTCCGATCCCGATCTACTTTCTACGCAGGTGGTGATGCCGGCGAGGAAGCTGACAACGGGAGACGTCCGCCACCGAGCACTGCCACGCGTGTAGCTGCAGTGGGCAAGGGACGCCGCCCGCCGCTAGGACTCGTTGCGACAGGAGCTGCCGATGATAGACACGCCATCCGCCGCCGAGCACCGCCGTGGGAGGAGCTACGGCGGGCTAGCTACGCCGTACGCTACCGGGAGGAGCTACAGCGACCTAGCGACGCCGACCGCACGGCTGGAGACCGGCCCAGGACCCGTGTGCTTGGTGGAGCCATGGCGGGGGAACTTCACCGCCTACGTCGCCGTGGGTTCACCGGAGTAAAACGCCGGACTTGTTCAGGAGACGCTGCTGCGACGCCTCTCTGCCATCACCTGTGCTGCCATGTTCATCGGGCGTCGTGTGCGGCCCACAACATCGAGAACACACGAGTTTCGTCGGCCGATTCAGACCCAACTCCGTCCAGCGCGACCCACTTCTTATCTTGAGCCAGCGATGGCTGTTCCATTCCGTTTCCCGTTTAATTCTGAGTACTGGAGCCTGAGGCGAACGCAACTATGGCAAGGAATGTGGTATATTTTCCACTTCATTCAGCAAACCACTCTATTTCTGTCGCGCTTCCTCTGCAGTTAGATTATTCTTTACAATCTAATTTAGAATAGATGCGTTGGATGAATCCATCAATTGTATTGTATTTGGCCTGCTCAGTACGGAAAACAGTTGTCTTACTTTGGGGGCTCCCCTCTTTACATTTGTTTCCATGTGGCCTGAAACTCTGAATGAATATTGCTCAAATGTAATACGCATGTCAGAAGAGTAGGATACGTAGTACTATCCCTCAACTACATTGCAAGTTCTTTGTTGCTCTCTACAAGCATAGTCGACTATTAAATTCTTTATTTTTTCTTTACCTACAGTTTTATGCAAGCTAGAGAACAGCTGCGGGCAGGCTGGCAATCCGGAGATGCATGCGAGCTCAGAGTATGGCCATGAATGATACTCTGCTGATGAACACCAATACCACTTGTACTAGTAGTAGGTATGTGCGTAATTTCTTTTCCTTCCTGTGTGCTATTGTATAAGATGGCCAATTTTGATGTGATGTGCATGTAAGATATCTGTTGCAGGGAACGGAGGACTGCATTGTCGATGGTAACCTGAAGTCCTGAACCGCCACACCGTGCACGACATCTATTTGCTGCCGCCCCCGTACCAAACCAGTCAAGCATACACAAACGATGATGATGACGACGACGACGCCAACGATGATGGTATCAAGGACGACAATGATTTTGGTACATACAGTATAATGGAGCATATTAATTCACAATGCGAATAGCATGTTTGAATATATTTCTCTTTCAAATTGGAGTATACATTTTTAATTGTATGAAATAAGTTGACGTCCAAACCTTTCATATATGCTATTATCCTTTGTGACAATTCATTTATATGTACTGACTTATAAATTATTTATTTTTTCTTTATAACAGATGGTCCACCATGAGAGAAGCCTCACCAGGGGCATTGTAGTCGTTGCTGAAGAATCATATGCACTCAAATACAAGGACTTATGATGGTGTTCCATGACTAAAGATTCTGAAAAATACATGTCTTTTCAAGTTGCTGTTTCATTTCTGGTTAGAGATGAACAAATACAACGGTAGTCTACAGAGTGTTTTTAGTTCATAATTTCTTAATGGTATTGTGACTTTGGAACTGTATGTGAGGATCATGTTCAGTATATATGGTTTTGATTAATGAAAAGAGGCTATAATACTTTGATTGTCAAATTATTTTGTTGCTTTAATTGGTGCGGTCGATGATCTTCAAAAGTTGCAAGCAACATAAAGCGGTAGTTGTAAAAGTTAAGATTGGCGATTAAAGCCAATCAAAATGGTGAAATGGATGGCTATAATATAAACTGGTGAATAATAATATGCCAGACCATGAAAATATTTTTAGCGACGAGAAAAGTGGCCGTTAATACATAAGTTGTGGTCGTTATTTCATTGCACTTAACGACAACACATTGTCCCATCGTTATAAAATAGCGACGGGAAAAAGTATGTGGTCGTTATACTTTTAACGACGGAGCCTACCACGACCATACAAATGTGGTCGTTAATGACTTTTAACGAGCACCTTCTAACTTTTAACGACCACATATTCTGTCGTTAAAAATCATTTTCCTAGTAGTGTACAAAGCATTCGTACCCTTAGACTCTTTGCAGGTTTCCATGTACCAATTATGGAATCTTCGCATCATTGTTGTCAGAGATTTTTCATCTTTGACGAGAGGCTTCCCGTACTCGTATCTGTGTTCATCCACCTCCAAGAAATCAGGAAGTGCATCGTCAGGCAGGTAATCGTCAAGATTTCCATAACCGGCCACCGTCCCCGGAGCATTAGACACATTGAGCGGGGGGCACGATTGCTGTGCTTGTTCGCCGAGCTGGGCAATTCTCCCCCCTTTGCTCGTTCTTTTGACCTTTTAGCACTGACAGTAGTTCCCGACCGCTGGGCTTGGAGATATGTCTATTCAGTAATGCGCTCATAGTTGGTTCTCGGCGGAGACTTTGGTGGTTTCCTCAGGGCATCGATAGTGCGCTTTGCTTTCACCGGATCTACCTTCTCCTCCGGAGGTGGATGTCTCTTTGCTTTCACCCCTTCAAAGAACACCTTCACGTGGGTCCGCACAATCGTATCGTTTTCCTCCTCGGACCTCTCGTACGGTAACTTCTCTAGAGGCTTGAGAGATGATGGACCGTATTTGTATTGCCTCCCGCCTCTGGTTGTGCCGCTAGACGCCGGAGCAGACGAAGCGGCTGCGGCGTCTGTCTTCTTTCGTGCTTGCTTACGAGGCGGAGGAGAAGGAGTACGGCGCGCCGGAGCAGCCGGGGCGGCGACGGGTCTCTTCCGCCCTTGCTGGCGAGGCGGAGAAGGAGGATGCTGCTGGCTGCTCGGGAGCGCCGGCGCAGGCGGAGAAGGAGGCGGAGTGCCGCCATGCGCCGGAGAAGGAGGCGGAGTGCCGCCACGCGTGCCCTGATCGTCACTCGCCGGAGGAGGAGGCGGAGTGCCCTGACTCGCCGGAGCAGGAGGAGGAGGAGGAGGCGTCCAGTTCGGAAGGTTGATGAGCTCCTTCTTCCATAGGCATGGAGTCTTCAGAGCAGAACCCAGCCTAGTCTCCCCTTCACCGGTAGGGTGGTCAAGCACGAGGTCCTCAAATCCCTCCGTTATTTCATCCACCATCACCTTAGCATATCCTTTTGGAATCGGCTGGCAGTGATAAGTTGTGCCGGGTCCACTAGGATAAACTTGGCCAACAGCCGCCTTGACCTTCAAATTCATCCATCGCGCCATAATGTGGCAATTTTGAGACTCCGTGATACCATCCACGGGATAGCTGGCAGGAGCCGTCAAGACATGCTCCGGCTGAAGCAGCTCGGTCACCGGAGCAGTTAGCACGGTCTCCTTCTTGTACCTCCATTATGTCATCGGAGCCATCATGAACATAGTCCTGTTCTTGTACCGACATTAATGGGCCGAAGCCATCATGAACATAGCCCTTTTCTTCACCCCGTTCTTCCAGCTGACCAACGGTGTCGAGGAGAAATGACGCAACTTCACCCCTTCCATTTGCGATTATGTCCCTCAATATCGCTTCTGTTTCTTCGTCTCGGCAGTGCTTCATAGTTTCTGCAAATATTTACAACATGTCAATTATTATTCAAACATGGTACAGATGGATATATATATATATATATATATATATATATATATATATATATATATATATATATGAGTGGCAAACGTAGAACTAGCCAGCTAATCACAACAAGGAATCATGTTATTGGCCTCGACGCTGCTTCTCTAGGGTTTGGGGTCGCCTCGACACAACAACGCTTCAAAGGTTTGGGGTGGCCTTGACGACAACGCTCTTTTAACTTGGTAAATTTGGGTGGCCTCGAGAGAGTTAATTTGTCAGGTAGGGGCGTGGCGGGAGGGGGTAGGAGACCAACATCGTTTTCTCTCTAGGGTTTGGGTATCCTCGAGAGTTTTGGTCGAGCGAGAGGGCCGAGGGGGGATATATATATCGACCGCCCCTCATGTCGAAGTTATCTCGAGGGGGTTATATCGACAACGACGAGAAAGGAAAATAATTAAGGAAAAGGAAGAAAAGAGGAAGAAGGAAGAAGGAAGAAGAAGAAAAAAAAGAAGAAGAAGAAAGGAATAGAGGAGAAGAAGTTTTCTATTTTTTCTTCTTCTCCTCTATTCCTTTCTTCTTCTCCTCTTCTTTTTCTTATTTTTTTCTCTTCTTATTTATTTCTCCTCTTCTTACTCTCCTCTTCTTCATCTTCTTATTTTCCTTTTCCCTCTCATTCTTTTTCTTCTTCTTTCTTCCTTCTTCCTTCTTCCTCTTTTCTTCCTTTTCCTTATTTTACTTTAAATTTCTCCTCTACACTAACCTAAAATGCACTAACCTAAAATCGATATCTACTAACAACCTAAATAAAAAATTAATACATATATGAAAAAACATATATAAACAAAAAAATGCTATGAACATTA
>NC_041386.1:722476807-722477939 GCF_002162155.2 Triticum dicoccoides
CGCGGCGGCCGCGCAGGGACAGGGGCGGCGCGCAGTGGCCGCGCAGGGGCGCGGGACGGGAGGGGCGCGGGAGCAGGCTGTGCTCACAGGGGGCGGCGGCGACGGCACAGGCGAGCAGCCTGACGGCGTCGGTGGCGGCGGCGACGGCAAGGTGGAGCAGGGGCGTCGGGCGGGGACGACGACGACGAGGAGCAGGGGCGCGTCGGGGGAGAAGTGGGCGATTTGGCCAGAAACTGCTAAGTGTTGCTTATATAGCAAACCCTTTAGTCCCGGTTGGTGCCACCAACCGGGACCAAAGGCCTCCTTTTCGCGTCGGGGGAGAAGTGGGCGATTTGGCCAGAAACTGCTAAGTGTTGCTTATATAGCAAACCCTTTAGTCCCGGTTGGTGGCACCAACCGGGACTAATGCACCCTTTAGTCCCGGTTGGTGCCACCAACCGGAACCGGCGGCCTTTGGTCCCGGTTGGTGGCACCAACCAGGACTAATGCCCCCCCTTTAGTCCTGGTTGGTGTCACCAACTGGGACCAAAGGCCTCTGTGCTGCCCGCCTCGGGGCCAAAGTTTAGTCCCATCTCGCTAGTTGAGAGGGGCGCGCATTGGTTTATAAGCCCCACTGCCGCACCCCTCTCGAGCTCCTCTCCACCGCAGCTTTTGGGCCTACTTGCTATTGCTTTGCCTGATGGGCCTTCTGGGCCTACTGCGGGCCTGAATCCTGGCCCATAGTAGGGTTTCTAGTCGTATTCAGGCCGTGGGGGCTCAGTAGGAGGCATTTTTTTTTGTTTTTTTGTTTTCTTTATTTAGTGTTGCTATATTTATTTTTTTCAGTTTTTTCTTTTGTTTTTTGCATTATTTATTTTCTTTTGTTTTTTGCTTTATTTTTTAATTGTTTTTGCTTTTAGTTTTAGGAAAATTATAAACTTTCTGTTAGTGCCATTAGTTTTCAAATTTGAAAACACTTTTTTTGTTTTTTTGTTTTCTTTCTTGCTTTATTTATTTTATTTTGTTTCTACTTACAACAAAATACTTGTTGTTGTTTTTTTCTTTTGTTTTCTGCATTATTTATTTTCTTTTATTTTTTACTCTATTTTTTAATTGTTTTTCTTTTAGTTTTAGGAAAATTATAAACTTTCTG
>NC_041386.1:722478297-722486644 GCF_002162155.2 Triticum dicoccoides
GCTTTATTTATTTTATTTTGTTTCTACTTACAACAAAATACTTATTGTTGTTTTTTTCTTTTGTTTTCTGCATTATTTATTTTCTTTTGTTTTTTGCTTTATTTTTAATTGTTTTTGCTTTTAGTTTTAGGAAAATTATAAACTTTCTGTTAGTGCCATTAGTTTTCAAATTTGAAAACAATTTTTTTGTTTTTTTGTTTTCTTTCTTGCTTTATTTATTTTATTTTGTTTCTACTTACAACAAAATACTTATTGTTGCTATTTTTAATTATTACGAGGCCGAACCATAAGACATTAAAGCATTTCAAATGAACTCTGAAAAAGTTGAAAGTTGGCATGGTATCATAAATTGACCCACATAACATGTGCATGTACAAAACGGACAATGGTATCATACTCGTCAGTTACAAAGTTGGCATGGTATCATCATAATAGTTGCGGGAGAAAGTCTTCACTTTTTCTTCGCTTGTGTCATTTGCTTATTGCACCGTAACCATGAATAATCTTCATCGTTTATCAGGATGCTGGGGTCAGCCTTGACTTTGAAGGGAGGAATTTCATGAAACTTTTCATAATCTTCAGACATGTCTGTCTTGTCCTCCACTCCCACGATGTCCCTTTTTCCTGAAAGAACTATGTGGCGCTTTGGCTCATCGTATGATGTATTCGCTTCCTTATCTTTTCTCTTTCTCGGTCTGGTAGACATGTCCTTCACATAGATAACCTGTGCCACATCATTGGCTAGGACGAACGGTTCGTCAGTGTACCCAAGATTTTTCAGATCCACTGTTGTCATTCCATACTGTGGGTCTACCTGTACCCTGCCTCCTGACAGATTGACCCATTTGCACTTAAACAAAGGGACCTTAAAATCATGTCCGTAGTCAAGTTCCCATATGTCCACTATGTAACCATAATATGTGTCCTTTCCCCTCTCGGTTGTTGCATCAAAGCGGACACCGCTGTTTTGGTTGGTGCTCTTTTGATCTTGGTCAATCGTGTAAAATATATTCCCGTTTATCTCGTATCCTTTCCAAATCAATACAGTCAAAGATGGTCCCCTGGACAACAAGTACAACTCATCACAAACAGTGTTGTCACCTCTGATACATGCTTCCAACCAACTGCTAAAAGTCCTGATGTGTTCACATGTAATCTAGTCGTCGCACTGCTCCGGCTGTTTGGAGCGTAGACTGTTCTTGTGTTCATCGACATACGGTGTCACCAAGGTAGAGTTCTGTAGAACTGTGTAGTGTGCTTGAGACCAAGAATATCCGTCCCTGCATATTATTGAGTCCCTTCCAAACGTGCCTTTTCCAGTCAGTCTCCCCTCATACCGCGATTTAGGGAGACCTATCTTCTTAAGGCCAGGAATGAAGTCAACACAAAACCCGATGACATCCTCTGTTTGATGGCCCATGGAGATGCTTCCTTCTGGCCTAGCGCGGTTGCGGACATATTTCTTTAGGACTCCCATGAACCTCTCAAAGGGGTACATATTGTGTAGAAATACGGGGCCCAGAATGACAATCTCGTCAACTAGATGAACTAGGACGTGTGTCATGATATTGAAGAAGGATGGTGGGAACACCAGCTCGAAACTGACAAGACATTGCACCACATCACTCCTTAGCCTTGGTATGATTTCTGGATCGATCACCTTCTGAGAGATTGCATTGAGGAATGCACATAGCTTCACAATGGCTAATCGGACGTTTTCCGGTAGAAGCCCCCTCAATGCAACCGGAAGCAGTTGCGTCATAATCACGTGGCAGTCATGAGACTTTAGGTTCTGAAACTTTTTCTCTGCCATATTTATTATTCCTTTTATATTAGACGAGAAGCCAGTCGGGACCTTCATACTAAGCAGGCATTCAAAGAAGATTTCCTTCTCTTCTTTGGTAAGAGCATAGCTGGCAGGACCTTCATACTGCTTTGGAGGCATGCCGTCTTTTTCGTGCAAACGTTATAGGTCCTCCTGTGCCTCAGCTGTATCTTTTGTCTTCCCATACACGCCCAAGAAGCCTAGCAGATTCACGCAAAGGTTCTTCGTCACGTGCATCACGTCGATCGAAGAGCGGACCTCTAGGTCTTTCCAGTAGGGTAGGTCCCAAAATATAGATTTCTTCTTCCACATGGGTGCGTGTCCCCCAGCGTCACTCGAAACAGCTAGTCCCCCAGTGTCCCCCAGCGTCACTCGGAATAGCTTCTCAAATCCTTTGTCAGGCACAGCATTCTCTGCCTTCCACTGCAGCAATTCCAGTACGGTACCGAGCTTTGTGTTGCCATCTTCGCAATTGGGGTACAACCCTTTTTTGTGGTCCTCTAACATGCGATCGAACTTCAGCTTCTCCTTTTGACTTTCGCATTGCATCCTTGCATCGACAATGACCCTGCAGAGATCATCATCATCGGGCACATCGTCTGGTTCCTCTTGATCTTCAGCAGCTTCGCCCGTTGCAGCATCATCGTGCACATCGTCTGGTTCCTCTTGATCTTCAGTAGCATCACCGTATTCAGGGGGCACATAGTTGTCATCGTACTCTTCTTCTTCGCCGTCTTCCATCATAACCCCTATTTCTCCATGCCTCGTCCAAACATTATAGTGTGGCATGAAACCCTTGTAAAGCAGGTGGGTGTGGAGGATTTTCCGGTCAGAGTAAGACTTCGTATTCCCACATATAGGGCATGGACAACACATAAAACCATTCTGCTTGTTTGCCTCAGCCACTTCGAGAAAATCATGCACACCCTTAATGTACTCGGAGGTGTGTCTTGAACCGTACATCCATTGCCGGTTCATCTGCGTGCATTATATATAATTAAGTGTGTCAAAAATCATTACAGAACATCATGACTAGATAATTAAGTGACCAAATTAATAGAAGTTCATCATCGCATTAAAACCAAAGTACATACATAGTTCTCATCTAACAACGTAAAGCTCTGCAGAGCATCTAAATTAATTAAACCATACACTGAAACTATGTAAAACATTTCAATGCGAAAACAAATGCGATCATAATCGCAACCAATGTAACAACTGATCCAACGGCATAATGATACCAAGCCTCGGTATGAATGACATATTTTCTAATCTTTATAATCTTCAAGCACATTGCATCCATCTTGATCTTGTGATCATCGACGACATCCGCAACATGCAACTCCAATATCATCTTCTCCTCCTCAATTTTTCTAATTTTTTCCTTCAACAAATTGTTTTCTTCTTCAACTAAATTTAACATCTCGACAATAGGGTCGGTTGGAATTTCCGGTTCAACAACCTCCTAGATAAATAAAATCTATGTCACGTTGGTCGGCATAATTGTCATAAACAATAAATGAACCAATAGTTATGAAAAGATAATATATACCACATCTGAATCATAGACAGGACGAGGGCCGACGGGGGCGGATACCAAAACCATCACACTATATAAGATGCAATAATAAAAGTAAGAAAATTATACAAGTATCTATATAAATATACAAGTAAGATTTTTTTTCCTTTCAGAAAGAAGATAAGAACAAGAGGCTCACCACGGTGGTGCCGGCGACGAGATCGGCGCGGGCGATCGACGGCGGTGAAGACGGGGACGGGACGTGACGGACCGCTAAACCTAGACAAATATTGAGGAAAATGGAGCTTGGAGGTCGAGCTTGGAGAGGAGAAAGCTTAAGTAGTGTGGCTCGGGCATTCCATCGAACACCTCGTGTGCATAGGAGGTGAGCTAGAGCACCACAAAGCTCTCCCCTCGCCGGCCACGAAAAACAGAGCTCTGGGAGTGCTCTGCTCGCGGGCGAGGGGTAGATATAGGCAACTAATTGGTCTCGGTTCGTGCCACAAACCGGGAGTAAAGGCCAGCCTTTGGTCCCGGTTCACTCCACCAACCGGGACCACTGGTGGTGGGCCAGGAGCAAGGCGCATTGGTCCCGGTTCGTCCCACCAACCGGAACCAATAGGTCTAGCCGAACCGGGACCAATGGCCCACGTGGCCCGGCCGGCCCCCGGGGCTCACAACCGGGTCCAATGCCCCCATTGGTCCCGGTTCTGGATTGAACCGGGACTAATGGGCTGACCCGGCCTGGACCATTGCCTCCTTTTCTACTAGTGCCTCCATCGCTGGAGCCGGGCAAAACTTATTGTAGTAGACAATCGGGAAATCATGCTAAGACCCCACAGAACCAGCGCACCAGAACAACCACCACCATAGTAGCGTAGATTGAAAGGATCAGACCTGAAAACACACGGGAGGCAATCAGATAAGAGCAAATCCATCAAAGATAGATCAGTCGGAGACACACATCCACACGCCCACGGATGATGCTAGATGCATCACCGGGACGGACGCTAGATAGGGAGAACCTTATTTCATCTTTAGAGAGCCACCGCCATCTCGTTTTCCTTAGCATGACACAAACCCTAACATAACTCGAAGAAGCATCCGGAGCCCTCCCGCCGGCAAGGGCCAGGATCCATCGTGCCCCCCTTGGCCCTAAGGCCATCGGAGGCAAGACAGGCTGGCGGCAGAGGAGCCCTAGGCCTTTTCTAGGGCCGAGGCGGCTGCGTTTTGTGTCGTTCATCCATTCGATCTTTGTCGGAAAAAAGTCTGCCCGATCATCACATTAACTGTCATTATAGTGATTTCGGCAAAAAGACGCACTCTAGCAAAGTCGCTATCCCACCCTCGATAGCCACAATTTTTGGAGTGCTTCAAATACAGCTCGCAGGCCTCCATATTAGACCGGGA
This sequence comes from Triticum dicoccoides, assembly GCF_002162155.2. NCBI lineage: Eukaryota > Viridiplantae > Streptophyta > Magnoliopsida > Poales > Poaceae > Triticum > Triticum dicoccoides. Next base: position 722,483,052 of record NC_041386.1, read on the forward strand.
AAGGGGGTATTTGGAGCGCGCTCCATCCAGAAAATGGCTTGCCGCAAGCGACATTTCCCTCTCCCGCCGCTCTTCTCTCCAGTGTTGCCGCCCCCTCCCTCACCTTAGGGTCATCTTTCACCTCTTCCGGCCGTCCCAGTCACCTGCCTACGACAACGTTTACGGCGTCTCTACCGTTATGTCTGATTCCATCGTTTTGGAATCAAATCTCGCGCCTTTGAAGGCTCCCACACCTCATGCGGCTCCGGTGGGTAACGTGCCTACTGCTGCTCCGATGATCGACCGTGTCACGTCACCTGGGCGTGTTGCATCTGAACCAAGGGGGCCCAGTGCATCGGAGGGCCCGGAGGCCAGTGGCTCGAAGGGGGAGAGATCCACCAAAGCGAGTGAGAAGTGACCTGGTCGTTCCCCGACAGCTGGCGGCCTCATGCCATGCGGGTTATGTTAAGTAGGTGGCATGCGTTGTATTGGGTATCGAAAATCATTGTATCAACTTGGACAGGAAGTTGATCTTCCCCGGCCTCCTTTCTCCTCCCAACTACTTCCCCCTTCGTTCTCCTTCTCCCTTTCCCTCTCCCAGATCCGATCTACCAGCGTACATTACACTTGGTATCAGAGGTCCAGTCCGATCCCCGGCGACCTGGAGCCACCGGACTACCTGCAGAAGCCATGCTATATCACCAAGCAAGTCCAGCGCACGGCGGCCATGGAGGAGCAGCTAGTGGCTTTGATCTAGTCGGTCAAAGACAGCTGCGCGGCCACCGACGCCAGATTGGAGGCCATCCAGACATCGCTCGAGCTCTGGCGGCTGGCGGTGTCCAACCTTCAAGGCCAGCTTGACGAGCTGCGTACCCAGGTGGGCCGCATTGCTCTCCACCCCGCGCTCGCGGATCCAGCAGCCGCCATCGCCGATTCCGAAGCCGCAGCCCCAGATCCGGTGTCGCGCCACCCCAAGTAGTCGACCCGGGGCACCACGGGCCAAGTGGCCACGGCGACATCCACGACTTCGGGGGTTTGGCACATGGGGTGGTCACCACCCTAGCGCCGCCTCCGGCCAACGGTGCGTACAAGCCTCCGCCCTTTCCCTCTCCCAGATCCGATCTACCAGCATACGTTACACTTGGATTTTCCATCCTTTGATGGGGATAATCCACAGTTCTGGAAAAGTAAGTGTGAAAAGTACTTTGATGTCTATGGAGTGCAGCCTGATCTGTGGGTGCGTGTAGCAACACTGCATTTCACAGGGAACGCGGCCCGCTGGCTGCAGTTGCAGGAACCACAGAGCGCGACCTTTACTTGGGAGGCTCTGTGCACTTCGCTGTGTAGCAAGTTTGGTAGGGAACAATATCAAACACATTTACGATAGTTTCATAGCCTTAGGCAAACGAGTACGGTCCATGAGTACATGGGTCGATTTGAGGAGTTGATGCACAGTATGTTAGCGCATAACTCTGGTTTTGATTCACTATATTTCACCACACATTTCCTAGAAGGGCTCCGCACTGACATTCGAGTAGGTGTTATGTTACATCAGCCAAAAGATTTGGATGCTGCTTTTTCCTTGGCTGCAATGCAGGAGGAGCTACTGGAGGCGTTGCCTCGGAAGGAATTTCGGCGGCAAGACACGCCAATGCAGTGAGCTCCACAACGCCCGTTGCTGGCACTGGGAGCACCTCCCGCTCGGCAACTGTTGCCAGCACCACCAGCTGCAGTAGAGGACCGCCAGGGCCTGGACGTAGCTCGCAGAGCAGACAGAGGGGCACGAGGCGAAGACTGTGTGACAGCTCTGCGGAACTACAGGCGCGCGCGAGGGCTATGCTTCAAGTGTGGTGAGTGCTGGGGCCAAGGTCACCAATGCGCGGCCACGGTTCAGCTGCATGTTGTCGAGGAGCTGCTCGAGCTTTTGCAAGCAGAGAACCAAGTGCCTCCAATGCAAGATGATGAGTCTGAGGATGAAGTCCTGATGTCCATATCCAAAGTGGCCACTACAGGTCAAACCACACCACAAACCATCCGGTTGTTCAGCAGGATTGCAGGCAAGTCAGTGCTCATTTTGGTTGACTCGGGGAGCTCTCATTCATTTGTCAGTGAAACAGTGGCTGACTATCTTCGAGACAAGGTGCAGCAAGTCGATCCCATGTCTGTCAAAATCACAGATGGAGGAGTCCTCCATTGTGCTGGTATTATCCCTGAATGCTCATGGACAATGCAAGAATACCAGTTTGCGACTGATTTGAGGGTGTTGTCTCTGGGTTGCTATGACATGATCGTGGGCATGGATTGGTTGCGTCAGTGCGGGCCGATGTGGGTTGATTGGGAGCACAAGATTCTTCAGTTCGAGCAGCGTGGGCGCACGGTGGTTTTGCACGGGGTTCAGAGCAAATTGCAACTAGTGCCGCAAATTTCCTTGGTGCAACTCCAGGAACTGGAAGAAGATCATGTGGTTGCGTGTGTGGTCACGCTGTACCCACTGAGAGACAAAGAGAATGCAGAACAACAAACAGATCTTTCCCCAGAAGTAGAAGAGCTACTCGACCAGTACAAGATGGTGTTCTCTGAAACCTAGGAGTTGCCGAAGCACAAACCATGGGATCACGCCATTCCCCTGCCGGCAGTAGCGAAACCTGTCAATATTCGCCCTTACAGATACACGCTAGAGCAAAAGACGGAGAACGAAAAGCAGGTACAAGAGATGCTTCGTGCTGGACTGATTGTTCCCAGTACAAGTCCATTCTCCTCACCAGTGCTCCTTGTTAAAAAGAAAGATCAAACATGGCGATTTTGCGTGGATTTCCGGCACCTCAACGCTATCACAGTCAAGAGTGCTTACCCACTGCCAGTCATCGATGAGTTGCAGGATGAATTGGCAGGATCAGAGTGGTTTTCAAAACTAGACCTCCGGGCAGGGTATCATCAAATCCGCTTGCTAGAACAAGATGAGCACAAAACTGCTTTTAAAACACATCAAGGACAGTTTCAGTTTAGGGTTCTGCCTTATGGAGTGACAGGAGGGCCGCCAACATTTCAAGGAGCAATCAACATCGTCCTGTCTCCACTTCTCAGGCATGGAGTGTTCTGTTTCATGAATGATATCTTGGTGCATACCAAAACTTATTTGCAACACCTGAAACTCCTGCGTCAAGTGCTTCAGTTGCTGATGGAGAACGACTTTTTTGCTAAGCGCTCAAAATGATCCTTCGCCCAACGCCCGATCAGTTATTTGGGGCACAACATTAGTGGAGAGGGTGTAGCCACACTGAACGAGCACGTGCAGTCCGTCAAAACTTGGTAGTGACCGACAACAGTAAAAGAACTCCGGGTTTTTTTGGGATTGGCCGGCTACTATCGCAAGTTCGTACGCAACTTTGGCATTCTTAGTTGTCCTCTCAACGATCTTTTGAAGAAGAATGTGCCATTCATTTGGACAGAGACCACTGAGTCAGCATTCCAAGCTTTGAAAACAGCATTGGCCGAGGCCCCCGTATTGGCATTGCCTGACTTCTCCAAAAGATTCATTGTGGAAACTGATGCAAGCGCCACTGGGATTGGCGCAGTTCTGATGCAGAATGATCATCCAGTCGCGTACTTGAGCA
>NC_041386.1:722486933-722503002 GCF_002162155.2 Triticum dicoccoides
TGGGGCTATCAGCTTATGAGAAAGAGTGCCTCGCACTACTTTTAGCTGTTGACCATTGGCGCCCATACCTTCAGCATTCGGAATTCACGATTCGGACAGACCAGAAAAGTTTGCTGAATCTAACTGACCAGCGCTTGAATACCCCAATTCAGCAACGTGCCTTTACAAAGCTGGTTGGACTGCAGTTCAAAATCCAGTATAAAGTGGGAGCGGCCAATCGTGCAGCAGACGCCCTTTCTCGCCGAGTGCATGATACAACGGCAGAATTGGCAGTCGTAGCAGTGTGTAAGCCAGCCTGGTTAGAGGCGATTACAGAAAGCTACCGACAAGACGCATCAGCACAGCAATTGCTTACCAGACTAGCCTTGGACCCCAACAGTGACGAAGGCTATTCACTCCAGAATGGTGTTCTCAAGTACAACGATAAGATATGGATTGGCGATGACAGTGAAACCCTAACTTCCTTGATCAAGGCACTGCACGACAGCTCGACTGGGGGTCACTCAGGTTTTCATGCCACTTACAATAGGGTGTGCAGGTTGTTTGCATGGAAAAAATCTGAAGAGCATGGTTCAAGACTTTGTGCGCCAGTGCAGTACTTGTCAGCGTGCAAAAACAGAGCGAGCGTCGCCCGCCGAACTGCTGCAACCATTGCCAATACCCAAACGACCGTGGGCTGTGGTGTCCCTAGATTTCATTGAGGGCCTGCCTAAGTCAGGAGGATATGATGTGGTGCTAGTGGTAGTGAATAAATTCTCCAAATACAGCCATTTTGTGCCCATGAAGCATCCCTACACCGCCTTGACTATGGCCCAAGTATACATGCAACAGATATTCAGACTGCATGGACTGCCGTTGGCATTGATCTTCGATCGTGATAGAATCTTCACAAGCAATTTGTGGCAAGAATTGTTTCGTCTCTCTCAGACGCAACTACGGATGAGCTCGTCATATCATCCCCAAACCGACGGTCAGACGGAACGGGTGAATCAATGTATGGAGACCTATCTGCGTTGTGCCGTCCACTCTTGCCCCAGCAACTAGTACAAGTGGTTGTTTCTGGCGGAGTACTGGTACAACACCACTTTCCATTCAATGTTGGGGCGCACACCTTTTGAAGTCATCTCTACGGCACACTGCCGTGAGAGTTTGGGGTCACCCAAGTGGATCAATGCACAGTGCCTGACCTGGCGGCATGGCTTCGTGAGAGAGAAGTGATGTTGGAACTTCTCCAGCAACAACTCAAAAATGCCCAGGATCGGATGAAGAGGCAAGCAGACAAGAAACGCACTAACATAGAATTTGCTATGGGAGATTGGGTTTACCTCAAGCTGCAGCCATTCATTCAGAGTTCAGTGGCTCGACAATCCTTCCAGAAACTTGCATTCCGCTACTACGGCCCTTATCAGATTGTGGCTAGGGTGGGTAAAGTGGCGTATCGCCTCGCCCCGCCTGAAACAAGTCAGATACATCCAGTGGTGCACATTTCTCAGCTCAAACAAGCAGTGGGAGTGGACAGGACAGTGGAGGCCGATCTTCCACCAGATCCGGCCGTGCTGCAGATGGAGCATGAACCACTCCAGATCCTGGCAAGCAAGGACGTTGTGACTCGTGCAGGTGAATGTACCCGTGTGCTGGTGCACTGGTCGAAGCTGCCACCATCCCTCGCTACATGGGAGGACATGGGAGAGCTTCATCGCCGTTTTCCGGCAACCACGGCTTGGGGGCAAGCCGCATTCCAAGGAGGGGAGAATGTCACGTCACCTGGGTGTGTTGCATCTGAACCAAGGGGGCCCAGTGCATCGGATGGCCCGGAGGTCAGTGGCTCGAAGGGGTAGAGATCCACCAAAGTGGGTGAGAAGTGACCTGGTCGTTCCCCGACAGCTGGCGGCCTCATGCCGTGCGGGTTATGTTAAGTAGGTGGCGTGCATTGTATTGGGTATCGAAAATCATTGTATCAACTTGGACAGGAAGTTGATCTTCCCCGGCCTCCTTTCTCCTCCCAACTACTTTCCCCTTCGTGCTCCTTCTCCCTTTCCCTCTCCCAGATCCGATCTACCAGCGTACGTTACAGACCGCTGCCGCCTAGGCCAACACCTCGTCTACACCACCTCCAAAGAGCCCAGCACAGAGGAGGCAAGGCCTATGACACCACATGTAGGCGCGCGGTCTCCCCTAGAATCAGTTCATCATGTTGTATCCTAAGAGCATCTCCAGCCGTGCCCCCAACAGGCCTCCCCAGGCAACTTTTTCGGCGCCGGCATCAAAAAAAGGGAACAGTCGCGCCCCCAGGACGATGAAAAGCGCCGGTTCGGTGCTTTTGTACGCCCGGCGGCCGCAGGCTGAACCCGGCGCGCTGGGGGCGCTTGGGGGCTCTGGCGCAAGGGAAAAGCGTGGCTGGCCCACGCCGTCAGGTGAAAAGTCAAGATTTTCTTCCCTGACTCACCTCCCACCCCCGCGCTCTCGGACGCAACTAGGTATATCCCGGCGCCGCCCCGCCGCCCTTCACCGGTAGATAGCCATTCCCCGACGGAAAAATAGTAGAGGTTCGCCGCAACAGCCCATCCGACACCAGCTGGGCATTTCCGGCCGCCGTTTCCGGCCGCGGAGGGGCAGTTTAGCGACGGGTGCACGCCCACCGCGCGCAAGGTGTTCGGCGATTTGCCTGCCTCGGCGATGGACTCGGATGACGAGGAAGTGCTCGCCGCGCTGCTGGAGGAGGAAGCCGAGGCCGACGTCCAGTTAGAAGAGGATCTCATGGTGCTCGCCGCCCTCGCCCAGCTGCTGGCGAGCAATGAAAAGCCGCGGCGAGGTGGCTCGGCGCTGGGGCGGGTGAAAGAAAAGAACCGGCATCGTCTCTAAGGCTACTGCATGCTCTACTCCGACTACTTCGCCGATGCTCCACTTCACGGCGACAGAACATTTCGGCACCATTATCGGATGAGCAGAAAGCTTTTCCTACGGATTATGAATTCCATCCGGGAGTTCGACAGCTACTTCAAATGCAAGATGGATTGCACCGGCAAACTTGGATTCACCTCCATCCAAAAATGCACGACAGCAATGAGGATGCTTGCATACGGAGCTCCAGGTGACTCACAGGACGACTATGGGCGCATGGTCGAGTCCACCAGCCTAGAGTGTTTCTACAAGTTCTGTCGGGCAGTGGTGGCAGTGTTTGGACCGCAATACTTGAGGACACCCAATGCGGAAGACACTGCTCGGATCCTAGCACAGAATGCAGCAAGAGGATTTCCTGGGATGCTTGGAAGCATCGACTGCATGCATTGGAAATGGAAGAATTGCCCATTTGCTTGGCAGTGGATGTACAAAGGCGACAAAGGCGGTCGCAGTGTGGTACTTGAGGCGGTGGTCACACAGGACCTCTGGATTTGGCACTCCTTCTTTGGTATGCCAGGAACTCACAATGACATCAATGTGCTGCAGTGCTCTCCTGTCTTTGCCAAGCTTGTTGAAGGTCATTCTCCTCCGGTGAACTTCGAGATCAATGGGCGGCAGTACAACAAGGGGTACTATCTAGCAGATGGCATCTATCCGAGATGGTCGACATTTGTCAAGACCATCAAAACCCCTGTGCCTGGAGGCAAGAACGCCTGGTTTGCGAAGATTCAGGAGGCTTGCATGAAGGATGTCGAGCAGGCATTTGGTGTGCTCCAATCTCGATTTGCTGTTGTCCGGTACCCCGCTCAGACCTGGTCGAAAGATCAATTGTGGGAGATCATGACCTGTTGTGTCATCTTGCACAACATGATCATTGAGAGCGAGCAGGAAGAGCCAGTGTTTGACACTGAACCATACCACCGGCAGGGTCCTCTTGCCCAAGTTGATCACCAGCTACCGGCAACTTGGACTGCCTACCTCAGTATGCGTCAGGAGATCCGAGACCCACAAGTGCATCATCAACTGCAGCAAAATCTGATAGAGCACCTATGGAGGCTCAAGGGCGACACCGGGCGCGACATGTGATGAAATATGAGTTTTTATTTGTTGAACTATATAATTTGTATTGAGCTATTTATTGTTGTACTATTTTGTTAAAGTATTTGAAATTTCTGTGATGAAATATGTGATAAAAATATATTTATGTTGATAATTGAACGCTGAGCCACGGCGAACTTTGCCGAATATGGGCCTATTCTCGCCCATATGGGCCTTTTTCGCCGAATTGGGGCTTCAAAAGTGGGCCAAAATCGACGACTGGGCGCAAAATCGCCCCAACGCCGAAAGAATCGCCGACTCGCCCCCAGGGGGCGATTTTTATGCGCCCCGGGCGGCCGTTTGCTCTAACCTAATGGATCCAGTGGCGTGACGAACCAGGAAGCTCGAAAGAGGGTAGGGTGAGAACACGTGATTTGTACATGTTATCGGCGAAATGCTTTTGTTCATGCGACTTGTCAAAAACTATGAGCATTTTTGCTTGATGTGCTAAACATTTAAATTAAAAGGTAATCGAAGGGTTTAAATGTGGAAACCAAGAGAATTATGAAGGTTGAGATATGGCGACTTAAATTTGCACGTCGCGTGCCCACCCTTCATATCGGACAGAGCCCACCAGTACAGGGACAAAGACCAATCTCCACAGCCACCGTAGCATATACACCGTCGCGGCATGCCGCTGTCCAAAACTGCAGCTCTCCGCCACCACTGCAGCTCCCCCAGCCGAGGGAGGGGACCCCAACACTCAGCGCGCCCAGCAACCGCTGCATGCCACAGCGCCAGCACACCAGAGCACCACCACCGGCAGATCCGGACACCGGTCGTCAGATCCGCGCCGATCGGCGTGTGCACCGCCCCGTACACCCTCAGCAGAGAGTCGGAACAAGCAGCGCCACCACCTTGCCCGGGGCCGCCGCCCCGGCTTTCATGCGTCGGCGAGAGGGCCCGTCACCGCCCAGCCGCAACCAGCAGTGGAGCTCCATCCAGGGCCGAAGCCACACGCCACGCGACGAGGATGCCCTGCCGCCGACATCCTCCGAGCAGGCTTTGCCCGTCGGCATCCGCCGGCGGCGGCAGGGGAGCGAGGGAGTAGCGGGGAGTGGGGGCGGCGGCGGCGGCGGCGGCTAGGTTATCGCCCGTGCCGCCGGAGCGACGCGAGCGAGATGCTCTCTCCTCCGTAATTAATCTGCAAAGTATGTGAAGCTGGTAGATGGAGGCCTAAAGAAGTGGGCATTCTTCTTCGCCGAGAAAGATAATGACCAGCCACGACACTTGGTGAACCGAGAGAGGATGGAGTAAAAGGGTGGCCATGTACTGTGAAGTTGTATCGTTGTCACTGGATGCACTTGGGGACTGCTTGATGTTCAGTCTCTATGTTCGTTCTAGTTTCCGCTCCTCTGACGGAGTACATCAAGAATTTTTTTTTTGAGGAATCACCGGGGGAAGAGTTCTTCCACCTGAATATACTGCTCAAAGATATCAAAAGCCAAGAATAGTTACATCAAGATTCGTAATAATCTGTTTGCTATATGTGTGTGGGCTACATGTTTCCGGAAGCAAAAACTTGTGCTACATGTTTGACGTGTTGTTGTTTTTGCTAAACCTTGTTCATTGCTTCCATTTTGCATAAAAGAGACGGGGTTTAGCATCCTGAAACAATGCCTTCGTTGGTTCTTCGTACCACTCTTCGGCATTGTGTGTGGGCTTATCCCTTTATTTAACTTGATCTCCTTTTAAAAACAGAGGTAATAAAATGCAACCAGAATTGCTTGCTGAAGCTAGGTACAGATGCAGAGCTATTTCGTTGTTGAACAATCTGTCTGCCTGGTTTTTCTTGGTGCAAATTCTGAACTTTGTGCTGAATGCTTATATGTTTGTTGGCTGAACTTGGGTGCGAATGCACAACATTATGCGCTATATACTAACCTGAATGCATACCTACTTATAGGTAATGCTATGGACTTGCATCCGCACTCCGATTCTTGCAACTTTCAACCCCAAAATGGTGTGCAATGTTCAGTTAATTTTTTTGGAACCCTCCTTAAGCTATGTTCTAAATATTCACATTTCCACCCAGTGAGACTGTTATATGCTCAAGCAAATCACATGAACAATAAACAACCACAGCACAAAAACTCTACCACAAAAACCTTAGGTATCTAGTACGTATGAGAGGAGGTTGCAGTCCAAGACCATGTTCTCAAGTTGCTCATGTATACAAGAAAACTCAACAATATGTAGTAGATGAGAAATAAAACATAAGAGTCCCTTGTAATCGCCGCCAAAAAAGAAAAGGAGAGTGCGGAATCAGCAATCTTTACAGTGAAATTTTCAAGTTCTGAGACAAGCCAAGAACATTCACTCAACTGCCCATCCTGCAACTGCAACATGGTAGAATCCTAACATGAAAGCTGTATCAGAAGCTAATCACCGGCCGCATCCTCAATTGCCCTAAGATCATCGCTGACCGGAGCGAGGAAATGTGCCAGGAAGGATCCAGGTTGACTCCAATCTATGGAACTGGATTCCAGTATTCACGAGCTGCAAACATCTCGCAAGGTCGTTATATCTTTTCCATAGTTTGACTGCAGCCCATGGTTGTTGAGACTGATAACATGGGAAGTATATGTGGTTGCTTTTCCCTCCCCATCTCTCCGGGTTCATGCATGGCAACGCCTCGCATCGTATGTCGGCACTGACAAAGATGGCCCAGTTATCCAACCTGTCCAACTTCACCCACCTTGCCTTCTTGTTCACGGCATCAAGTGAGTCGAGTTTGAAGGCCTTGAACTGGATGGGCTCAACCTCCGAGCATATCTTCCTTCCTGCCTCAAGTTTGATCAAGAGAAGTGCATCGCCGCACGCCACAAGCCATGTTTTTTGATTTGTCCAATAGAGATCTTCGGTTCTATCTTCCTCAAACACAAGTTTAAACTTCTGAATTATGAGACTAGGTGACAAGTGTACGATGCAGAAGGACCCAAAAGACCCTAGGGCGTATGTTTTGCCCTTGAAGGCCACCATTTGTTCAATCTTAAGAAGAAGAACTTTAGGACAGTGTTCTGACCAAGAGTCGCTCCCGATGCGCCACTGGAACAGATAGACTCCACTGCCGACAAGGAGATGCGAGTCGGCAGATGCAACAGGGGCAGTCAAGGTGACATAGCTAACGCGAGTGAAGTTACCTGACTTGAGGCGAGGAGGCACAACCTTAGCGCCACTGAACGCGTTAACAATGCAGAACCCATCTTCGTCGCAGAAGATGAGGTGGCCATAGGAGCAGCGCAGAAAGAACATTCTTCTGAGGTCACTCAAGGAAAGCAAACTGTGCCAGGATGAGGCGGCAACTGAATTATCCAATCTCCATGGATCAGACAATTTCCACGTGCATTCCTGGAAAACGATCCATTGGTGAAACCAGGGAGATCGTTGGCTGTCGGTAGTCGGGTGTAGGAGGAGAGGCTGCAAAGAGGGCGTGCGTGCTGACAATAGATCACGCCAAGGACGACAGGTGGCACCGAAGGCAAGGAGGTCGCGGAAGGAGCTGAGGCGAGCGACTAATGATTGGACAAAATCTTCCGGGAGCTCTGCCCATCCACGTGGCCTGGATGCGGCAAAGACGGAGGAGGCAGAGGCATAACGGGTTCTCTTAGCCCTGAGTCGCAGCAAATTCAGGACAAAATGTTAGGCATGTGAAGCGAGTCATAATTGTATGAAAAAGAACAGGAGCTACCAAGATAATAAAAAAAATGTTCGCATCCCAAACTGAACTGAACAAAGGTACTGATCACTTTGAGTTGTCACTCCCGGGAAGCTTAGAATAAAATCAACAGCGATGCAGGCACAGGATTTGGGTTCTGTTGAGAAGTTACGGAGAGAAGGATTTCTGAAGTTTCACAGAAATTTTTTTGTACACTGAAATATACATCACAATCGCCTGTTTCTCAAACTGAATAAATGCCAGGTGCCTGAGTGCTTGATGCTGACTGACAGCACCTAGTGTCAAACTGAATCAGGCCTTAAAAAAAAGAAAGAATGACAGGCAGAGCAAATATGATTCTCCTAGCATATTGATACAGGCATGGCAAATCAGGTGACTGGCACCCTCTATTCTTGCCTGCAATGTCTGAGATCTAGGGCAGGGACAGTCTTAATCTGGATTGTTTTTCTTCAAGCATAGCAAAATAAATCTTTCTCTGATATCCACCTAATTTAGTTCCATATGGAGGTATAATAACTAATTTTGTGGATGGATCTATTATCTAATACAACATCAGCAGGCAAACGCAACGAGATGAGATGCAGAAACAAATTAATAACCAGAAGAAAAAGGAGGAGTACAAGGCGAGGTAGGGCTTGAGGGTATTACGTCGGCGAAGAGGACGAGGACAAGGACCAAAAGGCGGTCGCCGGCGCGTCGATCTCCGGCGGCTGCGCCTCCATGTGCGCCGCGGTTTCTTCCAGCAGCAGTACGGTACATGTTAGTTTTTTTTCTTCCAGATCGATATCTCTTTCGGTTATATTAACGCCGGCCCGGCCCAGGTCAGGACTCATGGGCCAAGTTAGGGGCGATGGACTTAGCAGCAAATACCCCATTCCTAAAAAAAAAGCAGCAAATATCGCGATTTCCTATTTGCCTCTTGTTGCATAGAACTGTCGACGTAACACACCGGCCAGCCACCCTACTCTTTTTTGTTTATTCTACTAGCAAATGGGCCCATGCGTTGCAACGGGATAAAAAAATCATAATATCCAATGACAATGATAACATGTTGCTGCATCACTGGGATACACTATCATTCTCAATTTTCTGAAATCATGAACATTTTTGTAACTTGTGAACATATTTGAAATCATAAACATTTTTCAAATTCATGAACACTTTTACAAATTTTGAACCTTTTCTAAAATAAAGAACATTGTTTGAATTCATGAACATTATGCACTATTTGAAAACATTTTTCTTCTAAAATTGTGATTTTTTAAACAATTTTCTTAAATCAGGTAACATTTCTAGAATGGACGAATATTGTTTTGGAAATTGGTGAAACAATTTAAGAAATTCATGAATATATTTTTGATTAAATGAACCTTTTTTGAAATGCATGATCTTTTTTGAATCAGCAAACATTTTATTAATGAATAAACTATTTTGTAAGACAACGACAGTTTCTGAATTTCTAGGATATGTTTTCGTTTTATGAACATTTTTTGAATTGGTGAAATTTTGTTCAATTTCGTTAACATATTTGAATAAACAAACATTTAAAACAATCATGAACATTTCTTAATTTTGTGAATATTTTTGTTTTAACAAATTTGAACATTTTTTGAATAAGAAAATTTGTTTTATTAAATGGCAAACATATTTTGAATCCACAAACATTGTATGATTTACGAAATATTATATTTCAAAATTATCCTTTCTTTAATTTTTGCATTTTTTTTAATTTTAATAGAAAAAACAAAACCAGAAAATAAAAATGGAAAAATAGAAAATGAAATTTAAAAAACAAGCCGCCCGGACATGGGCCGGCCTAAACGGGCGTGTTGCGTTTTCTTCTCCCAGCGTGCAGAGCGCCGTATAGGAGGTCCCTACTGCATGGCCCGGCCCAGGCGGGAAATTTTCGTGTGTGGAATGTTTTTTAATAACCTGTGATTGGATGGTCAGGTGGACAATGGTATGCCCAGCCCACCAGGGGTTCAAGTTCTGGCATTTATCCTGGATTTAGTTCAAGATTTCGGACGATGTGCGTTCAATGGGTGTAGATGTTCTCGTCGACTACGAGGCGTCTACAATGGCTTCGTAAAATCTCAAAATGATATGCCGGTTCAATCTCTCGAAGGTACTTATAGGTGTGTGTGTATTTATAGGGATGAGTGTATGCGTGTATATATGAGCGCTTATGTATGTATTGGTGCTCAAAAAAATTATAGGTGGCATTGATGGGGTAATATTCTGCAACTTTGGCGCAATTTCCGTAAGGTACCTACCGCAAGAAGTGATAGCCCTTTTATTTCCATATAGATATTTTTCTTTTTAAGGTTTATTTTTCTTTTCATGATTTTTTGAATTTCCAAATATTTATTCAAAATTTCATAAAAAATCTTGTTTTGAAAGTATCATCAAAATTTTCAAACAATGTTCATAGTTTCAAGATTTTGTTACCATATTCAAAAAATGTTCCATTTTCAAATTTATGTTCACAATTCAAAATAAAATTGGAAATTCCATTTTTTTTGTTCAGGTTTCTTGGCCACAAACATAGCAAGCATCAATTTCATCAAAATGAGATATTTCAAATGAATCAACGGGATCATAGCAATTATAATAGCATCCATCCTTCGGTAAGTACGAAGGGAAACTAAATAATATATTGGATAAAGAGTTACTCTCATTAGAAGGTGAGCATGGGTGATCAATCCACTCTTCCTCCTTTTGTTCTTCGCTTTCCTACTCATCTTTTTCATCTAATGAGCTCACAATTTTAGCAATTTACTCTTCCATAGTTTCCTGCAAAATAATAGGCTCTTCTTGGACAGTGGAGACTTTCTCAATAAATGCATCAACACCGGCATTGTATTTATAATTCTCATAGCAATATTTAAGGATGGCAAAATTTTAAGATCTATAACCAACATCATCATAACCTTCATACTCTTCAAACAAACATTTAATTTCATAAGCACCCTTTAAAAGCAACAAATTCTTCTATTCGTTCCACATCATAGTAATCATATCTATTATTTGCATAAGAAGCCAAGGTTTCATTATCATTAAATTCACATGAAAAGGGAAGGTGTTTAGCCTTCATCCTAGAGCAACAAGTATAATCATACCTCAAGCATAATTCCAAGCGTCCCAATGCAACATTTCAATTTGATCCCATAAGACTTTTCCTTTTTGAGTCAAGCGATAATCCCTAAAGCATTCACGTTGATCCAACATGTCTCCCATTATCAAGTTGAATGGGGGTTTCTCGGGATTATCAAAGTAGTGTATAATATTTTTCACATAACGAGCATCAAGGGTTTTAGGAGGTTCCCCATCTACATGAGTAGCAAGTACAACTTTTTTTTGGTATTTCGTGTTCCATATCCATAACTAGAGATAGAGAACAACTTATAACAGAAAATAAAATCTACTTAGTTATAAAGCAAACAAGCACACACGAGAATATTCACCCCACGCTATTGCTCCCCGGCAACGGTGCCAGAAAAAGGTCTTGATAACCCACAAGTATAGGAGATCGTTTGTAGCCTTTTTCGATAAATAACAGTGTCAAACTCAACGAGGAGCTAAAGGTAGAATAAATATTCCCTCAGGTTCTATTGACCAGCGATACAACTCTACGCATACTTAATGTTTGATTTACCTAGAACAACAATAAAACTAGAAGTACTTTGCGAGAATAAAACTATGAATAAATTGCAAGATAATAAATTTAGTAGTTTAGTATAAAGGTTTTGTCACACAAGAAAGTTATTTGGCCCTAGGCGATCGATAACTAGACAGGTAACCATTATTGCAATTTTATATGAGGGAAAGGCATAAGTTAACATACTTTCCGTACTTGGATATATGCACTTATGATTTGAACTCTAGCAAGCATCCCCAACTACCAAAGATCATTAAGGTAAAACCAAACCAGAACATTAAGTATCAAGTCCTCTTTACTCCCATACGCAATAACCCCCTTACTCGGGTATAAATTTCTGTCACTCTCGCCATACACTATAAGAGAATCATGAACGTAATGGAACACCCTATTGAAGGAAATATGCCCTAGAGGCAATAATAAAGTTATTATTTATTTCCTCATATCATGATAAATTATTTTTATTCATGCTAGAATTTTATTAACCGGAAACATAATACATGTGTGAATACATAGACAAACATAGTGTCACTAGTATGCCTCTACTTGACTAGCTCATTGATCAAAGATGGTTGAGTTTCCTAACCATGGATATGAGTTATCATTTAATCAGTGGGATCACATCATTAGAAGAATGATGTGATTGACTTGACCCATTTTGTTAGCTTAGCACTTGATCGTTTAGTATGTTGCTATTGCTTTCTTCATGACTTATACATGTTCCTATGACTATGAGATTATGTAACTCCCGCTTACCAGAGGAATATTTGTGTGCTACAAAATATCACAACGTAACTGGATGATTATAAAGGTGCTCTACAGGTGTCTCCGAAGGTACTTGTTGAGTTGACGTATTTTGAGATTAGGATTTGTCACTCTGATTGTCGGAGAGGTATCTTTGGGCCCTCTCGGTAATGCACATGACTATAAGCCTTGCAAGCAATGTAGCTAATGAGTTAGTTATGGGATGATGAATTACGTAACGAGTAAAGAGACTTGCCGGTAATGAGATTGAACTAGGTATTGAGATACCGACGATCGAATCTCG
Source organism: Triticum dicoccoides (assembly GCF_002162155.2). NCBI lineage: Eukaryota > Viridiplantae > Streptophyta > Magnoliopsida > Poales > Poaceae > Triticum > Triticum dicoccoides. Next base: position 722,499,318 of record NC_041386.1, read on the forward strand.
GGCAAGTAACATACCAATGACAAAGGGAACAACGTATGTTGTTATGCGGTTTGACCGATAAAGATCTTCGTAGAATATGTGGGAGCCAATATGAGCATCTAGGTTCCGCTATTGGTTATTAACCGGAGACATGTCTCGGTCATGTCTACATAGTTCTCGAACCCGTAGGGTCCGCACGCTTAAAGTTCGATGACGGTTATATTGTGAGTTTATGTGTTTTGATGTACCAAAGGTAGTTCGGAGTCCCGGATGTGATCACGGACATGACGAGGAGTCTCGAAATGGTTGAGACATAAAGATTGATATATTGGACGACTATGTTTGGACACCGGAATGGTTTCAAGGGAGTATCGGGCATATACCGGAGTACCGGGGGGTTACCGGAACCCCCCGGGTAGACTAATGGGCCTATTGGGCCCTAGTGAAGAAGAGGAGGGGCGGCCAAGGGCAGCCGTGCGCCCCCTTCCCCCCAGTCCGAATTGGACAAGGAGGGGGGCGGCGCCCCCCTTTCCTTTCCCCCTCTCTCTCATTCCCCCTCCTCTCCTACTCCCCCCTTTCCTTTCCCCCTCTCTCTCATTCCCCCTCCTCTCCTACTCCCATTTGGAAGGGGGGGAGTCCTACTCCCGGTGGGAGTAGGACTCCTCATGGGGTGCGCCTAGGGTGGCCGGCCCCCTCCCCCTCCCCCACTCCTTTATATACGGGGAGGGAGGCACCCCTTGGAGACACAACAATTGATCCCTTGGATCTCTTAGCCCTGTGCGGTGCCCCCCTCCACCATAATCCACCTCGATAATATCGTAGCAGTGCTTAGGAAATACCCTGTGTCGGTAGAACATCATCATCGTCACCACGCCGTCGTGCTGACGGAACTCTCCCTCAAAGCTCGGCTGGATCGGAGTTCGAGGGACGTCATCGAGTTGAGCGTGTGCTGAACTTGGAGGTGTCGTGCGTTCGGTACTTGATCGGTCGAATCGTGAAGACATACGACTACATCAACAGTGTTGTGCTAACGCTTCCGCTTTCGGTATACGAGGGTACCACTAGTGCAGAAGCAGGCAATAGCACCGGTTCGTAAGGCCCTTTAGTGCCGGTTACATAAACGACACTAAATTGTGGTCACTAAAGCCCCCCCCCCCCTTTAGTACCGGTTCAGCATGAACCGGTGCTAAAGGGCAACCACGTGGCACGAGCCAGCTCCGGGGGCCTGGAGCCCTTTAGTACCGGTTGGTAAGACCAACCGGTACTATAAGGTTTGGGGTTTTTTAGTTTTATGATTTCTTTTTCATTTAATTTTGTGTTTCCGTTTTTATTCTTTTTCGTTTGCTGGTATTATACGATACTACACATTGTACACGTTATGCATATATATATATATAAATAGAATTTCTAGTAGAACCAATCATCGAGTTCAACATGATTGTCATGATATAAGCGTTCATATATAACACCACAAAAGCAAATCACTTAAGTTCAGAACGAAGAACACGGACATGAAAGGACAAGTACTAATTAAGAGCAGCATGACGAACTAGCTAAATCACTCCTGCTAGCTACTCCCTCTCTGGTAAAATAGCATAGAACATGTATAGCTCTCCTGATTGATCATACTGGAGCATGCCGATGAACCTGTCTCCTAATCGTGGGCTGCGCTTCTCATTGCTGCCCCCTAGTACTTCTCTGCGATCATTAACAATTTTCCTCCAATCTTTCACTATTAAGCATTCATCGCTTCTAAAAATCTTGAATGCATTCATGTGCAATGTAGGATATCTTGGCCGTAAGCTAACAATTGACATCTGACCTTTAGTCTCGATCCCCTGAGGCACAACTGTCATCGGGAGTCCCTGTTGAAGAACATCGTATAATACTTAATTAATATACTTAGCAATGAAAGTTTAGCAAAAAAATATGTATATAAAATATGCACTGAGGACAAATAGTAAATATCTTACCATCATTCCTAAATAGATGTGACCGTAGTTCAATACCATCACTATTGGTCGCACGTTTTGAGTACTAACATTTCTAAGTGCAGGAAGAAAATTTGTCTTGACAGTATGAAGATCCTCAAGTCATGAAACATAATGACTTATCTCCTCGCAGTTTAGTTCAGCGCCGGGACAGTAGTAGGTCCTGTCTACCAAGCGCCGGACATGTTTGGTTGAATGGAGACAAGCTGTCAATAGAAATTAGTTGTCAGTTATTTTTGAATAAGCAATATCAAAGACAAAAATATAGTTGAGAAGAACTCACATAATGGTAGAACTGGAGGCATCTGCACATCGACCCATATGTCTCTATTACCTTCAATATCATCTTCCGGACGAATATCAAAGGTGATAACCATACCAGGCTCAAATGCATAAGCCTTGCATAGTGCTTGCCAAGTTTTGCATTCAAAATAGGTGTACGTGTGCGCATTGTATACTTTGACGTTGAAAGTATAACCATCATGCTCAGTTTTCAGGTAAGCTCTCTTTACCTCCATAGTTTCCATATCTTTGAAACCTATTTTATCCAAGACAAAAATTCTTGCATGGCAGGGGATGCGCTAGAAGAATAGTGAAAATTAAAAATTATAAGTCAGGCAAATGAAGCATATATAAGTCATGCTTAATTACGAAAACAGACTTGTCGTTGTGACTTACTGTATCGAATTCGAAAGTCTCATTCAGCTTGATGCTGAATCGCCTACCATCAACAAGGAAATTTCTGTCGCATTGGCCGCGCTGGTCTTCACAGTATTCGCACAGAATGAAATTTTTTCCGTCGTCAGACGACATTTCCTATGTTCATATTAGGCGAAACATTAAACACTTACTAATTCAATTAATTCAACTACTTCTATTAATTCAACTAAGCATTTACTAAAAATAAACTAGTTATATTAATTCAATTAGTTCAACTAAGCATTTACTAAAAATAAACTAGTTCTATATATTAATTCAACTAGTTCAACTAAACATTTACTAAAAATAAACTAGTTATATTAATTCAACTAGTTCAAAGTAAGCATTTACTAAAAATAAACTAGTTCTATATATTAATTCAACTGGTTCAACTAAACATTTACTAAAAATAAACTAGTTATATTAATTCAACTAGTTCAAAGTAAGCATTTACTAAAAATAAACTAGTTCTATATATTAATTCAACTAGTTCAACTAAACACTTACTAATTCAATTAATTCAACTATTTCTATTAATTCAACTAAGCATTTACTAAAAATAAACTAGTTATATTAATTCAATTAGTTCAACTAAGCATTTACTAAAAATAAACTAGTTATATTAATTCAATTAGTTCAACTAAGCATTTACTCCTTCTCCTACTCTTCTTCTTCTTCTTCTTCTTCTTCTTCTTCTTCTTCTTCTTCTTCTTCTTCTTCTTCTTCTTCTTCTTCTTCTTCTTCTTCTTCTTCTTCTTCTTCTTCTTCTTCTTCTTCTTCTTCTTCTTCTTCTTCTTCTTCTTCTTCTTCTTCTTCTTCTTCTTCTTCTTCTTCTTCTTCTTCTTCTTCTTCTTCTTCTTCTTCTTCTTCTTCTTCTTCTTCTTCTTCTTCTTCTTCTTCTTCTTCTTCTTCTTCTTCTTCTTCTTCTTCTTCTTCTTCTTCTTCTTCTTCTTCTTCTTCTTCTTCTTCTTCTTCTTCTTCTTCTTCTTCTTCTTCTTCTTCTTCTTCCTTCTCTT
>NC_041386.1:722504416-722509416 GCF_002162155.2 Triticum dicoccoides
TTTTGTATAGTTTTTTCTTTTCTGTTATATTTATTTTCTTCTATTTATTTGTGAGTAGTTTTTCATCTAGTTTGCCAAAATTCAACATTTTCAGAGTTCATTTTGTAGTGATTTTCAATTTCATGGTCATTTTGTAAATGATTGGAAAATAGCAAATATAATTTTTTTTTCTTTTCTGCTTTATTTTTTCTTCTATTTATTTCTGAATAGTTTTTTCTTTTCTGCTATATTTATTTTCTTCTATTTATTTCTGAGTAGTTTTTTTATTTTTTTTCTTTTCAGCTATAGTTTTTCTTCTTTTCTGCTATTTTTTCTTTTCTGCAAAACTTGATGGTCAAAGTCTGGAGTTATAACTTAAAAAAAGAAATGTCGACGTGCAATTAGTTTTTGCCATAACAGAAGAAGTCCGGAGTTGTAATAAGTTATTAAAAATAAAAAAGAGGTGCAATGCTCGTTAATTTGCTTCAAGCCATTCGGAATAGTGTAAACTGCACTGCGCATAGCTCCATGCAGTCTACCGTATTCCTGAAGGCTTGAAGCTAAGCAACGTGAGCATTGAGCCTCTTCTTCATCGTCTCTGCACTCAGGGCTTATAAACCGCTCCTAGTCCCTCTCACTTCACGACGTGGGACTAAAAAACAGCTTGCCATAACCTCATTAGCACCGGTTCGTGGTACGAACTGGCACTAAATGGTGGTGGTGGGGCCATAGCCTGACCACAGGCTGACACAGCCTCTTTAGTACCGGTTCTTGGCATGAACCGGTACTAAAGGTTCGCCACGAACCGGTGCTATTGATCGCCACCACGAACCGGCACTAGTGTACACATTAGTGCCGGCTGAAATTCCAACCGGCACTATTGTGCTTCACATTTGACCCTTTTTCTACTAGTGTACGTGGACAACACTCTCCCCTCTCGTTGCTATGCATCACTATGATCTTGCGTGCGCGTAGGAATTTTTTGAAATTACTACGTTCCCCAACACCTATAGAGGGAATGCCTCAAGTTTGCACGACACGGAAGGCACCATAGTACAACACCAAAATAAAATATACAACTCGAACCAATCATGATCATCAATCAACCCATAGGACAAAACAGATCTACTCAAACATCATAGGATAACCACATATCATTGGATAATAATATATAGTGTTGAGCACCATGTTTAAGTAGAGAATTGCAGCGGGAATAGAGAGGTTACACCGCTGCATAGAGGGGGAGAAAGTATAACAAGGTTGTTGATGTAGATCGCCGTCGTGATCCTAGCCCCGTAGGCACTCTGGCGCCACCGGGAGAGAGAGGGAGAGAGAGCCCCCCTCCTTATTCTTCTTCCTTGGCCTCATCCCTAGATGGGAGGAGGGTTTCCCCTCTGTTCCATGTCCTCCATGGCGGCGGAGGGGCAGGAGCCCCTCCTAGATTGGATCTATCTCTCTATTCTTTTTTGTTTTCGCCTTCCAGTGTTTCTGGCCGAAAACTGTTTCTTAAATATCCGGAGATCCGTAACTCTGATTGCTGAATTTTTAACATGTTTTTTTCCGGATATAAGCTTCATTGCACCCGAAGAAGAGTCCCAACCAACTTACGGGGTGCCCTCTAGGCACCAACACGCGCTGGGGGGGGGGGGTGCCCTTGTGGCTAGTGGAGGCTGTTGGCCTCTGTTTGCGTTGATTCCACCTCCACTACTGCAGGATGCTACTAATGCGACACTACAATTAGAGACCCTTCGACGAAACTGCTTGCGATGCATTAATCGCAAACGGTGATGTAAAAAACCCGTCAAAAACGTTTGTGATGGCGGATACATCAAACACGGTTCAGATTTTAGTTGCGTGTGCGATGAAGGGCATACGATTCAGTTCAATGAAATGTTTGCAATGAGGCAGAAGAACAGAAATGGGCAGCCAAATGAAGGCATGTGCGATATACGACATACAGTTCAGTCAGATTAACTGTTTGTGATGAGGCGGAACAACAGACGGGCAGCCAGATGAAGGTGTGTGCGATATACGACATACAATTCACTCGGATGAACTGTTTGTGATTAGGCAACACAACAGAAATGGTCAGCCAGATCAAGGTGTGTGCGATATACGACAAACAGGTTCCTAATCAGAAATATGTGCAAAGACTGGTAATAACATAGACAATTTCTGCTAATAAGCTGTGTGTGTTGTGGGAAAACGCTTACTGGTATACAATTGTCAGCGATTGATGAATTCATCACTGACATGTTTCCTAGTATGGTCCGTGTGCGTTGTCATAGCATATAGAACAACAATATATGTACTTATAAGGACTTGATTCCATAACCAAATTGAAAATCCAATTACATAGGTGGCTAGTAGACACATGACCTTTGCACACAGCAAAGTATGTTTCAAAATTCATAGAAAACACAAATAATGTATAAAAAAGCAAAATGAACATTGAATACTTTCACATTTTTTAGGACAACACTCCTATAGTTGCATGTTGCCTCTGAAAAATAAACCAAGGCGGGAAGAGACATCATATGTCATTTCACACACATATAGGTGACAAGTTCCCTCTCGAAACCATGAGGCTTCTAGAGAGAAGCTCCGATTTGTAAGAAGTTTTTACACCCAAATTGGACTACTTTTACCACAACATGTTGCTGCCATGTCATAACACCATGCCATGTTTCATGATTTTGAGGCGAGTTTTGGATTTATAGTAATTTTAAAACCAGGTTTCTCAATGTTTACTGTCGAGTTGGTACCACCCTGGATAGGCTTTTTTCTCGTGGGTCCCAAATGTTAGAATCCAAATCTGTCACTACCATGCAACTTTTACTATTAAGAATTACATCCCATTTGGTGTGCTAAATGAATATAAGTTTGGTGGGTGCTGGCGGGCGCTAAGAACTAGCGGATGCTGCAGTGAACAAAGGTTAAATCCGAGCAACAATATGGGTCAAAGCCGAGTTGAAAAGGGCAAAAATATCTAACTCGAGCTTAAAAAAGGTACAAAAGCACGAGGATTAATTGTTCATCAGGTTTATACATAAACCAGATTGAACGGGGCAATAACATCTAACTCGACCAAAGTTTTTGGCAGTCACAATCAAATGGATTGGTCCAATCCATAAAATCAAGATCCCGGTACAAAAGATCTACTGGTCCATGATGACGACACGTTGTTGTAAATATAAGCCGAGCACGATCAGACGCCCTTAGGTCCACTTGAAACTTCTTTTTATGCTGTTCAACATGTCCATACGTGAGAAATTTCTTGTTAAAAAACTTTGTCCTCATGGACAAATAGTGCCCTCACATTCAATATGAAGAATGTAACAAAGCTAGTGTTTGCACTGTTGGATGCATATCCTTCTAGCGTTACTGTCTTCAAACGAATGTCATGAGATATGAGAAAATCCCGATGCTTCTTGAACCATCGATTGGTTATACCTTTTTGTCCATGTTTTAGTGCCTAAATAGAGATGAAGATTGAAAACAGTTAATGTCTAAAAAAGATTATGTTGAAAGAGTGATAGTTGAACGATTAATTATAGTACATTATATGTGGTCTTTCAATGTGCGTGAGATCATCACCTTTATATACAAATTCTCCAGACATGGAAAGCATTGCAGCAAGGCAATAATGATGTTGAGATCAAAACACCACATACTGATATATAAGGTCTTGACAGAATCCAGTGAATGAAATATGCCCTAGAGGCAATAATAAAGTTGTTATTTTATATTTCGTTATATCATGATAAATGTTTACTATTCATGCTAGAATTGCATTAACCGGAAACTTGATACATTTGTGGATACATAGACAAAACACTGTTTCCCTAGTAAGCCTCTACTAGACTAGCTCGTTGATCAAAGATGGATAAGTTTCCTAACCATAGACATGTGTTGTCATTTGATGAATGGGATCACATCATTAGGAGAATGATGTGATGGACAAGACCCATTCGTTAGCTTAGCATTATGATCGTTCAGTTTTATTGCTATTGCTTTCTTTATGTCAAATACATATTCCTTCGACTATGAGATTATGCAACTCTCAGATACCGGAGGAATGCCTTGTGTGCTATCAGATGTCACAACGTAACTGGGTGATTATAAGGATGCTCTACAAGTATCTCCAAAGGTGTTTGTTGGGTTGGCGTAGATCGAGATTAGGATTTCCCACTCCGAGTATCGGGGAGGTATCTCTGGGCCCTCTCGGTAATACACATCATAAGAAGCCTTGCAAGCAAAATGACTAATGAGTTAGTTGCATGATGATGTATTACGAAATGACTAAAGAGACTTTCCGGTAACAAGATTGAACTAGGTATGAAGATACCGACGATCGAATCTCGGGCAAGTAACATACCAATGATAAAGGGAATAACGTATGTTGTCATAACGGTTCGACCGATAAAGATCTTCGTAAAATATGTGGGAGCCAATATGAGCATCCAGGTTCCACTATTGGTTATTGACCGGAGAGGTGTCTCGGTCATGTCTACATAGTTCTCGAACCCATAGTGTTCGCACGCTTAACGTTCGATAATGATATTGTATTATATGAGTTATGTGATTTGGTGACCGAATTTTGGAGTCCCGAATGAGATCATGGACATGACGAGGAGTCTCGAAATGGTCGAGAGGTAAGGATTGACATATAGGAGGATAGTATTCGGACACCGGAAGTGTTTCGGAGGTTATCGGGTATGTATCGGGTCACTGGAAGGGGTTCCGGGAACCCTCGGCAAAAGATATGGGCCTATTGGGCCAAGAGGGCAAACACACCATCCACCAGGGGCTAGTCCGCCCCCATATGGGCCGAACCAGTAGGAGAAGGAAAGAGGGGAAGGGAAAAGGATAGGGGGGATTCGACCTCCCCCTTCCTTCCCTCCTCCCTCCTCTTTCCTTCCTCTCCAGCAAATTAGGAAAGGGGGACAAATTGGGGAGGAACCCTAAGTAGGATTCGGCCTACTTGGGCGCCCTTGGCTGCCTCCCCTCTCCCCCCAACC
>NC_041386.1:722509605-722553708 GCF_002162155.2 Triticum dicoccoides
TGGGGGGGGGACCTAGAACACACAACATATTGTTAGCCGTGTGCGGCGCCCCCCTCCAAAGTTTAGATCCCCGGTCATATTCTCGCGGTGCTTAGGCGAAGCCCTGCACGGATCACTTCACCATCACCTTCACCGCGTCGTCGTGCTGACGGAACTCATCTACTTACTCGACACCTTGTTGGATCGAGAGGACGAGGGACGTCATTGTGCTGAACGTGTGCATAACATGGAAGTGACGTACGTTCGGTACTTGATTAGTCGGAGCTAGAAGAAGTTCGACTACATCAACCGCGTTATAAAACAATTCCTCTTAAGGTCTACGAGGGTACGTAGAGACACTCCGTCCCTCTCGTTGCTATGCATCTCCTAGATAGATCTTGCGTGAGCATGGGATTTTTTTTGAAATTACATGCTACATTCCCCAACATCCACCACCACTAATAGGGTGGACAAGCTCTTCATTGAGCATAGAACATAATATTAGCACTGAAAGTGTACTCCAAGATGATACTTAACTTATGCGCACAAACCAAAAATGCAAATTACAAAAGTGTACATGAATAATATACAGTACCTCAATAGGTGTGGAGGCAAACACCATCTCGAACCATTTAAATGGATTACGAATTGCACCCAAGGTCTCCAGTTTAGGCGTAGAGACCACAGTTATTTGCGAAGGTTTATAACAACAATCAAGGAGCAACCCTCGAAGTGAAGCGGCATCTTCGATGATGAGCTCCTATCTTCAAAACGGATTCCAATGCATACAAGGTGAGGTGACTTTATTTTGAGACAAGGGATATGGATTCCATTTCCAAAAACAAGCACCAAACACTCCAGGGCAAGGCAACTTCAGTGGATGATGTTATGCAGTTAGGCCTCCGACAGATGAACCAACCCAAGTGCAAGTTTTTCAGCAGTGGGAGTAGAACCATTTGTACCAGATAGTCTACTAGATGGCACAGGGTCAAGGTGGCGGTGTGGAGAGAGGAGGAAAACCATGAGATTGGCATCAGTGGTGAGGGCACAGATGCAACTCTCAGTGGCAACCTATGGTTGTAGTAATGGTAGAACTCAAGCTGCTAGAGTTCACTATATACTAGGGAAAACCTTATACACAGAATCTTACCAGCAGCGCGCTTCAAAACAAGAAGCTACTGCTACTTAGCAGTAGCGCGTGTAGGCAAATGTGCTGCTGAAAACAAAATAGCAGTAGCGCGTCTGTAGTAAGCCACTCTACTGCTATAATTGCCACGACCTCGCCCCCCAGCTAGTTATAGCATTATCGCCTTATTTCAAACTACGCTACTGCTATTGGTCTTAGCAGTAGCGCCTTTTGACAAAGCTCTCTACTGCTAAGTTTAGCTGTAGAAGTAGCGCTTCTTGACTGAGAGGCTCTACTGCTAGGGCGTTTAGTAGTAGCGCATTCCCCTAAAGTGCGCTACTGCTAAAGCCATCCTATCTTCCCCATCCCGCCGCTGTTGCCCCCCTCACTCGACCTTACTCTCACACTCACACTCGCTCTCCTCCCTCAATCCCCTCGCTCTGGCCGCCGTCCCTTGCGCGCCGCCCTTCCACGCATCGGTCCTCCCCCGCCGTCCGCCCTCGCCCGTGCCAGCCCTCCTCCCCCGCCGGTCGCCCTCCCCCGCGTCGGCCTCCTCCGCCGCTGGTCGCCCTCCCCCGCCGGCCCTCCTCCCCTACCAGCCATCCTCCACTGATAGGTACTCGTCCTCCCTCCTTCCTCCTCCTCGCTAGTTTATTTTGAACCCTAGCTAGTTGAAAAATGTAGGTTTAAATCTTAGAATAATGTAGTATGAACCCTAATTAGAATAGTGATGTTATATGTATGATACTATTCGAGATGTATTAGTGATAATATTCGACGATGTACGGACACAAGAGATGATTTAGTTTTGCTTATTGAATGCATGATAATTTGAATACTAATTTTGAAATGTTTTAGTTTTGCTTATTAGTGATAATATTCGACGATGTACGGAACCCCTGCATCATCCCCGCCATCGTCCCCATCACCGCCCCCCTCTGACCTCGAGGTGACCATCAAGTTTGAATGCTCATATGATGTAAATATAAACATGTATATCTTGTGTTGCTCAAATAGGATATGTGTTTTCCCAAGTGGCCGGACATGTTTGCAGGTAACACCTCCGAGTGGCCTATGTTTTGCCAGAGTGTTGATTAATTTCCGTTCCGGCAAACTTCAGGCACTCGATATGTCCTTTTTCAGCAAAGGTCATGCCAGATTTTTTCGTGAATTTTAGCATGAATTGTGCTAGAATATGTAGGAAATATCGAGTGCCTGGATTTTCTAGAAAGATAATTAAACGATATTTCGGGTTGACAAGTTTGTCGAGGCTCCATACATGACAATCAAAAAATGAGTGAGGGAGAAAGTCTGCACCATATATGAGAGAGGAAGAATCCCGACTGTTGTCGTGGGGGGCGTTTCTCCTTCTTCTCCTTGTGCTAGACCTTTGTTATGCAATAGGGAAAGGAGGAGTAACGACCATCACCCACGGTCGAAAAATCAGTGAGGGAGTGTGTCCATCATATATGAGAGAATAAGAATGCCGACTGTTATAGTGGGGGTCGCTTCTCCTTCGTTCCCGTGTGCTAGACATTTTGGTTTAATGCACTCGGGGCCAAAGGGAGGACCGACCATCACCAACGGTCGAATATATACACCATGTGAGATGAGAGTACTAAAAAAAGACTCGACAGACCAATAGTCAACCCGTGATGAATAATAATGATCTAATTTAGTTTTTGTAGTACATATATTGAATTTTAGAAGTTCAATCTTTGAATTATGAACATAGGAAATGTCGTCGGACGATGAAAGTCTCGTGGAGTGCGACTGGTGCGGCGATGACCGGGATTTCTACGACAGGCCTCACCTGGTAGAAGGTCGGCGCTTCAGCATTAAGCTCCAGGACACCTTCAATGTTGAAACGGTACACAACGATGCAAAGTGTTTTTTCATAATTAAGCTTGACTTCTCCTTCTTCAACGTGTAATTTTCGTCTTTTACAATTCGACTAGCTTATCCCATGCCATGCAAGACGCTATGTCTTGGAGAGAATGGATTTTTAAAATCATGAAAATATGGAAACAAAGATAGTTCACCTAAGGACCCATCATGGTTTTGATTTTGCTGTAAATCTATACAATTCTGAGAGCGTATTCCATTTTGGTTGCCCGAATTGGGAAGAACTTTGCAAGGCATATGATTTCCATGAGGGTATGCTTGTCACCATGGATCTTGGTAATCCTGACATCGACAAAGATAATATGGACATTTGGGTCCTTGTTCATACGCTTCCAATTCTACCGCTACGTGAGTTTCTCAAACATAGTTATTAAGTAATTTATATTGTTTATTTCAAAATAGTTGACAGCTTATTTCCATTGGTAGCTTATTTTCATTCTTCAAAGAATGTGCGGAGGATGGTAGACAGAACCTACTACACCGATGGCGCAGAATTAACTTATCAGGAGAAAAATCATCTGATCTCATTTATTAATGATCTTGAGAATTACAATATATATTATCAAACTCCTGCACATTATGGTCAATACGTGCCACTAGTGCACGTGTTGAACTACGGTAACACCCATGGAGATGGCATGGTAAGATTTTTACTAGTACGACATTTGTGCATCTTTTGCATAAATGCTTCTAAAACTAAACTACATTGCTAAGTATGAAGTTATTACTATGTTTTTCAACAGAAAATCTTGAAGGATTGTGTGCTTCATCAGATGTTTCCGAATGGTCGCCTTGATGTTATGAGCTTACGACCAGGTCATCCTACGCATCACTGTTGTTTCATACTGGATTTCTAAAACTGATGAAGACATGACAATTAGATATTCAAAAAAATGTATGGTCACTCGTATGGAGCTACTTGGAAGCAACATTGTGCGAAGCGCAAGAATTGGAGACAGAATAATCTCCATTCTCCATAATGGAGAGTCAGAGCCTATCTTGTTTTATGCTATTTTACCTAAGAGAAGGTAGTAGGTCCCATGAGAGAGGAGTAAGTCCTAGATACAATGTGTTATTATGTGCTACAGTGTGTTAGAGTTGATGATGATGATCATGAGGAGTTGCTATATGACAATGAGGAGTTTTTATATGACAATGATGTATTATTGATAATAAGTTGTCAATGATATGATGATGATGATTTATTATATCATTGGGCGAAAGAACCATGGATTAGTTTCAAGTGGATGGATCCATCCACTTGAAACTAATCCATGATTCTTTCACCCAGTGATGTAATAACTCATTATGATATAAAAACAGTCTCTAAAGTGCTAGTGTATGAAAACCTTGTATAATGGTGTATAATACGACATAAAATAAAAAAGATATAGAATACGCAATAATAGTAGTAGCGAGGGCACATAGGCATGCTACTAGTATTTACCAGTAACGCTTTGTGCAAAAGGCGCTACTACTAAGTGCATATAGCACTGATAACTTTTAGTTGTAGCTGTAGACCAACGCTACTGCTATATATGAGGGGTGCCTGACAACCCGGACATTTGAGTCGGTTCAAGGCGTGCGGATGGTTTCCTTTTTTAACCCATGTGACCAGTCCACCTGCACACGTTTCGAGTCCCGCTCGAGATGCCCGCGCTGGAGATGCTATTAGGGTCATATAAAAACCGAACTCGAGGGGAGAAACAAGCCCAGATCTAACTACGCTGTCCACACACCGCGGAGCCATCCATCACGGCTCGGATCCGATGGACAAGGGCAATCCTCCTCGACGCCACCGCCGTCTTAGAAAGGCATCCGATCTCTCGGCTGTGACCGACGCATCCTCATGCTCCAAGGGGAATGTATCTGGTGTATCGGAACAATTTGTGCTACCGGTGCACCGGTCGTCCGTTGCACATTCAAAAATGTTCGACAAAATTCGAAAAAAATCTAGTGCATTGACACAACATCAATGTACGTTGTCACAAAAATTTAAATCAATATTTGAAACATTGCTCGAGATACAAAAATAACAAATTTGACACTGAATAGTACATAACACAAGTTGGGCTCCATTTTTGGCCCATTAGCACATTGCAGTCAAATTTGTCATTTTTGTATCTTGAGCATTGTTTTGAATTTTGATTTAAATTTTTGCGACAACATACATTGATGTTGTGTCGATACACTAAATTTTTTGCAGATTTTTTTGAATATTTTTGAATGTGCAACAGGGTCTGGTGCACCGGTAGCACCAATTGACTTGGTGCACCAGATACGTTCCCCATGCTCCAAACGGGTATCCCTCTGTCCTTGCATCTTTCCAAAGACCTGTGCTTGGAATCTCAAGCTCCGTAGGGTAGACGGGCAGTTATTTGTTTTCTTTGGATTGCTCCATGTCCTTTATGCGTGCTGTTTAAGATCTATATATAGTTTTCTCCAGGTATTCTAGCTAGTGGATCTCTCTACTTCTTGTCAAAGTTGCTCAACTGGGACAAATCTTACATACCCAAGGTTTGGTGGGCATGAATAAGCACCCTTGCACTGAAATTGTTTCCCTTCATGTCATACTTAGACTATTTAGGCGAAACACTCTGCGACGTGTTAGTCTTGGTGATCTTGCTAATAATTATATATCTTTACGGCAAATAGCTTAATTATCTGTTTAAACTCTTTTGGAATCACTGACTAAAAGCTCATACTCTTTTTCATGGAAGCAAAACCAGATGCATAGGAACAAGGAACACAACAATTGTGATGATAGGATCAGCACCTTACCTGATGAGATGCTAATCACGATCCTTGACAAGCTAGATGCACGCACAACAATAACCACCACTATCCTTTCGAAGTGATGGCTGTGTTAAACATATGATTTGGGAACTGCTCGACACCCCTAATCCGAGGTGTGGCTATCTCATTATATAGAGGTACCCAAGGGGTACAATACAATGTTACAATCCAGATATACAGAGGCTACGTATATACAGTCTAACACCCTCCCTCAATCTTAACTATGTCCTGAAGTACAAAGCAAGTTAAGATTGCGTCTACAGCCTACAAACTGTGGTTGTAGAAGAGGCTTCGTGAAGATGTCAGCAAGTTGATCCTTTGACGAGATGAACTTGATACAGAGTAGCTTCTGTGCAACACGTTCCCGAACAAAGTGATAATCCACCTCAATGTGTTTTGTCCTAGCATGAAACACCGGGTTAGAAGAAAGATATGTAGCACCAATGTTGTCACACCATAGGACCGGAGGACGAGCTTGAGGAACACGCAACTCTCTCAACAGAGTCTGTACACATATGATCTCAGCAGTTGCATCAGCAACAGCTTTGTACTCAGCCTCAGTACTACTGCGAGACACAGTTACTTGCTTGCGAGCATTCAAGGCGATCAAGTTAGGACCCAGAAATACCGCATAACCCCCCGTGGATCGCCTATCATCCGGACTACCAGCCCAATCTGCATCAGAGAAAGCCGAGAGCTCATACGAAGGTGCAGACTGAAGAAGCAAACCATAGGAAGCAGTAAGACTGACATAGCGCAAAATACGCTTCATAGCTAACCAGTGAGACGTCTTGGGTGCATGCAAAAACTGGCAGACACGGTTAACTGCATAGGAGATATTAGGCCTGGTAATAGTAAGGTATTGCAGACCACCAACGATACTGCGATAGTCGGTAGCATCAACAGACGAGAGAGAGAGTCGCCATCAAGAGCAGACAACCGATCAGTGACAGACATCGGAGTGTTAACATGTTTGCATTTGAGCATTCCAGCACGACGCAACAAGTCCAAGGAGTACTTCTTCTGAGTGAGAGTCAAACCAGCAGAGGACCGTGAAACTTCAAGACCAAGGAAAAAATGAAGAGCACCCAAATCCTTGACATCAAAATCATCACGGAGAGCAATCACAAGGCGATCAGCAGCAGCAACAGAGGAACTGATGAGGATGATATCATCAACATAAACCAAGATATACATCGTAACCTCAGGGCGCTGGAGGAGAAACAGTGACGTATCAGCAGTGGAGGGAGTAAACCCAAGAGCCCGAAGAACAGATCCAAGGCGAGCATGCCATGCACGAGGAGCCTGTTTGAGTCCATACAATGCCTTAACCAGACGACAGAGATGATGAGGTCATGTTGGATCAACAACACCAGGTGGCTGACGCATATAAACCTCCTCCTCCAGAATGCCATGTAGAAAAGCGTTCTGCACATCAAGCTTACGAAGGAACCATCCGCGAGTAACCGCAAGAGACAGTAGTAATCGAATGGTAGTAGGCTTGATGACTGGACTGAAGGTGTCTTCATAATCAAGACCATACCTCTGTTTGAAGCCCTTGGCAACTAACCGTGCCTTGTAGCGTTCAATGGAGCCATCAACATGTCTCTTGACTTTGAAAACACACTTGGAATCAATGACGTTGACGCCAGACACTAGAGGAACAAGACGCCAAGTATCATTCTGTTGGAGGGCCTGAAACTCTTGTTCCATTGCAGCACGCCAATGGGGAATACTCAGTGCAGCCTGAAAGTGATGAGGCTCTGCAGTGGGATCGCCAGCAGTGTGAGCCATGCACGCAGCAAGCCACGCAACTGTGCCATCCGTCCACTCCTTCGAACGAAAGACACCGGACTGGCTCCGTGTGCGAGGACGAAGAGTGACAACAGGTTCAGCTGGCAAAGACGGTGCAGCAGAGGATGTTGACGAGGCCGGCACCGAGTTCGGCGAGTCGGGCTCACCGGTGACCGAAGCAGGGCTGTTCGGCGACCCTGGCGCCAAGGCGGACCGGGCCGGAACAAGTGACGAGGCCTCCGGGCTAGCGGTAGCAGTAGCCGGCCCGGGCGAGAGACCCGCCAGTGGCCCGGGCGAGGCCTGCGAGCCAGGCGAAGTGGGCGCTGGCGAGGCCTGCGACCCGGGCGAAATGGGCGCTGGCGAGGCCGCTGGTGCTGACGAGGCCGAGCCAGGCGAGCCCAGCGCCCGTGGGGCCAGCATGCGGCCGGACGGGGCCAGCGTGGAGCCAGGCTGACCCGGCGCCCGCGAGGGAGACTCCACAGGCAAGACGGGGATGGATTGGCGGGTGCCGCCCGTCATGCATGGCGCATGCACGTCCCGACCAGGAAGCTCATCGGTGACCTGTTCATCAAGTAGCTCGAGCCGGGCACCGCGTCCAATACCTGCAGCATGATTAGGAAGCAACGCAGGGGCATATGCAACATCCACAAATTGATCAGGCGTAGGTGTGGACACAGGCACCGGTGGTGTAGAAGTGGTAAAGTTAGTCGGAAGTGTACGAAAAGGGAAAACATTTTCATCAAACACCATGTCACGAGAGATGTAGACGCGGTTGGTAGGAACATGCAAGCACTTGTACCCTTTGTGAAGAGAACTATACCCGAGAAAAACGCACTTCTTAGACCGAAACTCTAGCTTGCGTTTGTTGTATGGACGTAAGTGAGGCCAACAAGCACAACCGAACACTTTGAAAAAAGTGTAGTCTGGAATCTCATTAAGCAGAAGTTCAAGAGGGGTTTGCATTTCAGAAGTCTCGAGGGGAGCCTGTTTATGAGAAAACAAGCTGTGGAGAAAGCATCACTCCGGAACCGAAACGGGATGGAGGCATGAGCGAGCAAAGTTAGACCAGTTTCAACAAGGCGGCGATGCTTACGCTCGGCAGTACCATTCTGCTGATGTGTATGAGGACATGACACACGGTGCGAAATCCCAAGTTTGTTAAAAAACGAGTTGAGGTTGTGGTATTCACCCCCCCAGTCAGATTGTACATGAATGATTTTCTGCTTAAGAAGACGCTCAACGTGTGCTTGAAACTGAATGAAGACATCGAACACATCAGACTTACGATTAATAAGATATAACCAAGTAAAACGGCTGTAAGCATCAATGAAACTGACATAATAATTGTGACCGCTAACGGATGTCTGGGCATGACCCCATACATCAGAAAACACAAGCTCAAGAGGATGTTTCACAACACGACTAGACTCTGAAAAAGCAAGTTGATGACTCTTGCCCTGCTGACAGGCATCACAAATAGTTTCAGCAGTTTTATTGAACACAACTGGTAGATCATGACGATGCAAAACATGTCGAACTATGGGAGCCGCCGGGTGACCAAGGCGTGCATGCCAGTGTGTAGGCGACACACGAACACCACTGAACACCTGAGGAGAAGACGGCATGGAAGGTGGGCGCGGCGCATCAAGTGCATACAGGCCATGGCGAAGACGACCGCTAAGTAGAACGGCCCTCGTGTCCCGATCCTTGATAAAGAAACGAAAAGCATGAAACTCAGCAAGGACATTATTATCACGAGTAAGTTGAGGAATGGACAACAAACTACGCGTAGCAGAAGGAACACGAAGGACATTAGAGAGATGCAATGTGCGAAAATTGTGTGCAAGGAGAGAGGCCTGACCAACATGGGAGATGCGCATACCTGCTCCACTGGCAGTGTGCACCTGATCATGACCACGATATGGCTCCTGAGTAGAGAGCTTACCCATCTCACCCGTGAGGTGGTTGGTAGCTCCAGTATCCATGTACCATGCAGGATCAACGGAGTAAGACGGAGTCCGGCAATGATCATGACTCGTCACGACAGCGGCGGCCTGCTTGTCGTTCCCTTTGCCATTGTTGCCGAGGCCCAGAAAATCTTGCTTGTAGCGACAATGGCAGCGAGAGGCAATGTGGCGCTCCAGGCCACACAACTGGCAGGCCTGTTGGGCACCACAAGAAGAAGAACACGCCACCAGCCGGTTACCACCTGTGATGGTCGGAGCACTGCCCCTTGAGGCCGATTGTGAAGGCAACGCCGGTCTGCCTCCTGAAGATGATGACCGCTGGGACTTGCCGCGAGTTGCGGCATTGGCGGAGGCGAAACTGGGGGAGGCTCGGCGTGCCTTAATGCGCTGCTCACGGCCAAGCAGATGTGCATAGAGCTCACGAGGTGGAAGCGGGTCATCGCGGCCATGAACATTCTCGATGAGATTGTCATAATCATCATCAAGCCCATTAAGCACGAAGGTGGTGAACTCCTCATCCTACAGCGACTGGCCAACTGAGGCCAACGTGTCGGCGAGACCCCGCATCTTGTTGAAGTAGTCGATGATGCTGAGGTCACCAAGCTTCGTCTCACCCCGCTCGGTGCGTATAGAGTGAGCACGCGCCTGAGACTGAGAGGCAAAACTGGTGTGAAGTGCCGCCCACGCCTCCCGGGACGTAGCGGCGAAGATGACCAGCGACGAGACGCTCGGGGTGAGTGAGGACTGGATGGCGGAGAGGATGGCCTGATCCTGAGCCACCCAGGTGTGGTACGCCGGGTGGTGAGGGGGCGGACACGGGATGGATCCGTCAACATAGCCCTCCAGATAGCGACTCCGCAGAAGAGGGAGCACCTGGGCACGCCAGGACAAGTAGTTGTCCGGCGCGAGCTTCACCGGCAGCAGATGCGAGAAGTAGAACGGTGCAGGCACCGTGGCCGAATCAGCATGGGCATGCGGCGATGCATACAGGCCCATCGACGAGACCGCCCTAGGATGTACGGGATACACCGAGTAGGGCGGGTAGGAGCCGGGGGAAGCCGCCCCGGGGGCGCCGTAGTGTGTCGCGGAGGCGCCGTAGGGTGCCGCGTAGGGGCACCGTGGTAGGGTGCCGCGGGGGCACCATGGTTGGCCGCGGCCGAAGCCACGTGCGGTGATGCAGCCGCAGCTTCGTGCGGGTGCGGGGAGGACGCCGGGTAAAGTTGGGGCGGCACGGGCGCCGAGTAGGGTTGGGGCGGCGCGGTCGCCGAGTAGGGCAGCGGCGGCGGCGCTCCGTAGTAGTGATGTGGTGGCGCCGGCCAAGACGACGGCGGCGGCGGCCCACCATGGATCGCGGGAAGGCCGCCCGCAGGAGGAGCAGCGCCAGAGGGAGCACCGATCGGGGTGGCACCGCGGTCTCCCGATCCGATCGGGGAGCGAGGCGACACCGAGACGCCGTAGGCCATCGCGAGAGGTTGCGAGGCAAGGAACGGCGAGGCAGTAGCGAGAGCCGGCACCGCGGCGGCGGCGGGAACCGAGGTCGACGCGACGGCGGCGGTGGCGGCGGCAGCGGAAAACATCGAAACCTAATCTGATAACATGTTAATCATATGATTTGGGAACTGCTCGACACCCCTAATCCGGGGTGTGGCTATCTCATTATATAGAGGTATCCAAGGGGTACAATACAATGTTACAATCCAGATATACAGAGGCTACGTATATACAGTCTAACAGGCTGCATCTTCCTCGCCGGTTGCAGACAAGTTATTTCCTTTCTGTTCATGAACTCCTCCCTCCACGCTACTACAGGCTGAAACAAATCCTGATGGATGTTAAGGCAGGGTACGAAGCAGAGAAGAACACGCAGAATCTGACTGATTCTTTTGCTGTCAAAGATCGGTATGAGCAGTGGATGGGAAGGATCCGTCGCCTCTCATCCATCCTGCAACGTTATGAGCGTCGTGGCATGCGATACTACATTAAACGGGTGAATGCATTTCTTCTGGCTCCCAAGAATGTGCTCCGACGCAGGTCTGTCAAGAAGCTGAGGATTGAAAGCTTTAGGACGAGTAGTTACATTGATCAATGGATTACTGCAGCGATTGCTGGATGTGGCGTTGAAGATTTAGAGCTTGCCATTGAAGGCTTCGGGTATCATCTCTATGACTTCCGGCTTTTGGATGGGTTGCAGAATGTGCGGCTGAAGCGGCTTGTGCTATCACGTTGTTTTCATCATTTCGCGTTCAACTCCTTATTGTTCCACAGACTCACAGAACTCACGCTGTGCAAAATTTTGGATCTTGGAAGCATTGGTGATGTTCTAACCAACTGTGTGCAGCTTGTGGATTTCAGGCTCAAATATTCTTGTGTCTACTATCCTGTTTTACGAATCTGTGCCCCGGCATCGAAGTTAAAGAGGCTACAAGTGGACAACTGCAAATTAGGGAAATTTTACCTTAATTCGCTGCCTTTCCTTGAAACTTTTGTTTGTCGGGGTCAGCCAACCAAAATATATTATGGTGAGGTGCCTCGACTTAGGCATGTGAGTTTGAACTTCTTGCAAATTGGAGATAATGGCAGAATCACTAGCTTCAGCTACTTTCCCTTACTGTGAGTATATCATCCGTATAAACATCAGGTTCAGAGGTTATATTATCATAAGAAATGAATTTAGATATTGAAACTTCATCAAGTTTACTTGCCTTGTAAGGCTTATAAAGAATATTATCGTATATTAATTTATTGATAATTCTAATTGGCGGTCTCATATCCTGAAAGATTTTGTTATATAAATCTGATAATTTATGGCTATGTTTTGCAGTGATTATAGATTTTTGGGCTGTGAACATGATTCCTCTAGTAGCAACATGACATATCCGCTGAGCAAATTCTTCAAAGGGATGCCACTGCTGGAGAACCTTGTTCTGCAACTGAAAGGACCTCAGGCGAGTAACCTACCTCAAAAACTCATTCTGGAATGGGAATCGTTTCTGGCCGGGGCACCGGCCGAACCTTTCCGCCGGTCTCGTCCACGCGCGCGCGCTGCAGCAAGTTAAGTCGCGACACGTGGAGTGGTGTGTCCCAATCACACGGCCTTATCCCCTTCCAGCTTTCTCTTCAACTGCTCGTCTTCTCTCTCTTCCCACCTTGCAGATCCCGCCTCGCCGGCGTTCTTTCGAGCTGCCATCCCCTCGCGGCACCAGCAGCTACCCTTCTTCCTTCTCCCTCTCCTCCCTTTCCTCCTCCTCTCTTCCCTTCTTGCTGCAACCGGCGACAGGCCAAACGGGGGAGGACCGAGGTGCCCGTGCTACAACCATGGCCACAGGGAGGAGCTGCAACCGCGGTACTGGGAGAGTTGCAAACGGCGTTTTCCCGTGCTACAACCATGGACACAAAAAGCTACATCCAGTAGATAAAAAAGCTTCAACCAGACAACGAAATACATGAAAAGTTACAACCGTTTTGACAAAAAGCTTCAACCCGCAGATGAAAAAGCTTCAAAACAGAGATTGAGAAAATCCTCCTCGACGACGACCATGGCGTCTCTCTGTGTTTTTGTTGCAACCGCAGAGTAAAAAGCTGCAACCCTTTGTGAAAAAAGCTTCAAGCTCAGGTGAAAAAAGCTTCAATTGGCACGGTGGAAAGCTTCAATCCGCGAGAAAAGCTTCAACAGGCATAGAGAAAAGCTTCAACCTGACTCGCCAATGGCAGCGAGCGGCGACGTTGAGAGCTGCGTCGGCGACACGACAGTGCAGCGACGATGGCGGCTGCTAGGTGCTGCAACGACAAGGGGTGCTGGTGTGCTTCAAGACGGCGCCATTTTTTGCTACGAGGGGGCGACGGGCTTTCTGCTGGACCGGGGGGAGAGTACGGATGCTGCGACGACGACAGGGACGGCGAGCGCATCCAGCAGCGTGGGACTAGGGGGGAGGAGGTCCAGGCGAGGGGGCAGTCGCCAGCGGCAGGAGCGGCTGGGGTGGGGGCGCGGTGAAGAAGAAGAAGATGAAGAAGAAGTCAACGCGGGGGAAGGAGGCACGAGGAACAGATCTGACGGCTCGAGCTCCCGGATCAGACGGCTGGGACTTGAACGGCCCAACGATTGGGCCGGTGCGCCGGCGCAGATCGCTGCCCTTCTGGAATACCAACTTTACATCTCTACCTACTAAATATCATTGCTTAGTGGTTCTGGGAAACTGCATCAGGGTGCGTTCAGGAAAAAAGCCCCCTCGTCCCGTCCCGCTCCCGCGAGCAGGAGAGGCGAACCCTAAATAGCGCCACCGCCGTCCTCCTCCTCGCGAACCCCTCCCTCGCCGCCGCCAGAGTGCGCCGCCGGGCAAAGCCCGGTCGACGTAGGTGGCGGCGAAGATCTCTTTCCTCCCTCGGCGGTCCTGCAGCGAGGGATGTGGTGACCTCCTCGGGACGCGGCGCTTGCGCAGGGTGCATCGCCGCTGCTGACGGACGTGCAGGCGGCGCGGGCAGCCATGGGTGTTGTGGCGGCTGCGCTGGCCCGGCATGTTGTGGAGCGGCTGGGCTACGAGCGGCAGGTGCGGGGGACTTCGGGCGGCAGCGGCAGGCGGAACTGGTGGCGGCGGCGGCGCCTTCGTTGCGGCTGGGCGCAGGTGACGGGGGGCTTGGTCTGCGTCGTTCGCCGCTCTCCTTGGGCCGGTCCTCTGGCTGTGCGGGGTCGGCTGCGGTTGGCTGCCCTTGGCCAGGTGCTGATGCCGCCATGGTGGCGACGTGCTGGCTCCAGGCAGGTCCCGTGGGGCTGCACCTCCCGGTGGCGCGTCTTTTGGCGGCGGGGTTGGCGGGCGGAGGTGCGGTTGGTGGTTGCGTGCTCTGTCGGGCCTTCAACTTGGTCCCGGCGAGCGACGCGGAGTAGGGCAGCGACCCGACGTGGTGGCTTCTCTGGTCGTGGGATACATCAGCGCACGGAGGTATGGTGTGGTCTTCCTGCTGCCTGGTGTCTACACGGCAACTTGGCGGTCCTGGCTGCATCGACGGTTGGCTTCTTCATCGGCGTCGGCTCGTTTGCAGGTGGACCTCGGCGCTCGGGCACTACTTTCGTCGAGGGTTGGCCCTCTCCCAGTTGCAGACCATCGCCTGTCTCGCGCCCGGTGCTGCAGGACCGAGCTCGTCCCGTGCCCGGCTGTTGGAGCGAGCTCGTCTCGCGCCCGACAGTAGGACTGTGCTCGTTCCACGCCCGATTGCAGGACCATGCTCGTTTCACGCCCGGTTGCATGACCGTGCTCGTCTTGCGCCCAGTGCAGCAGGAGGGTTGATGGTGCCCAATTTTGGCCGGCCATTTGGGCCTCGGAGCTGGGGATCATCCAGTGGTGCGAAAGGCGGGGCCTTTCAGCTCGGCTCTTTGGTTGGAGTAGCGGCGGGTCTTGGGTGTGAGGTGTCAAGGTCTTGGATGCCGGGGCGGCGGTCCTGGTGGTGGAAGGGCGATGCTCTCGGGCAGAGCCCGTGGCTTGTTCCTGCCCGGTGGCCATGGCCGTGTGGGCGGCATGGTAGCCGGGGTGTGGCGTTCGGTGGGGGTGAGTGTTAGCCGAGGTGAAAACCTGCTCTGTCTTCGGACAGATAGATGGCGGCGAAGCTCGTTCCCTTCTTGAAGGCGTCATCGTGGCTCTCATTGTCAGTCGTGTTGCTCCAGAGGAAACTCTGATCCTCAGATCGGGCAGCGGCGGCGCTCCGGTGTCGTAACCTTCCTGAAGGCACCGTCTTGGAGTCCACGGTTCATCGTATGCGGCTTCATCTCTTGCGGTGGCATGTTCACGGGGAGTCCCCGGTTACTCTTGTAGTGATAGGGGTGGTGTTGCTGCGCTCAGCGTCTATGTATCCTGTCTTGGGTATGTGCGTGTGTTATGGTGGTGTGCGTTTGTACCGGTTTGTTGTGGATTGTTGCTTTATATATAAAGAGGGGCGAAAGCCTTTTTCGATAATATCATTGCATGTTCGTTTATGTAGATGTGGATTGAGCCAACCGCCATTCCCAGTGCGTTCAGTCATCTCAGGAAGCTTTTCATTGCCAACGTGCCAATATATTGGGACATATTCTGGATTTTCATCCTACTAGACGCCGCACCTTCTTTGGAGTCGCTCCATGTTCATGTATGTCATTCCTGGATGAAATAATCTCATAGTCGTGTATGCGTTGAAACGTTCGCTCTAGTTCTCAATAATTTGTGAAAGTAAATACTTTGTGATCTGAGTGCAGATTGACAACAGCTCAGAGAACATGAGTGCTGGACTAGATGTGCAAGGGGAACATGAGTACCATCTCCTCAAGGAACTAGTGGTCATTGGCTTCAACGGTGTTAGTTGGCAGACTTGTTTCGTGAAGCAGATCATGAGGGCGTCGCCACGGCTGATGCGCATTCATCTTCTCGACGGGCATGTTGTGGAAGATGACGACCGGGAGCTTGGGAGCCTTGAAATAGTCCCACATCGGCGTGAGTGGGAGGAACGTGAGAAATTAGAGGTGATTGATGATCTTGTAGATGGATTTTCTTTGCGGTACTGGGAAATAATTTTAGAATGAGTTGCTGTCCATGTGGGGACATACAAGTATGCTTGCTTAACATAAAATAAAAATGTGTTACTGTACCTATATAGTATGCTTCACTGTTTTTTGAATTGACGAAGGGAAGAATTTACATGGCAATCCCTATTTCTATTAGCTACACTGTGGGCAATGCATTTATTTCTCTGAGATGTGATACACCTGAACTTGCAGACTTGCTATAACAAGGATTTAACCTGCTAGCTAATCCTGATCCCTTAATGGATTTTATCTGAAGCAATTTCCCTTATTTGCAGCAGCTTTGGCAAGTGTCAGGTTGTGTGTTAAAAATGTAGCTTGCTAGACCTATTCATGTTGTGCTGTAGTTGTTGGCAGTAGGTGCTTCGGTTTGTAAAAGAGTAGGTGTTGGGACATGGAGTATGTGAACTTGAGCTTACATGCCGCTTTGCTACAGCAAAATCTGAAAAAAAAAAACTGAAATTTTGCGGGCAAGAAACATTGGAAAATGCTAAAAAAAATGAATTTTTGTTAGCAACAAACATTGATGTGTGTTGTACGTGCGTGCAACATTTCACATTGGAATGACATCGGCAAATAAACTAAAATCGATGCTTCAAATAGACTGTTTTTGAAGCATTTTGGCCCATTTCTTTCCCAAGACCTCCATGAATGTTATTTCACCATGAAAATCTCCACGCATATGAAACACACATCAATGCTTGTTGCGAAAAAATTCAGTTCTTTTTAATGTTTTAGTTTTTTTTTTGGATTCTACTGTAGCAAATGATGCATGTGAGCTTGAGGATGCTGTGGATACTGGGGCTTGAATCTTGACCTTGATACTTTGATCTCTTTCTGGTAGGTGCATGAAAAGACCAATCCATGTAACCCTTGCTCGTTCGCTAAGGTTTGGAACTCTGTCGTTTTTCTAAGACTCACTCGAGAAGATCTTTGCATCCTAGGATCAGATTCGCTATTCCTGCATGTGCAGATTGAGTTTTGTGATGGTTCTTGTCTATGCATTTCCGAAGTACCTGGTTTTTGGTAATTGTCTGCTTTCCTACCGAACCTATTGTCAATTTTAGATCTCTACAAACATCACATAAAATTAGTAATTTCTTTCTTTCTAATGAAGCACGATGGTGATTCATGGAGAGGCTTCTACAGTCGACCTACAATTTTACATCACTTGAAAGCTAGTAATTTTTTTTCTAATGAGGCACATGGGTGATATTTTTTGGAGAGGTTCCAGAAGGAGCCCGAAGCTGCATTAATAGAGGAACAGTGGTAGTACACAGCACATTACAGAAGGGCCCATAAGTAGACCTATATAAACTGCAAACCGGTCCCCGACTTTTACAAAGAGAACCCCAAGACATAGATGGAAAACACGGTCGGATCCTCAACATCCTCACCACAGACACAACTCCCACATCGCCGGGTACGACACCACTTGGGATGGCGGAGCTTCCATGACACCTCGCCACAGATTCCACAGTGGTGATGTACTCCCTCCGATTTATCAACTTGGCCTGGAGGAAGAACAAAACCGCCCTTCGGCCAGAGGATATTGTGACGTGATGAAGCCGGCCGGCGACCAAACGCCATAGTTGGCGCCATAGCCACTCACAAGCAGCCACCGTAGATGAGCACCAACCCAATCTCGACCTCCATCTCTCCCCTGATTCCCCTTCCCCACCATGCTGACCCGAAAAGCAAGAGAGCGAGCGGAGTACCTCCAGTGCAGGGAACGAACAAGGAAGCAACGATGCTGGATAGCCACGATCTCGCATCCGCCTCCTTGACGGCAAGAAAGAGATGGCCAAACCGCCCCCGTACCAAATATCGACACCACCGCGAGCTTATTCGGAGAGCTGTCACCAGGCTGGGCTCCTTCCCACTGCCTCTTCCATAGAGGGCTTGAAGAAGGCGACTCCCGCGACCACCATGGCTGACCACCCAGCGGCATAAAGTCAAACACCAGCATAAAGCTGACAAACACTCTAAATTGTTTGCAATTTCAAAAAACTATTTGGAATATGAAAAATTGTTTGTGGTTTTAAAAAAAGTAGAGTTTCAAATTTTGTTCATTTCCTAATTTTTTTTAAAAATTGTTAGGAATTTCTAAATATGCTCGCATTTTAAAAAATTGTTCAAATTCATGGTTCTCAAAAAAAATGTTCCCATTTTCAACATTTGTTTACAAATTCAAAAATGTTCCTGTTCTCAAAATTTGTTCACAAATAATAAATGTACCTGTTCTCAAAATGTGTTCACAAATTTAAAATGTTCCTTTTTAAAAAAAAATGGACAAATTCAAAAATATTTCACATTTTTTCAAAACATGTTCATGATTGTGAAGAAATGTTCTGGATTTTAAAAAATGTTCCCCCTTTTAAGATTTGTTCACAAATTCAAAAAAGTATGTTCAATTTTTAATTTTAGGTCCAAAAATTAATTTTTTTCATATTTTTTTAAAAACTTGTTCGTCTTTATCAAAATTAGCCAGAACTTGTAAAAGTGGTCGTATTTTTCCAAATTTGTCGACAACTTCACAATTGTTCCTGCTTTTAAATTTTGGTTACAAATATGATTTTTTTTACTATTTTTTGAAAACTCGTGTATTTTTTTAAAAACGTTTGGAAGTTTTAAAAAAATATTCACAATTTTCAAGAAATTATTAAAAAAGGAAATATAATACGATCTGCCGATGTGGCTGAGTCTAAAGAATCCGTGTTGTTTTTTCACCATGAACATGAATCAGCCGCAGTGGCTAGCTACCAGTGCCTACTAGAGCGCGATCATGAGCTTGAATCCTAGCTGATACGCTGCATTTTTCTCTGATTTTTGACACCTCGTAGCTTGCGTGGGCTGGCCCAGTCGGGTCAGTGCCCTGTGCGAAGCCTCGGCATTCTGCCGCAGAATGCGGCAGATAGGAGGTCCCGCAATTACCCTTCACCATGTCTCAAAACTCTCTAAAAATGTAGTAAAAAAACCTTCACTGTGTTCTAAAAAAGAGCAAATACCCTTAACTAAAACCCCACATGTGAAAGTGATTTTGATGACTCATGGAATTTTTTGCAAAGTCAGTGAAAATAATCAAATTAACTCGGCTTACAAAGGACAACAACTTCAGTATGACAAGCCAAATCATAGCTCCCATTGCAATCCTTTTTTGTATAGAAAACAATCAAACTCGGCATACAAAAGACAACAACTACAGTTTCACAAGCCAAAGCATAGCTACCATAGCAATCCTCTTTTTATATCCTCACAAAAAAATCCTTTTTATATAGAAAACATTGAAGCTCAGGGTACAAAAAACAACTACTTCAGTTTCACAAGCCAAAATCACAGCTCCATGACAATCCTTGACATGTAAAGAGAAATTTATGAGTCATTCAACGCTCTAAGGATGCCATCTGTACCACCAATTAACACAATGATACAAAACCAGTTTATAGGAAACAATAAGATGGAGTGCTGGACCTATGAATCTGATTTATTTCTAACAACTCGTACAAGATAACGAAGTCGATTTCACAAAATGACGCAGTCCAAATATACGCTTGACATGTAAAGTGCTCAGTGCTGAGTCATATCGATTATCCAGGTCAGCCTTCATCCGGCATCTAGACGATATCTGTTGAAAAGTACTTTTGATGATCACTCAATATTGGACTTGTAGCACCACCTAACACAAGAGACTAGGATGATCAGTTTGGAAAGCACGCAAAAGCTTTAGCAAAGCAACCTAGAGATGCAGTGTACAAAATGATGCCGTGGTAGCTATAAATAGGCCCGCACCATGAAGACCATCCTTCATCACCCTTCACACAAACATAAACATCGAAGTAAGCTTGTAGCCAACCACCATGAAGACTATGTTCATCCTCGCTCTCATTGCCCTCGCGGCGACCAGCGTCGTTGCGCAGCTGGACACTACATGCAGCCAGGGCTATGGGCAATGCCAGCAGCAGCCGCAGCAGCAGGTGAACACATGCTCTGCCCTCCTGCAGCAGTGTAGCCCGACACCATATGTCCAGTCACAGATGTGGCAGGCAAGCGGTTGCCAGTTGATGCGGCAACAGTGCTGCCAGCCGCTGGCCCAGATCTCAGAGCAGGCTCGGTGCCAGGCTGTCTGCAGCTTGGCCCAGGTCATCATGCGACAGCAGCAAGGGCAAAGTTTCGGTCAGCCTCAGCAACAAGTGCAAAGTTTCAGCCAGCCTCAGCACCAGGTTCCGATTGAGATAACGAGGATGGTGCTCCAGACCCTTCCATCGATGTGCAACGTGAACATCCCGCAATATTGCACCACCACCCCATGCAGGACCATCACTCAGACCCCCTACAACATCCCTATGACCGCTACCTGTGTTGGTGGTACCTGCTAAGATCTGTGCTGCGCTAACTAGATCGATCGCCATTTAGTTTAGATGATGGATGAAGGGTGAAAAATAAAGTAAAAGTGCCATATATCATCATATGTGGCCAGTACTGATGCGACATAGAAATAAGAAACCTTTGTTTCTCAATAAAGCTTTTGTCTGAATAAAATTGCATGTTTTGCATGATAAGTGAGATCATAGAAGTATCTCACCTTATTGAAGTACTATTGCAACTTTAAATAACAAACATCTGCTCCTGAATAAATCTGTTGTCAAAATAAAATCGCATGTTTTGCGCGATAGATGAAATCTCAGAAGCATCTGACCGAAGTGGACCATCAATCTATTGTATGCCTCCCACTAAATCAAGATAAATTCAGAACACGAAAGGACAAATAAAAGAGCAGCACAAGGCACATATGGAGAATGGAGAGAGAGCAGATCAAACAACACATGGCCACAAACATGTATGACCAATATAAAGAGGTGCCGGATTTGAAACAATGTTGACATATTCACTATGTGCTTTCTTGTTCAATCACAGAATTAATGTCAACCAAGCTGGTACATAAGAAGTCAATTAATCCCTGTAGAGCCACTGCAGTATGATCACTTCCTGGAGACAATATAATAAATATTATTGTGCATAATACATTTGCAAAGTCAAGAAAACATGGAAGTTACAAAACCTAGTAGATATAACTGAATAATATTTAAAGTCATGAGATATATTTTCATAATTTCACACCTAATTATACCTTTTTTTTATGCCACATGATTGTCTTTTTATTTCATATATACGAATGAATATTGGCACACCCACATATTTTATTTTACTGTGTTACACCATTAAGAAAACCTTCTACTCTAGGAGTGGTTTATTTTCCGTGAAACAAATGAAATCTATGACACATCTCACTGAATTGAAGAATCATCATACTCTACATGGCTCCCAATTAAACCAAAAATTCACAACATGAAGAGAGGGACGGTACATACGTAAGAAGAGATCCTGGATCAAGGAACATACACACATGAACAAACTTCATAAAAATATTAATGGATTTGATAACATTGTTGACACACGTAAAGTTATTACCCAACACACACGATAAAACTCAATGCTACATCAGAAGCTGATTAATTGCCGACATGTCATAGCCATGAGCATTGTGCAGCACAATCACGGGCGGGACACAACATATATTAATATTCTTGTGCTAGCCACATTTTGGTGCCAAGTCAAGAAACCGTGGAGGTACCAAAAACTGAACAAGCATACTGTTGGATACAAGATAGAAGAATGAAGGATATGTATACTGGAATATAACTCTATTGAGAAGCAACACTTGATACAACGAAATTTCATAGGAATGATTTTTCTAGCGAACTACTCCCTCTGTATCTAAATATAAGTCTTTTTTACAGATTTCAATATGGACTATATACGAAAAAAAATGAGTTAATCTATACTCTAAAGTATGGAAGCGAATTAGGAGCACTCGGGTGCTCCACCCCCTATATTCAAAAATAATTTAATAATTCAAAAAAGTCAAAAAAATACTGGATATATTTTTGAAACAAATATGACTAGGTATTGTATTCATATAAAAAGTTTGGCCAAGGAATGATTCTCGTTGATTTCAGGGCAAAAAAAAAACAAAATTTATGATGACAATATAGCATGAATAGTACTTGTATATAGCATTTTTTTAAAATCTTTGACCCCGGATACAATAAAAGACATTCCGTGTTTAATCTTTGTATACGAGTGCAATACTTGGTCATGTTTGATTCCATAAAAAGTTCTAGGATTTTTTGATTTTTTTGAATTACTAAATTATTTTTAAATATAGGGGGGCGTAGCACCCCAGAGCTCCTATGCATTTTCGCTAAAGTATGTCTATATACATCCTTATGTAGTAGTTCTTATTGATATCTCTAAAATACACTTATATTTAGGAATGGAGGGAGTACATGGTCACCTATATCACGATATAATTCTATAGTAAAGGGTTAAGCACCTTGTTCGCAAGATTATTATCGGGGCGGAGTCAAAGGGTTCCATTCTGGTTTAGCTTACTCCCTCCGTCCGCGAATAAGTGTACTTCTAGCTTTTGTCCTAAGTCAAAGTTTTAAAACTTTGACCAACTATATACAAAAAAGTAGTAACATATATGATATCAAATTGATATATTATGAAAATACATTTCAAAACAGATCTAGTAATACTAATTTAGTGTCATAAATGCTGCTACTTTTTTCCATAAAGTTGGTCAAAGTTTTAAAACTTTGATTTAAGACAAAAGCTAGAAGTACACTTATTCGCGGACGAAAGGATATGTATACTGGAATATAACTCTATTGAGAAGCAACACTTGATAAAACGTGTTGATAATGTAAGAGAGGTCGGGATAGACCAAACTTGAGATGTGAGAAGTCTGAAGGACTGAAGTATCAACAAAGAACTAGCCATGGAAAGGGGTGCATTAAAGTTAGCTATCCATGTGCCAGAACCATGAGTTGGTTGCGAGATCTTCAGCTCAAGCTACCCCAACTTATTTGTTGTTGTTGTTGTTGTTGAAAAGATGCAGTATACTCCCTCCGTTCCAAAATAGATGACCCAACTTTAGTTTCAAAATAGATGACCCAACGGAGGGAGTACATCTATAGGTCCATGTGTATTGTTTTCAGATTTTTTGGAACTTCAAAATATGACTTTCCGAATTTTGAAAAAAGAGCTTCATGGAGCTCGAGCTAAAAAAATCCATTGTCCTCATGATACATGCATAGAACACATACCTTTTACAAAAAAAATAACAAGTTTAGGTTCACTGGCCAAAGCTACAAAAATGCTACATTAGACTTCCCACATGTAAAACTAATTTGATGACTCATGGCATTTTATCTCCTACCAGCTTATACAAGACTTTAAAACCAGTTCCAGGAAGCAATTAAACTCGGCATACAAAAAAAAAAACTCAGTTTCACATGCCGAAGCATAGCCCCATGACAATCCTTGACATGTAAAGGAAAATTTATGAGTCATCAATGCTCTGCTGATGCCGTCTGTATTACCATTTACCAATTAGTAGAACGATACAAAAACCAGTTTTCAGAAAACAGCAAGATGGAATGCTGGACATGCCAATCTGATTTATATCTAACAACTCGTACAAGACAACAAAACTGATTTCGCAAAAAGACACAATCGAGATATACGCTTGACATGTAAAGTGGTCAGTGATGAGTCATATGGATTATCGGGGTCAGGCGCAAGCTGACTGATATCTACACGATATGTGTTGAAAAGTATATTTGACGACCATCCAAAAACGGACTCTTAGCACCACCTAACACAAGATGACAGATGATTAGATTGAAAAGTACGCAAAAGCTTTATCAAAGCAACCAAGGAATGCAATGCACAACATGATGCCATGGCAGCTATAAATAGGCCTGCACCATGAAGACCCTCCCTCATCACCCTTCACACAAACATAAACACCAAAGCAAACTTATAGCCAGCCACCATGAAGAACCTGTTCATCCTCGCTCTCCTCGCCTTCACGGCGACAAGCGCTGTTGCGCAGCTGTACACTACCTGTAGCCAGGGCTACGGGCAATGCCAGCAGCAGCCGCAGCCGCAGCCGCAACCACAGCCACAGCCGCAGATGAACACATGCGCTGCTTTCCTGCAGCAGTGCAGCCAGACAGCATATGTCCAGTCACAGATGTGGCAGGCAAGCGGTTGCCAGTTGATGCGGCAACAGTGCTGCCAGCCGCTGGCCCAGATCTCGGAGCAGGCTCGGTGCCAGGCGGTCTGTAGCGTGGCACAGATCATCATGCGGCAGCAGCAAGGGCAACGTTTCGGCCAGCCTCAGCAGCAGCAAGGGCAAAGTTTCGGGCAGCCTCAGCAGCAGGTTCCGGTTGAGATAATGGGGATGGTGCTTCAGACCCTTCCGTCGATGTGCAGCGTAAACATCCCACAATATTGCACCACCACCCCGTGCAGCACCATCGCCGCCGCCATCTACAGCATCCCCATGACAGCTACCTGTGCTGGTGGTGCCTGCTAAGATCTGTGATGTGCTAGCTAGATCGATCACCGTTTAGTTGATCGATGAAGAGTTATAAAATAAAAGTGCCATACATCATCATGTGTGGCCAGTACCTCTGTTTCTGAATAAAGCTTTTGTCCGAATAAAATCGCATGTTTTACATGATAAATGAAATGTCAGAAGCTTTTCACCTTACTGAACCTTCTTACGTGGTGGAGTTACGGTCAGCCTCTGCAGCAGGTTCAGTTTGAGATAATGAGCATGGTGCTTCACACCCTCCCGTCGAAGCACAGTTCATACATCCCGGCTTATTGCACCACCACCCCCCTACAGCATGCCTGTGGCTATTATTACCTGTGCTGGTGGTGGCTGCTAAGATCTGTGCTGTGCTAGCTGGATCGATCAGTGTTCAGTTGATCGATGAAGCGGTGACAAAATAATGTGGACAGTACGGAAATAACAAACATCTGCTCCTGAATAAAGGTGTTAGCTGAATAAAATTGCATGTTCTGTACGGTAGAAGAAATCTCAGAAGCATCTTACTGGAATGAACCAAAACTCTATATTGTATGGCTCCCATTATATCAAAAGAAATTCAAAACATGAAAGGAGAAATAATAGAGGCACAAGGAACATATGGAAAGAGACCAGATCAAAAAGCACACAGCCACAAACATGTATGAGCAACATAAAGAGTTACCGGATTCGAAACAGCGTTGACATATTAATAATGTGCTTTCTTGTCCAGTCACAGAATTAATGCCAACCAAGCTGCTACATAAGAATTCAATTAATCCCCATAGACCCAGTGCAGGACGATCACTTCCTGGAGACAATATAGATCAACATTCTTGTACACAATACATTTGCCAAGTCAAGAAACCATGGGAGTTACAGAACCTAGTGGCTAACTGAATAATACAAAAGCAGGAATCGGCAGGACTGGCATTGTGAAAGACTAAGAAAAGCCTTGCAACTGCAACAAGCAACGATGACCAATCACTGGTCAACCCCGTAAACCAAACTGGGAAGCACCCAGAGGCTATTTAGTGGACTGCAATGGGAAGTGGCTGCGGAACTGAATGACATACGGTGAGTCGAGCTGGGCACCGGCTGTCCAACCTCTATTGCAGTCCATGGCTCATCAAAATCTTCTGATTTTGTTGGAACATAAATATAGTTACTCTTTCCTCCCCATCTTTTGGGGTTCATGCAAGAAAATGTAGGGTTTCTCCTATCATTGGTGAGGAAGAGAGCCCAATTGTCCAACTTATCCATCTTCACCCACTTAGCTGGTTCAACTGAGAAGTCGAGGCGGAAGACTTGAAAGGTGCCAGGAAAGCCAAACAGTTGGTCCATGCTTACCGAGAGATCTACCAAGAGAAGCATGTCACCACAGACCACCAACCATGGCTTAGAATGAAGGCCTACGAGCATGCTCTGTTCCCACATAACTGCTACTTCCTGCATGCTGAGCTCAGGTGATATGTGTATGGTATGTAGCCTTTGAACAAAGTCCATGGCAAACATCTGGCCTTTGAAGAGCACAATCTGATGGATGAGTTCACCAACCTGAGGGTGCTCTGTCCAAGAATTTGTTCCAACCTGCCACTGGAGCATGGAGATTCTCGAGAAAAGGATGAGACGTGAATTGGGCGAATCTAGTGGAGCCGTAAGGATGCCAAGGTAGATCAAAGTGTTGCTCTCAGATTGGAATTTTGGTGGCTTCACCTTTGTGCCAGTGTACACATTGACGAGATGGCAGTGTCTCCTATCAGAGAAGATAAGATAACCATATGAGCAGCCCAGATAGCGCATGGGATGTGGAGTAATTCCAGGCGCTGAACAACGATGGGATAAACTTTTCTTAGCAGGATCAACAAGCTGCGATTTCCGATCTGAGTTGTAACTCTCCTGGCTTACATCTGGTTTGAGGTGGAGAGGTGGGAAGCTGAAGGTATATACAGATGGGAAGGAAGAGGCTGCGGCGTGCCATGAGTGACAGGTGCCACGGAAAGCAAGGAAGTCATGAAATGAGCTAATGAGCGAAATGATTTGGTGGAGCAGGCTGTCTAGAAGGCTTTCCCAGGCATGAGATCCCGATGAGGATGAGGAAGTAGATCCAGAGGCATCACAGATTTTCTTAGAGGGCCTTGCTGCAACAGCAACTTCCCTGTCATGGAGAAAATTCAAGGGTCAGAAGAAAGAACTCAAATATAACAGAGATATAGCTAGTAATTTATTAGAAATGTGGTATATATGTGACAGAGGAGGTTGAATTGGATTTCCGGTATATATGCTCTTACTATACACACTAAGGCAAAAAAGCACGACTGTTTAACTGAACAAAGTTTATTCCCATTGTGAGATGTATATATCAATAATTCAATATGAACACCAATGGTTCCTTCGTTGAGGCTACGGGGCAGGGACGTGCTGGTGCTTTAGCAAGGGACCACAATGGCGTGGTCTTGCTTTCTACCTGGAGAAAGAGAAGCCTGTGTTCTGAGGCAGAGGAGGTTGAAGCTGTTCGATGTGGTGATTGGTTTGTCTCCGTCAGTTATCTGAAATTTACAGGGCGGCTGGTTGTGGGTGAAACGGACTGCACGGCCTTGTGGGGTGTACTGTCAGAAAATTCAGAGAACAGATCCTGCCGGAACTTCTACTACAGCAAGACAGAGAGACTGACAGAGTGCAGGCTGCGCATATAGGATTGCAAGAGAGAGCAATGGAGCAGCCCACCCGCCTGCAAATTATCGTAGAACAAACTATCGCCAAGGAACAGAGAAGTAAATTAAGTTTCCCATTCGATTGTAACAACGCATATCAATATGCTAAACTTTAACCAGAACAGGGTACGTCAGGATCACCTACAGCATGATATTCTGTACAACAGAGTATTGTCCTTAATGTGCAACCACCCTATGGTATATAATTGTTGTGTTCAACCACTCTACGGTGTAATTTCTTGGACGAGTTGCGAACAATTTTACTGTTCAGAGCTCCCAGTTCCCCTATGTACAGTACAGTACAGATCGAGTCCAATAGCAATTTCACGCAGGATGTCAGGAGTCAGGACAGGCGGCAACGGGGAAGACTAGGCTAGATCTGTTCAATAAGCTTCGGATTGAGAAACCTAAGAGACAAGCAAGGTTAGGGTAAGGGCGCGCGAGGCGAGCACCTGGAGCTGAGGCTGGCTGGTGCCGGCGGCGGCGAGGGTTCGGCGGCCTGCTGCGGTCGCGCTCTCCGGCGCCGGCGGTGGCGCCGATTCCCTGTCATGCGCGCACGTACGGTGGCGTCCCCTCAACCGGCGGCTCCGGATCGGCGCCGCCTACTGGTCGTCGGCGAGCGGCGGTGGTCGTCTATCACTTTTTCGGGCGGTGGAGAGGCGTCCGAGAGGAGGTGGACTTTTTGCAGTTCGGGCCAGCGTCTCGGCCTTTAGCGCTAGCACGGGCCAGCCCAAGCACGGTACTGGGCTGAGATATAGTAGGGCCATGTTCAGCCCAAAGCGAGCACGGAGCATCCAAACGGGCCGCCCACAGCGAGCATGTTACAGAATGCTTTTCTGAAACCAAACAGCACCGTGAGGCATGGCTTAACGGGGCACCAGGAACGTCATCGTCGCAGTCAGAGGAAGGGATGTGGAAAAAACTGTGGAAAACCGAAGTACTCCCTCCGTAAACTAATATAAGAGTGTTTAGATAACTACTTTAATGATCTAAACGCTCTTATATTAATTTACAGAGGGAGTACCAGGCAAAGTCCGGATGTTTCTATGGAGATTGTCAAAACACTCCCTTCCCACTGAGGATGTGTGAGCTCACCGCCATATGACGACGTCTAGCAGCTGCGGGCTATGTGGGATGCCGGATTCATGGAAACATTCGCTGATTCAATGCACAATGTCCAGATGTGTATGTGCCTTGGTGGATGAGGAACTTGCACATGAAATGATGGCGCTGACAGAGCCTAAAGCGAAGCAATGGCTGTTCGCGCTTATTGAGTCCCTCACACATGATGAGTCTGTCCTCCTGTAGATTACTCTGTGGTCAATCTGGCATGCGAGGCGCAAGGCGATCCACGAGGGGATTTTTCAGAGTCCTCAGGCAACACAAATTTTCATCAACAGATACCGTGACGAGCTTAATATGATCCGTCCGACAGTAAGATGAACGAGTGCACCAAATGCTCCAGTGGGACCGCAGAGACCCAAGGCACCTCCGGCGGGTTTTGCAAAAATTCACGTTGACGCAGCAGTACGACCAGGGAGAGGTGGGTCAGCGGCAGCGGTTTGTCGTGATTCAAAAGGAAATTATTTAGGAAGTTTAGCCCTGGTGGTGGAAGGAGTGGATGATCCGTCTTCTCTGGAAGTTATGGCATGCAGGGAGGCAATGTGTTTGGCAGAGGATCTCCTTATCAACAACTACATTGTTGCCTCTGATTGCAAGCAAGTTGTCTCCGACATAAACTCGGGTAGTAGAGGGCAATACGGTGTCATTCTGTCCGAGATCAATCTTCGAGCTACCCTTTTTCAATGTATTTTTTCTTTTGAGTGTCGTGCTGTAAATTATGAAGCACATAGTCTAGCCAGATTCTCTCCTAGAAGGGGACCGGGACGTCATATGTGGCTTGGCCAATCCCATGACCTATCTTGTATCCCACTCTCTGTGGACTTCGATTAATAAAGCTGGCTTTATCCTAAAAAAAGCTCCCTTGTTTTCGTTGATTTTTTTTTCAAATTTTGCTTATATTTCAAATAATTAAAAATATAAATACCTTCAAATTAATCTACATATTTTTTATAAAAAGCTTACGTACCATTAAAATTATTTATGTAATGTAAAAACTTGTTTTTGTATTATTTTAAAAATATGCATATCATTCAAAAAAAAAATCATGACATAACAAGTGTTCAAGTGTTTCAAAAATATGT
The DNA here is from genome assembly GCF_002162155.2 of Triticum dicoccoides. Lineage (NCBI taxonomy): Eukaryota > Viridiplantae > Streptophyta > Magnoliopsida > Poales > Poaceae > Triticum > Triticum dicoccoides. Next base: position 722,539,078 of record NC_041386.1, read on the forward strand.
TTATGACATTTTAAAAAATTGACTTAGTTTTGGAAAAAAAAATTGTACCATTCAAAACATATTTTCCTCGCATTTTAGAAAATGTTGGTAACACTCCAAAATTCCTAAGCACACCTCTAAGTGAGATGAGATAGCATAGCCGTATAGGTATGGCTAAGCACACCTCTAGGTATGTATTTCTAATATTAATCCATAGGGCACACCCCAATGTCACCTCAGGCAACCCCGAAAATTATACTAAACAATCACCTTATAATCTTTATCTTTTCAATCACAATTCGTAGAGTCACCCCAATGTGAGTACCGATATGTTCTAAAATTATACTAGATATGCATCACATAATCTCATTGATTCGCAAAAGATTAAAGCCTACTTAAAGGAACTCATAGCAGGAGCAAAATCCAATTCATTACAACGATAATATAAGGGATACATCACATAGTTCGACTCCATTAACAAGCCCATGGTAACAATCAAGATTGGAAAATGATCACAAGAGTGAGGTAAAACATATTGTTATTGGTACAAACGCTCAACCACGAGAGTGGGCTAAAATTGCATCACCATAGGAGTAGCACGGTGATGGAGAGGTTGAAGAGGATCAATTCGACCCTCAGACAGGGTGCCAGACAATGGCTGAAGAAGATCGCTTCGGATAGAGAAGTGTCGACAACAGAAAAATCTTTCAAGCATTTTTTAGTATATGTAGAGCAAGGGGGGCGAGAGGCGGCAGGGAGGAGGTCAAGGGGCTCTGCGCGTCCCAGCGCTAGGTTGCGTCGTGGGTCCATGCGATGGCCTGGTGCCCCCTCCAGGTGAGCTTCTAGCCCAAGGTCTCTTTTGGCTTGAAAGTTCACAAAAGATTTTTATTTCAATTTTTTTGTCCTAAAAAATTATTACTTATGCAAATTCAAAAAATATGCAGTACTGACACTGGGCACTTAATAGGTTAGTCGAATAAAATAATAAAAATGATTCCAAAATTATGCAAATGATACAAAAATAGCATAAGAAATCAATTATAGATACGCTTGAGATGTATCAACCCCTGCAGGGTTAAAACTTTTCCAATAGCCATGCCCGCAGTCATGTGACTACTTGCTGATCTATGCTTGATCATATACATCATTAATGGTTACCTTAAAAACTATCAAGATAAGCCTGAGTATCTTTAATTGCTTCTGCGTGGGTGAGTCGAGGAATTATGCATGTTTAAAAAGCATGTGTTCGTCACACCCATGCATGAGTGTTGTAACAAGAGAAATCACATAGCACGAGACGTGCCCTTACTAAAAGTTTTTTTGTCCATGTGTTCGTCGAATTTTATGTGAACGGTCCTTCGCGAATTCAACAAAGCAAGTTAGGACCTCGTCTCAACATGACGTTTTCTCTTTTACCCCGACATGAAGGTTGCACGTTTCACTACATCGGGTATCTCTTCTTGAGCATCAAAATGACTGAATGCATCTAAAAACTAATCTTATATATACCCATGTATAAATTGTGACCATTTCAACGTTAAGATCTTGATGCTAGGCCCACCCAACCCAGTGAATAACAGAATTTGCTTTTGACTAAAAGAAGGGCTTGGCGGCTTGAGTATGGTTGGGCTTAGCAGCAGATATCAACCTTGGAGGATTACAAACTCATAGCTCACCTTGTACAAGATCAGTTTCACAACATTGGAGCATAGCTCCATGGCAATCCTTGACATGTAAAGAGCATCCTATGAGTCATGCCGTGCTCTAGTAATGCATGTTTATCTTACCAACTCATATAACATTACAAAATCAGTTCCAGGGAACAATTAATCAAGGAAAGAACGGAGTGTGTGAATGGAAAAGCTAATTCATACCTAACTCACGTACAAGATTACATAATGGGTTTTGCAAAAAGATATGCGACCCAAACTATGCTTGACATGTAAAGTGATGATTGATGAGTCATATGCAGGTGATATGTGCCGAAAAGTACATTTGATGATCATCCAAGATTAGACTTGTAGTGCCACCTAACACAATAATACGAGATGATCATTTTAAAAAGCATGGAGTGTGTGAATGGAAAAGCTAATTTATACCTAACTCATGTACAAGAGTACAGAATGGGTTTTGCAAAAAGATATGTGACCCAAACTATGCTTGACATGTAAAGTGATGATTGATGAGTCATATCCAGGTGATATGTGCCAAAAAGTATATTTGATGATCATCCAAGATTAGACTTGTAGTGCCACCTAACACAACAATACAAGATGACCAGTTTAAAAAGCATCCATTTGCTTTTGTAAAGTAATATAGGAATGGAATGCAGCAAACTAGAACATGACAACTATAAGTATGCATGTACCATGAAGACCCCCCCTCCATCAACCTTTAGACAACCACAATCATCCAAGCAACTTGAGGCTAGCCACCATGAAGACAATGTTCATCCTCGCTCTCCTCGCCCTTGCAGCATCCACCGCCACTGCCCAATTGGAAACCATCTGTAGCCAGGGATTCGGACAATGCCAACACCACCAACAAGTGGGGCAACAACAGTTGCTGGATCAGATGAAGCCATGTGTGGCTTTCGTACAACATCAATGTAGCCCAGTGAGAACACCATTCTCCCAAACACGGGGAGAGCAACATAGCAGTTGCCAAACCGTGCAACACCAATGCTGTCGGCAGCTGGTGCAGATCCCAGAACAAGCCCGGTGCAAGGCCATCCAGAGCGTGGAAGAGGCTATCAGTCAACAACAGCCCCAACAAGAATGGAATGAGCCCCAACAGGAAGCACAACTTAAGAGCATGAGGATGTCGCTTCAGACCCTGCTGTCTATGTGCAACATCTACGTCCCGGTACAATGCCAGCAACAGCATCAACTTGGGCGACAACAACAACAACAGTTGCAGGAGCAGTTAAAACCGTGTGCGACATTCCTACAACATCAATGTAGGCCAATGACAGTGCCATTCCCGCATACACCGGTGCATAAGCCCACCAGCTGCCAGAGCGTGCAGGCCCAATGCTGCCGGCAGCTAGCACAGATCCCAGAGAAATTCCGCTGCCAAGCCATCCATAATGTGGTAGAGTCTATCAGGCAACAACAACATCACCAACCACAACAAGAAGTACAACTTGAGGGCCTGAGGATGTCACTTCACACCCTACCGTCGATGTGCAAAATCTACATCCCTGTACAATGCCCAGCCACCACCACCACCCCCTATAGCATTACCATGACAGCTAGCTATACCGATGGTACCTGCTAGTTGATCAATATAGCAGTGGCAAAATAAAAATGGCATGCATCATCATGTGTGCCTAGTACTAATTGCAACATGAAAATAATGAACAGATGTTCCTGAATGAAGCACTTGTCTAAATAAAGCTACATGTTCGCATGATATATTAAGTCTATGATTTTTCTGACTGAACTTAACCATCACCATACTCTGTATATCTCCCATTACCAATAGTTCATAGCCAGAAGAAAAAGATAATACACTTTGTTTTAGAACGAAGGCTCAAGAAGGGCCTGACTTTGAATTAACAAAGTCATCAACTGGTCTGAAATTACAACGACCATCATCCAGCAACAAAAAACAAAAAGAAATGATAGAATTCCTTATTTAACATTGTTTTAAATATGGTTTTCCTATTTGACACTGGAAAAAATATTTTTTCCCTATCTAACAGCAACTTTAAATTTTGTTCCCAATATAACACTTGCGTCTATTTTTTGACCTAATGGTGTTGAATGACACATGAAATGACAAGTTTACCCCTGGCACTAGAAGCACCTAAGTCAGATCAAGTTCACTGTCATTGGCTTCACCCGGCCCACAATCCCTCGTACTCGGGAGCATCGAGTGGCACAGGAGGCGGGTGGTCGCGTCGCTCCGGAGTAACAACCGATGTAGGCCTTCCTTGCCGGCACGCCGCACGAGCATATGTTGCGCTGGACTGCGCTGTGCAGGGTTGTCTGCATGACAGATCACAAGGAGACGGCGAGCTATGACCTCAGTCTGTGCAAACTGATCAATGGTTCCGGCTGGAGAAACTGGTCAAGGCGGGGGCGTTGGGCAAGCCCGTGTGGTGGAGTGTTGTTTAGAATGCTAGATCGATTCCTTCAAATACAGTGCACGTACTGCAAAGCTAGCTCACAATCACACAAGCAGCTCGATTGATTTTCCTCTAGAAACAAGCTAGCTCACAAACACACAAACAGCTCGATTGATTTTCCTCTAGAAGCAAAACGAGCACGTGCTCGTCTCTAGCCGTATGTACATACGTACTTGAACCTTGCTTGCGGTACTTGTTCGTAGTACCTTTTGGCTTATTTTGTTACACAAACCATGAATCCCACCCTTAAATAAGACACCCCGAAATAAAGAAAAGGAGCGTATAGATGTTTGAGGGCATAATTGTCATTTCACATGCCATTTAGCAAACTTTGCCCAAAAAATGGACGAGATTGTTATATTGAGAACAAAATTTAAAGTTTGTGTTAAATAAGGAAGAAATATTTTTTCGGTGTCAAATAGGGAACGACGCATACATAGTATTGCCCAAGCAGCTTACAAGCAGCAAAGGTAGCAAGTACTCTATAGATAAGAAAACTAAGCACTAGCTTGATGTCCATGGAGTCCTCAAAACGCAAGGGGAGTAGAGCAAACAGAGTGAAACTTCAATTGGAGACATAACCCAACGGCGGAGCAACACAACCTCATCTACTTCGAGAAGTGAAAACCAAATCGTGCCAGTCCTCACCAATCCTGCCCCTCACCCTGGAGAAAGGCACTGGACCGCCAGTACGTAAACTTACCGCTGCGCTAAGAACACCATACAAAGAGCCACGACGGTGCTCACAGATCCAATCACGAAGAAAAAAGTGGCTCAAGGTTGAGGTCCCTGAACAAACATTCTACATCAGGACCATGCTACTGCAACGTTATGCTGCTAGCGATAAAGGGGAATCCTATTGCCCCGTCCCCCAAGAAGCTGGCACTGACCGACCCATGAGCAAGCACACACATACCGTGCTTCAAACACCTAAGGAAATCAGAAAAGCACTGATCTTGTGAGACGAAACATCAAACATCACCTCCTTCCTCGAAGACTCTACACACCCAAACCAACTCGCAAAGCACCTGCACATACCATGCTGTCGCCTGGTCTTGGACAAACAAAAGTGGCACCTACAAGGTGAAGCATGCCGCGCCGCTGCCACCCGGTCATGGATAGATAAACATTTTCACCCAACATATGGGTAAGAGGGAATGGGATCATACCAAGATGATGATTCCGAGAAGGGGAACGACACCAGGTGATGTCGGTGTTGTCTGACCGGAGAACGACATACGGCGCCGCCACACCATTCAAGGCCACCGGCTCGGCGTCCACTGCCCTCAGTGTGGAGGCGGAGCAGCCACATCCCGCCCGCTGCTATCCTCGGCGACCATGTGGGCTTCGCTGGAGGCCTCCTCAGGCGGCAATGATGAAGGAAGGGAAGGGGACGGATGGTCGGCGGCTAGAGTTTCATCTCAACCCGTGTTGCCCGGAGTGGAGTGACATGGGCTATGCCTTCAAATACTCCCTCCGTCCGGAAATACTTGTTGGAGAAATGAATGCATCTAGATGTATTTTAGTTCTAGATACATCAATTTTTATGCATTTCTCTGACAAGTATTTCCGGACGGAGGGAGTATAAATTAAGCTCTAACGCGGTCAAGATGGTACACATGAGGAACATAAACATATGAACGAGCTATAGAAATGAAAAGTAAACAGTTTTGATACCAGTGTTGGCTTAACAAGAATTCTTTCTTAGTACACATGATAAGCCTCAAAAACATGAAACTTTAGAAGCATCTTAATATACTAAACCATCACTTTATTGAGAAATAAATATAGATCTGCAACTGTTCTCAAATTTGGTATACTTCCTGTAGTCCATCGTGCAACCATGAATTGCTGCGAGAAGAGTTTGAATTGCGTCACTACTTTGATAGGGCTAGATTAGATTTCCACTTGATTTTTCTAGAAGAAATTTTGACATACTACTATGGGCCCTAGACTGGATGGGAAATTGGGAATCATAAGTGGATTGATTGATCTCCTCGGACCGCGAATGGAAAAGGGGATTAAGACTACCTCTATCAGAAATAGATAGAACCACATCTATTCTCTTTGGTCTATATATTTACACTAAGAAAAAAGGGTAAAATTCAGTATCATGTTCTAAAGTTATAGATGGATGTGCTCTCCATTGGCATTTTCTTCAGCATCGACACGGAGCTCCGGGAGATAGTGCTGGAGAGGATGCATTGTGTTCTGCATTGGTGTCCACTAGAAGATGGTCGATCTGAAGGAAATATGCCCTAGAGGCAATAATAAAGTTATTATTTATTTCCTTATTTCATGATAAATGTTTATTATTCATGCTAGAATTGTATTAACCGGAAACTTAGGACATGTGTAAATACATAGACAAACATAATGTCACTAGTATGCCTCTACTTGACTAGCTCGTTGAATCAAAGATGGTTAAGTTTCCTAGCCATAGACATGAGTTGTCATTTGATTAACGGGATCATATCATTGGAGAATGATGTGATTGACTTGACCCATTCCGTTAGCTTAGCACTTGATCGTTTAGTATGTTGCTATTGCTTTCTTCATGACTTATACATGTTCCTATGACTATGAGATTATGCAACTCCCGTTTACAGGAGGAACACTTTGTGTGCTACCAAACATCACAACGTAACTGGGTGATTATAAAGGTGCTCTACAGGTGTCTCCGAAGGTACTTGTTGGGTTGGCATACTTCGAGATTAGGATTTGTCACTCCGATTGTCGGAGAGGTATCTCTGAGCCCTCTCGGTAATGCACATCACTATAAGCCTTGCAAGCAATGTGACTAATGAGTTAGTTACGAGATGATGCATTGCATAACGAGTAAAGAGACTTGCCGGTAACGAGATTGAACTAGGTATTGAGATACCGACGATCGAATCTCGGGCAAGTAACATACCGATGACAAAGGGAACAACGTATGTTGCTATGCGGTTTGACCGATAAAGATCTTCGTAGAATATGTGGGAGCCAATATGAGCATCCAGGTTCTGCTATTGGTTATTGACCGGAAACGTGTTTCAGTCATGTCTACATTGTTCTCGAACCCGTAGGGTCCGCACGCTTAAATTTAGATGACAGTTATATTATGAGTTTATATGTTTTGATGTACCGAAGGTAGTTCGGAGTCCCGGATGTGATCATAGACATAATGAGGAGTCTCGAAATGGTCGAGACATGAAGATTGATATATTGGACGACTATATTCGGACACCGGAATAGTTCCGGGGGTTATCGGATATATACCGGAGTACCGGGGGATTACCGGACCCCCCCGGGGGGTGGTGGTTAATGGGCCACATGGGCCCAAAGTGGAGAAGAGGAGGGGCGGATAGGGTAGGCCACGCGCCCCTCCCCCTCTAGTCCGAATTGGACAAGGAGGGGGGGGGCGCCCCCCTTTCCTTCCTCCCCTCTCTCCCTTCCTTCCCCCTCTCCTACTTGGACAAGGAAAGGAGGGAGTCCTACTCCCGGTGGGAGTAGGACTCCCCTTGGCGCGCCCCCTCCTGGCCGGCTGCCCCCTCCCCCTTGCTCCTTTATATACGGGGGCAGAGGGGCACCTCTAGATACAACAATTGATCATTGATCTCTTAGCCGTGTGCGGTGCCCCCCTCCACCATAATCCTCCTCGATAATATTGTAGCGGTGCTTAGGCGAAGCCCTGCGTCGGTAGAACATCATCATCATCACCACGCCGTCGTGCTGACGAAACTCTCCCTCGACACTCGGCTGGATCAGAGTTCGAGGGACGTCATCGAGCTGAACGTGTGCAAGAACTCGGAGGTGTCGTGCTTTCGGTGCTTGATCGGTCGGGCCGTGAAGACGTACGACTACATCAACCGCGTTGTGCTAATGCTTCCGCTTACGGTCTACGAGGGTATGTGGACACACTCTCCCCTCTCTTTGCTATACATCACCATGATCTTGCGTGTGCGTAGGAAAATTTTGAAATTTTTGCGTTACCCAACAATGACATCTGAGCCAGGTTTTATGCGCTGATGTTATATGCACAAGTAGAACACTAGTGAGTTGTGGGCGATACAAGTCATACTGCTTACCAGCATGTCATACTTTGGTTCGACGGTATTGTTGGATGAAGCGGCCCGGACCGACATTACGCGTATGCTTACGCGAGACTGGTTCTACCAACGTGCTTTGCACATAGGTGGCTGGCGGGTGTCAGTTTCTCCAACTTTAGTTGGACCGAGTGTGGCTACGCCTGGTCCTTGAGAAGTTTAAAACAACACTAACTTGACGAACTATCATTGTGGTTTTGATGCGTAGGTAAGAATGGTTCTTGCTCAACCCATAGCAGCCACGTAAAACTTGCAACAACAAAGTAGAGGACGTCTAACTTGTTTTTGCAGGGCATGTTGTGATGTGATATGGTCAAGACGTGATGCTATATTTTATTGTATGAGATGATCATGTTTTGTAACCAAGTTATCGGCAACTGGCAGGAGCCATATGGTTGTCAGTTTATTGTATGCAATGCAATCGCCCTGTAATTGCTTTACTTTATCACTAAGAGGTAGCGATAGTCGTAGAAGCAATAGGTGGCGAAACGATAATGATGCTACGATGGAGATCAAGGTGTCATGCCAGTGACGATGGTGATCATGACGGTGCTTCGAAGATGGAGATCACAAGCACAAGATGATGATGGGCATATCATATCACTTATATGTTGGGGAACGTAGCAGAAATTCAAAATTTTCCTACGTGTCACCAAGATCTATCTATGGAGAAACCAGCAACGAGGGGAAGGAGAGTGCATCTACTTACCCTTGTAGATCGCTAAGCGGAAGCGTTCAAGAGAACGGGATTGAAGGAGTCGTACTCGTCGTGATCCAAATCACCGGAGATCCTAGTGCCGAACGGACAACACCTCCGCGTTCAACACACGTACAGCCCGGTGACGTCTCCCACGCCTTGATCCAGCAAGGAGAGAGGGAGAGGTTGAGGAAGACTCCATCTAGCAGCAGCACAACGGCGTGGTGGTGATGGAGGAGCGTGGCAATCCTGCAGGGCTTCGCCAAGCACCGCGGGAGAGGAGGAGGGAGAGAGGTAGGGCTGCGCCAGGGAGAGGTGAAACTCATGTGTTGGCAGCCCCAAAGCCCTCAAGTATATATAGGGGAGAGGGAGGGGGGTGCACCCCCTCTAGGGTTTCCACCCCAAGGGGTGCGGCTGCCCCAATCCCATCTAAGGGTGGCGGCCAAGGGGGGAGAGGGGGGAAACTTGCCCCCCAAGTTAGGTGGAAGCACCCCCTCCCCAAACCCTAGGAACCTTGGGCCCTTGCGTGGGGGCGCACCAGCCCACCTGGGGCTGGTCCCCTCCCACACTTGGCCCATGCAGCCCTCCGGGGCCGATGGCCCCACTTGGTGGACCCCCGGGACCCTCCCGGTGGTCCCCGTACGTTACCGATAAAACCCAAAACTTTTCCGGTGACCAAAACAGGACTTCCCATATATATATGTTTACCTCCGGACCATTCCGGAACTCCTCGTGACGTCCGGGATCTCATCCGGGACTCCGAACAACATTCGGTAACCACATACAAACTTCCTTTATAACCCTAGCGTCATCGAACCTTAAGTGTGTAGACCCTACGGGTTCGGGAACCATGCAGACATGACCGAGACGTTCTCCGGTCAATAACCAACAGCAGGATCTGGATACCCATGTTGGCTCCCACATGTTCCACGATGATCTCATCGGATGAACCACGATGTCAAGGACTCGATCGATCCCGTATACAATTCCCTTTGTCTAGTGGTATTGTACTTGCCCGAGATTCGATCGTCGGTATCCGATACCTTGTTCAATCTCGTTACCGGGAAGTCTCTTTACTCGTTCCGTAACACATCATCCCGTGATCAACCCCTTGGTCACATTGTGCACATTATGATGATGTCCTACCGAGTGGGCCCAGAGATACCTCTCCGTCACACGGAGTGACAAATCCCAGTCTCGATTCGTGCCAACCCAACAGACACTTTCGGAGATACCTGTAGTGCACCTTTATAGTCACCCAGTTACGTTGTGACGTTTGGTACACCCAAAGCATTCCTACGGTATCCGGGAGTTGCACAATCTCATGGTCTAAGGAAAAAATACTTGACATTATAAAAGCTTTAGCATACGAACTACACGATCTTTGTGCTAGGCTTAGGATTGGGTCTTGTCCATCACATCATTCTCCTAATGATGTGATCCCTTTATCAATGACATCCAATGTCCATGGTCAGGAAACCGTAACCATCTATTGATCAACGAGCTAGTCAACTAGAGGCTTACTAGGGACATGGTGTTGTCTATGTATCCACACATGTATCTAAGTTTCCTATCAATACAATTACAGCATGGATAATAAACGATTATCATGAACAAAGAAATATAATAATAACTTATTTATTATTGCCTCTAGGGCATATTTCCAACAGTCTCCCACTTGCACTAGAGTCAATAATCTAGTTCACATCACCATGTGATTAACACTCACAGGTCACATCGCCATGTGACTAACATCCAAAGAGTTTACTAGTGTCATTAAACTAGTTCACATCATCATGTGATTAAGACTCAATGAGTTCTGGGGTTTGATCATGTTTTGCTTGAGAGAGAAGTTTTAGTCAACGGGTCTGCAACATTCAGATCCGTATGCACTTCGCAAATCTCTATGTCATATTGTGAATGCTGCTTCCACGCTCCACTTGGAGCTATTCCAAATGGTTGTTCCACTATACGTATCCGGTTTGCTACTCAGAGTCATTCGGATAAGTGTTAAAGCTTGTATCGTCGTAACCCTTTACGCCGAACTCTTTATCACCTCCATAATCGAGAAACAAATCCTTATTCCTCTAAGGATAATTTTGACCGCTATCTGGTGATCCACTCCTTGGTCACCTTTGTACCCTCTTGCCAGACATGTGGCAAGGCACACATCAGGTGCGGTACTTAGCATAGCATACTGTAGAGCCTACGTCTAAAGCATAGGGGACGACCTTCGTCCTTTCTCTTTTTCTGACGTGGTCGAGCTTTAAGTCTTAACTTCGTACCTTACAACTCAGGCAAGAACTCCTTCTTTGATTGATCCATCTTGAACACTTTCAAGATCATGTAAAGGTACGTGCTCATTTGAAAGTATTATTAAGCATTTTGATCTATCCTTATAGATCTCGATGCTCAATGTTCAAGTAGCTTAATCCAGGTTTTCTATTGAAAAACACTTTTCAAATAACCCTATATGCTTTCCAGAAATTCTACATCATTTCTGATCAACAATATGTCAACAACATATACTTATCAGAAATTCTATAGTGCTCCCACTCACTTCTTTGGAAATACAAGTTTCTCATAAACTTTGTATAAACCCAAAATCTTTGATCATCCTATCAAAGTGCATATTCCAACTCCGAGATGCTTACTCCAGTCCTTAGAAGGATCGCTGAAGCCAGCATACCTTTTAGCATCCTTAGGATCGACAAAACCTTTCTGATTGTATCGCATACAACCTTTCCTTACGAAAACTGGTAAGGAAACTCGTTTTGACATCCATCTGCCAGATTTCATAAATGCAGCTTGTGCTAACATGATTCCGACGGACTTTAAGCATAGCTACGGATGAGAAAATCTCATCGTAGTCAACTCCTTGAACTTGTGAAAAACTCTTCGCCACAAGTCGAGCTTCATAGATGGTGACATTACCATCCACGTCCGTCTTCTTCTTAAAGATCCATTTATCTCAATGGCTTGCCGATCATCGAGCAAGTCCACCAAATTCCATGCTTTGTTCTGATACATGGATCCTATCTCGGATTTCATGGCTCCTAACCATTTGTCGGAATTTGGGCCCACCATCGCTTCTCCATAGCTCGTAGGTTCATTGTTGTCTAGCAACATGGCCTTCAAGACAGGATCACCGTACCACTCCGAAGCAGTACGCGTCTTTGTCGTCCTACGAGGTTCGGTAGTTACTTGATCCGAAGCTTCATGATTAATATCATAAGCTTCCACTTCAATTGGTGTAGGTGCCACGGGAACAACTTCCTGTGCCCTGCTACACACTGGTTGAAGTGATGGTTCAATAACCTCATCAAGTCTCCACTATCCTCCCACTCAATTCTCGAGACAAACCTTTCCTCGAGAAAGGACCCGATTCAAGAAACAATCCCTATTGCTTTCGGATCTGAATTAGGAGGTATACCCAACTGTTTTGGGTGTCCTATGAAGATGCATTTTATCCGCTTTGGGTTCGAGCTTATCAACCTGAAACTTTTTCACATAAGCGTCGCAGCCCCAAACCTTTAAGAAACGACAACTTAGGTTTCTCCAAACCACAGTTCAAACGGTGTCGTCTCAACGGAATTACGTGGTGCCTTATTTAAAGTGAGTGCGGTTGTCTCTAATGCCTAACCCATGAATGATAGTGGTAATTCGATAAGAGACATCATGGTACGCACCATATCCAATAGGGTGCAACTATGATGTTCGGACACACCATCACACTATGGTGTTCCAGGCGGTATTAATTGTGAAACAATTTCCACAATGTCTTAATTGCGTGCCAAAGCTTGTAAATCAGATACTCATCTCTATGATCATATCATAGACATTTTATCCTCTTGTCACAATGATCTTCAACTTCACTCTGAAATAACTTGAACCATTCAATAATTCAGACTTGTGTTTCATCAAGTAAATATACTCAACATCTACTCGAGTCATCTGTGAAGTAAGAACATAACGATATTCACTACATGCCTCAGCACTCATTGGACTGCACACATCAAAATGTGTTACTTCCAACAAGTTGCTATCTTGTTCCATCTTACTGAAAAACGAGGCTTTTTAGTCATCTTTCCCATGTGGTATGATTTGCATATCTCAAGTGATTCAAAATCAAGTGAGTCCAAACGATCCATCTGCATGGAGTTTCTTCATGCGTATACACCAATAGACATGGTTCACATGTCTCAAACTTTTCAAAAAATGAGTGAGTCCAAAGATCCATCAACATGGAGCTTCTTCATGCGTTTTATACCAGTATGACTTACATGGCAGTGCCACAAGTAAGTGGTACTATCATTACTATCTTATATTTTGGCATGAAAATGTGTATCACTACGATCGAGATTCAATAAACCATTCCTTTAGGTGCAAGACCATTGAAGGTATTATTCAAATAAATAGAGTAACCATTATTCTCCTTAAATGAATAACCGTGTTGCGATAGACACAATCCAATCATGTCTATGCTCAACGCAAACACCAAATGACAATTATTCAGGTTTAATACTAATCTTGATGGTAGAGGGAGCGTGCGATGTTTGATCACATCAAACTTGGAAACACTTCCAACACATATCGTCAGCTCACCTTTAGCTAGTCTCCGTTTATTCCGTAGCCTTTTATTTCGAGTTACTAACACTTAGCAACCGAACTGGTATCTTAATACCCTGGTGCTACTAGGAGTACTAGTAAAGTACACATTAACATAATGTATATCCAATATACTTCTATCGACCTTGCCAGCCTTCTCATCTACCAAGTATCTAGGGTAATTCCGCTCTAGTGACTGTTCCCTTATCATAGAAGCACTTAGTTTCGGGTTTGGGTTCAACCTTGGGTTTCTTCACTAGAGCAGCAGCTGATTTGCCGGTTCATGAAGTATCCCTTCTTGCCCTTGCCCTTCTTGAAACTAGTGGTTTCATCAACCATCAAAATTGATGCTCGTTCTTGATTTCTACTTTCGCGGTGTCAAACATTGCGAATACCTCAAGGATCATCATATCTATCCTTGATATGTTATAGTTCATCATGAAGCTCTAGCAGCTTGGTGGCAATGACTTTGGAGAAACATCACTATCTCATCCGGAAGATCAACTCCCACTCGATTCAAGTGATTGTTGCACTCAGACAATCTGAGCACAAGCTCAACGATTGAGCTTTTCTCCCTTAGTTTTCCGGCTAAGAAAATCGTCGGAGGTCTTATACCTCTTGACGTGGGCACGAGCCTGAAATCCCAATTTCATCCCTCGAAACATCTCATATGTTCCGTGACGTTTCGAAAACGTCTTTGGTGCCTCAACTCTAAACCGTTTAATTGAACTATCACGTAGTTATCAAAACGTGTATGTCCGATGTTCGCAACATCCACAAACGATGTTTGGGGTTTAGCACACTGAGCGGTGCATTAAGGACATGAGCTATCTACTGTCCGCATAATCGCTACTGTTGACTTTCAACTATATTTTCTCTAGGAACAAAATAGTGGAACTAAAGCGCGAGCTTACGACATAATTTGCAAAGATCTTTTGACTATGTTCAGGATAATTAAGTTCATCTTATGAACTCCCACTCAGATAGACATCCCTCTAGTCATCTAAGTGATTACATGATCCGAGTCAACTAGGTCGTGTCCGATCATCACGTGAGACGGACTAGTCATCATTGGTGAACATCTTCATGTTGATCGTATCCACCATACGACTCATGCTTGACCTTTC
>NC_041386.1:722636538-722652545 GCF_002162155.2 Triticum dicoccoides
ATTACAGGACAGGGGAGCTGAGCTAGATGGTTGAACCATCCATCATTACTGAATGCAGCCTCCACAAGCACTGTAGACGCGGACAGTACCAATATGCCGCACAGTATAGCGGCAAGCACTGGATATTTTGGAGAGTGAATTTCCCACCACTTCAAAATGTCCAACTTCTGCCAGCGACAAAACAAGCCTTCTTCAAGGTATCTCTGGAGCTCATTCGAGTTGTGGGATCTTTTCAATCTCAAATGCTTATCCCAATCAGCAACATCCTCATCCTCCTCTGCAAACTCAACACCTTCATCAAGAGTGACTTCAAATTGAGATGCATATTCGGCAAATAGGATCCTCATCGCATTCTTTCACCTTGGTAAGATATTTCTCGTGGCCACCACCAAAGGTTGCAATCAACCGGAACTCAACATACTCGTACTTGTACCTCGGATCAAAAATCACCGGCACACAACTTTTTAAGTATGACTCCTTGAAATATTCGATCCACTTCTTATGCATCTCTCTCACCATGGCAACACTGGTAGCATTTTCACTTAAGACTTCCTTCTCCATTACGTGCTTCACATTCCAGACCTCATAGACGTAGAGGTCAGAGGTGGGATATGTTCTATTCTACCAGAGATTTTGTTTGTGGCTATGTAGAAAGCGCCCAAAGAATGGCTAATAGCTTCGGCCATCTCCCATTCACTAGCTGAAGGAGCGATTTCATAATCTTTGTCAGCTTCTTTCAAAGCTTCAAACGATGCTCTGAATGGCAGTGATGATTCAAGCACGAGATAAACGTGCAAAGTTAATACTACTAATTTTATGTGTTGATGAGAAGGTCAATTAAGGGCAGTGGTGTGACGTCTTGGCTGGTTTGTCGTATTTCTATTTCTACAGGCGAAGGCGTACTTACAAAATCGATCCATCCATGTCGCTTTGTGGCCGCGACAGTGTGTCCGCTAGGAGGAGGAGAACCACCATATGTTCAGACAGTGTGTTCCCTGAACCTGAGAAAAAATAGATGCCGGTAATTTTCCTTTTGTGGTCCCAGGATCACCCTAGCTCTTGAGCCAAAATCAATTTTTCGTAGGAACTCTGATCGTGCTTCATAGGAGGAAGAGAACAAACACCATATGTTAACACAGTGTTCTATTAACATGAGAAAAAGAGCCGGCCAGTCTTTGAACTGAAGATACAAATCAGGGTTCTCATCAAATTGTCATTATGCCATACTCCAGCATGTCAAAATAAACTACATATGCATCCAGGTAAATCTGATGCTACTAGGGGTATATTTAGCCTGCTGACAAAAGTAAATTGATGTACAGGGAAACCCGATTATCCATTCCAAACAACATTGACAGCTTTACCATTGTACTTCTGTTTTGGCAAAAAAAAAAAAACAAGGACATGAAATACGTAGGGCGAAATTAAGCAAATGCAGTCTAGAAGCTTCAAACTTATCAGTCGTATGAGCAAAGACAAGCAACAGGTACTTCAAAGTACTACACATCATAAAGTGCATAATTAAACAACATGGTTCAATTAACAATAACCTGGAAGCGCGACAACTTCTAAGGCCTTGTACAATGGGAGGTGCTTAGGGCAGGTGCTTAGAGAAATAAACCAGGCTTTCCTTAAGCACCAGTGCTTATTTGTACAGGGTAGACGCTTAACTAAGCGTCTCTCCTGTAGAAATAGGCACCGGTGCTTTAGAATAACTCGGTTTATTTTTTTAAGCACCTCTCTAAGCACCTCCCATTGTACAAGGCCTAACAAGCTCTGAACATTAATACCAGGTTCTACATACTGGGTTACCAAACTGGGAGCAAAAGCTTCAGCACTATTCCCACCAAGCTCTAAAGTGCTTAATGCCACAATGGTATCACCCAAGTTGCACAATTCCCTGCTCTGTGTTGCGAGGGGACATTTTCGTCAGGAGCTCGTAGAGCAGCAACCTGCAGTGGCATGAGATGATCACTGGATGTCCGAGTAGAACATGCTTGGGTACACCCAGAGGGGCTGTAGCTCGCTGAACGAGTTCCTTTTGTACTCATAACCGGAAGATGGATCTAGCTCGTCACCCAATCCATGTAAGACAAAAGAGTGGCGGCCTGCATAGTACAACCGCTTGCTGCTCCCTCCCCATCTTTCTGGGCTCATGCAAGAAAATGGCTGGCTCCTCACATCACCCCCAACAAAGAGTGCCCAATCATCCAGCTGCTTTACCTCCACCCATTTTGCAGGGTTGGTTGAAATGTCAAGGTGGTAGGGTATACATTTTACGACTGACAAGTATGGATGCACCCTGACCATGAGAAGCATGTCACCACAGACCACTAGCCATGAATCCACATGTGCGAGTGAATATTCCGACAATCTGAACAGGCCCCCATCCTGTTCAGTTGTTACCTTCTGCAGACCAAGCTGTGGGGACAGCTGCAAAGTGTAGATGTTACAACAATCATCCATGGCGATGAACTGACCTTTGAATTCCACAATCTGTATTATACATGCATAAGGAAGCTGCAGCTTAGACCAAGATTTACTTCCAACTGACCAATCAAACAGGGAGTTTACGGTGCAGACAAGGAGGTGTGAGTTGGGTGATGCAAGGGGAGCTGTAAGAGTGCCGCTGAAGTAGCGCCCGTCGAAATTGTGGTTGAATGGGAGACGTGGAGCTGAAACCTCAGCACCGTTGAACACATCCACAAGAAGACAATATCCAACACAATAGCAAATTAGTTGACCATAGGAAGTTCCAACGAAATGTGTATCCTGATAAACTTCTCGAGGAATCTGGCAGCGAAGGGCGGTGTTCTTGTTGGTCGGATCGATGACCTTACATGTGTGCAGCTCGTCACGACCATTGTTAGAAGGGAGATCAGGACCTTGAACAGGAACATTGAATTGAACAAGGAGAGGTGGGAATTTGGCACAGAAGGAAGATTTGGATGGGTATGAGGAGAATGCAGCACGCCAAGAGCGGCAGGTCGCGGCGAAGGCAAGAAGGTCACAGAACGATCCCAACAGAGCAATAATGGATTCGAGCAGGTCACCCGGGAGGTATGCCCAACCATGGAGCCCGGACTCAACAGGTTGGGCGGATGCAGAGGCGACACACAGTTTGCTAGGGCTTTGCATGATCGCAAAATCTCTGCAAAACACAACAAATTGAAATAAGAGAATTAGAAAGATGACCACCAAGAAATGAATACAAGAAAAATGATGGATAGCGAGCTAGAACCGTGATCTTCTATTCTGTTTTACAGGTCAAATATATGCTTTGTATCAAGACTTTTTATGCTCCCGTACAAATGCGTATTTTAAGGTTAATTCCACATAATTGTTGTTGAATTCCGGGGGAAAATAAGCCGTAATTTCAGGAAACTAACTGTTTAGACTACAAATGTAACACAAAAATACAAACACCGACAATGCACCAGAGAACCATGACCGTCACCATTATTTGGTATAGAGGAAAATCTGAAACGCAAACCTAAATACAAACAGGAAACAAGCAGTTCCTCGGGCACAATGATGATTACTGAGCTGTCACAATTCAACTCATGAGTGGATTCTGATGTTTAAGGCAATATAGCACAATAACATTCAGGAAACAGGAACGTGTTTTGACCAGTGCCTCCTCCCTGTTGCTGCCAAGACTTCTTCACGAGATCAGATTCAGAACACGAGCAAATGAAATGGACACAGCCACACATACTCTAGTGAGAACAACGGCCAACATATGCAACAACGCCAGCATACCAAAATACTCCCTCCGTCCCAAATTCTTGTCTTAGATTAGTTTAGATACGGATGTATCTAATACTAAAACATGACTTATACATATGTGTTCAGACAAATCTAAGACAAGAATTTTGGGAGAGGGGCAGTATATAATCTATACATACATTAGTGCGGAAAAAAATACTGGCCGGAATCAAATTATCTGGCACCCAACTCTTGCGTGAATCTAATTAACCCTGCTAGCAGTAAAATATTCACACAGGCAAAGGCGCTGAACAAAAGACAAATGCGTGAGAGAAAAATGAACAGATAAGGAGAAATGAAGCTATCTAGGGTTTACACGATGTTACAGGGGAGGGAGCGCAGGCCTTGCAGAAGGGGCGGGCGGTGGAGATCGAAGGCGACGGCGGGGCGACGGGGCGCGCGTTGGCTGGCCGAAGTATCCGACGTCGTCCCCGGCGGCAGGGCGTTCGCTCGTCTCGCTTCCGCTCCGGGGAAGCTTCTGCTCTGGTCTGCGGCGGCTGCTGGGTCAGGCGCAGCTCTAGGTCTCGCTTACAGCGAGGCCTAGCGTGCTCTCGCCTCAGGCGCCTGGGTTAATGGGCCGGCCCAGGCGCGCCCGAGGCCGTAGTCTCGTTTTTTTGTTCTTTTTTACGTTTTTTGTTTTCTTTTATTCCTTTTGTAAATTTGTTTATACTTCCAAATATTTCAAATAAAAACATTTCAAAAAACACTTAAAATTAAACATTTCAAAAAAGAAGTTAACCAAGCATTTGCAATTTTTTGAATGTGTCTGCAAAAAGTTGATCATGTATTAAAAAATAGTAATAAAGCATTTGAAAAAAGTGTTAAACCAGTATCTGAAAATTATAATCAAGCATTTGAAAATGTTAATCTAGCATTCGATCCGGGAGGACGCCATCCAGCACTAGCTGCATACATTTCAAACCGTATTTTAATTATCTGAACAAAATTCATCGAAAGCAGCCGATATTCATGAAAGTTTAGATAGAAAATAGCACAAATCATCTTAAGTCGAATACAACAATATCTCTAATTCGACTAGATTCCTGATGTCCAGCAAGTTTTTCATGAATGGATCATGGCGTTCCACACAAAACACCCCCTTCAGCTTCATCCAACAGTGTGTGCACATAAATGGTCGTTCCTCTGTCCTGTGGTACACCACAACGGCGCGTGCGGGATACATATGATGTGTAGACCAACATTGAGTGAATGAATTAATCAACAAGTTGAGCAACAAGAAGAAAAACTTACCATCTCCTCCATGTCCGCGTGCAATGGCCACGTTGCCTCGAGCTGACTAACCAAGTTGCAAAACTGGATGACGCTGACCTGGCCGCGTGGTTGAATGATGTACATGTCATAGGGTGCAATGTGCTTTCGTGCATGAAACTTTTCATGCACTTGCTCCTGGAAGGGCTTCCCTCTGCATTGCCTATGAAATCCACGGATACGACCAGCCACGCATCACACAACAACTCATCCTTCATGGGCCAGTAGCTCACCATCCTTCATGAAGGAAATATGCCCTAGAGGCAATAATAAAGTTATTATTTATTTCCTTATATCATGATAAATGTTTATTATTCATGCTAGAATTGTATTAACCGGAAACATAATACATGTGTGAATACAAAGACAAACAGAGTGTCACTAGTATGCCTCTACTTGACTAGCTCGTTAATCAAAGATGGTTATGTTTCCTAACCATAGACAAAAGAGTTGTTATTTGAGTAACGAGGTCACATCATTAGTTGAATAATCTGATTGACATGACCCATTCCATTAGCTTAGCACCTGATCGTTTAGTATGTTGCTATTGCTTTCTTCATGACTTATACATGTTCCTATAACTATGAGATTATGCAACTCCCGTTTGCCGGAGGAACACCTTGGGTGCTACCAAACGTCACAACGTAACTGGGTGATTATAAAGGAGCATTACAGGTGTCTCCAAAAGTAGATGTTGGGTTGGCGTATTTCGAGATTAGGATTTGTCACTCCGATTGTCGGAGAGGTATCTCTGGGCCCTCTCGGTAATGCACATCACATAAGCCTTGCAAGCACTGCAACTAATATGTTAGTTGTGAGATGATGTATTACGGAACGAGTAAAGAGACTTGCCAGTAACGAGATTGAACTAGGTATTGGATACCGACGATCGAATCTCGGACAAGTAACATACCGATGACAAAGGGAACAACGTATGTTGTTATGCGGTCTGACCGATAAAGATCTTCGTAGAATATGTAGGAGCCAATATGGGCATCCAGGTCCCGCTATTGGTTATTGACCGGAGACGTGTCTCGGTCATGTCTACATTGTTCTCGAACCCGTAGGGTCCGCACGCTTAAGGTTACGATGACAGTTATATTATGAGTTTACATGTTTTGATGTACCGAAGGAGTTCGGAGTCCCGGATGAGATTGGGGACATGACGAGGAGTCTCGAAATGGTCGAGACGTAAAGATTCATATATTGGATGATATGGTTAGGCCAAGGGGTCAAGCCCATGAGGCTTTAGATCGGTGCAAAAGGAGTTTTGCGGAGTCCAGGGGGCCAAACGCCGGAGACCCTGGCGTCTGGCCCTGAGCCAGACGCCGAGGCCCATGGCGTCTGGGCCAGACGCCAAGGATTGTGGCGTTTGGTCCTGGAGTCCGAGTGGGACTCTTGCCTTTCGGGAAAAACCGACTTTGAGGAGGCTTTTGCTCCAAGTTTCGACCCCGGGGCTCAACATATAAATAGAGGGGCAGGGCTAGCACCAAAGACACAACAATTGATCCCTTGGATCTCTTACCGTGTGCGGTGCCCCCCTCCACCATAGTCCACCTCGATAATATCGTAGCGGTGCTTAGGCGAAGCCCTGCGATGGTAGAACATCAAGATCGTCACCACGCCGTCGTGCTGACGGAACTCTCCCTCGACACTCGGTTGGATCGGAGTTCGAGGGACGTCATCGAGCTGAACGTGTGCTAGAACTCGAAGGTGCCGTAGTTTCGGTGCTTGATCGGTCGGGCCGTGAAGACGTACGACTACATCAACCGCGTTGTGCTAACGCTTCCGCTTACGGTCTACAAGGGTATGTAGACAACACTCTCCCCTCTCGTTGCTATACATCACCATGATCTTGCGTGTGCGTAGGAAATTTTTGAAATTACTACGAAACCCAACAGTGGTATCCGAGCCAGGTTACTTATGTTGATGTTATATGCACGAGTAGAACACAAGTGAGTTGTGGACGATACAAGTCATACTGCCTACCAGCATGTCATACTTTGGTTCGGCGGTATTGTTGGACGAGACGACCCGGACCAACCTTACGCGTACGCTTACGCGAGACCGGTTCCCTCGACGTGCTTTGCACATAGATGGCTTGCGGGCGACTGTCTCTCCAACTTTAGTTGAACCGAGTATGGCTACGCCCGGTCCTTGAGAAGGTTAAAACGGAGTCTATTTGACAAACTATCGTTGTGGTTTTGATGCGTAGGTGAGATTGGTTCTTACTTAAGCCCGTAGCAGCCACGTAAAACATGCAACAACAAAGTAGAGGACGTCTAACTTGTTTTTGCAGGGCATGTTGTGATGTGATATGGTCAAAGCATGATGCTAAATTTTATTGTATGAGATGATCATGTTTTGTAACCGAGTTATCGGCAACTGGCAGGAGCCATATGGTTGTCGCTTTATTGTATGCAATGCAATCGCGATGTAATGCTTTACTTTATTACTAAACGGTAGTGATAGTCGTGGAAGCATAAGATTGGCGAGACGACAACGATGCTACGATGGAGATCAAGGTGTCGCGCCGGTGACGATGGTGATCATGACGGTGCTTTAGAGATGGAGATCACAAGCACAAGATGATGATGGCCATATCATATCACTTATATTGATTGCATGTGATGTTTATCTTTTTATGCATCTTATCTTACTTTGATTGACAGTGGCATTATAAGATGATCTCTCACTAAATCATCAAGAAGTGTTCTCCCTGAGTATGCACCGTTGCCAAAGTTCGTCGTGCCCAGACACCACGTGATGATCGGGTGTGATAAGCTCTACGTCCATCTACAACGGGTGCAAGCCAGTTTTGCACACGCAAAATACTCAGGTTAAACTTGACGAGCCTAGCATATACAGATATGGCCTCGGAACACGGAGACCGAAAGGTCGAGCGTGAATCATATAGTAGATATGATCAACATAACGATGTTCACCATTGAAAACTACTCCATCTCACGTGATGATCGGTCATGGTTTAGTTGATTTGGATCACGTAATCACTTAGAGGATTATAGGGATGTCTATCTAAGTGGGAGTTCTTAAATAATATGATTAATTGAACTTTAATTTATCATGAACTTAGTCCTGGTAGTATTTTGCAAATTATGTTGTAGATCAATAGCTCGCGTTGTTGCTTCCCTGTGTTTATTTTGATATGTTCCTAGAGAAAATCATGTTGAAAAATGTTAGTAGCAATGATGCGGATTGGATCCGTGATCTGAGGTTTATCCTCATTACTGCACAGAAGAATTATGTCCTTGGTACACCGCTAGGTGACGGACCTATTGCAGGAGCAGATGCAGACGTTATGAACGTTTGGCTAGCTCAATATGATGACTACTTGATAGTTTAGTGCACCATGCTTAATGGCTTAGAATCGGGACTTCAACGACGTTTTGAACGTCATGGAGCATATGAGATGTTCCAGGAGTTGAAGTTAATATTTCAAGCAAATACCCGAGTTGAGAGATATGTAGTCTCCAACAAGTTCTATAGCTAAAAGATGGAGGAGAATCGCTCAACTAGTGAGCATGTGCCCAGATTGTCTGAGTACAACAATCGCTTGAATCAAGTGGGAGTTAATCTTCCAGATAAGATAGTGATTGACAGAATTCTCTAGTCACCATCACCAAGTTAGTAGAACTTCGTGATGAACTATGATATGCAAGGGATAACGGAAACAATTCCCAAGCTCTTCGTAATGCGGAAATTGACGAAGGTAGAAATCGAGAAAAACATCAAGTGTTGATGGTAGACAAGACCAGTAGTTTCAAGAAAAGGGCAGAGGGAAGAAGGGGAACTTCAAATAGAATGGCAAGCAAGTTGCTGCTCAAGTGAAGAAGCCCAAGTCTGGTCCTAAGCCTGAGACTAAGTGTTTCTACTGCAAAGGGACTGGTCACTGGAAGCGGAACTACCCCAAGTGATTGGCAGATAAGAAGGATGGCAAAGTGAACATAAGTATATTTTATATACATGTTATTGATGTGTACTTTACTAGTGTTTATGGCAACCCCTCAGTATTTGATACTAGTTCAGTTGCTAAGATTAGTAACTCGAAACGGGAGTTGCAGAATAAACAGAGACTAGTTAAGGGTGAAGTGACGATGTGTGTTGGAAGTGGTTCCAAGATTGATATGATCATCATCGCACACTCCCTATACTTTCGGGATTAGTGTTGAACCTGAATAAGTGTTATTTGGTGTTTGCGTTGAGCATGAATATGATTTGATCATGTTTATTGTAATACGGTTATTCATTTAAGTAAGAGAATAAATTGTTGTTCTGTTTACATGAATAAAACCTTATATGGTTACACACCCAATGAAAATAGTTCGTTGGATCTCGATCGTAGTGATACACATAATCATAATATTGAAACCAAAAGATGCAAAGTTAATAATGATAGTGCAACTTATTTGTAGCACTGCCGTTTAGGTCATATTGATGTAAAGCGCATGAAGAAACTCCATGCTGATGGGATTTTGGAATCACTTGATTATGAATCACTTGATGCTTGCGAACCATGCCTTTTGGGCAAGATGACTAAAACGCCGTTCTCCGGAACAATGAAGCAAGCAACAGATTTGTTGGAGATCATACATACTGATGTATGTGGTCCGGTGAATATTAAAGCTTGCAGCAGGTATCATTATTTTCTGACCTTCACAGATGATTTGAGCAGATATGGGGATATCTACTTGATGAAACATAAGTTTGAAACATTTGAACAGTTCAAAGAATTTCAGAGTGAAGTGGAAAATCATCGTGACAAGAAAATGAAGTTTCTACGATCTGATCGCGGAGACAAATATTTGAGTTATGAGTTTGGTCTTCAATTAAAACAATGTGGAATAGTTTCACAAACTCATGACACATGGAACACCACAACATAATGGTGTGTCCGAACGTCATAACCGTACTTTATTAGATATATAGTGCAATCTATGATGTCTCTTACGGATCTAACACTATCGTTTTGGGGTTATGCATTAAAGACAGCTACATTCACATTAAATAGGGCACCATCTAAATCCGTTGAGGCGACACCATATGAACTATGGTTTGGCAAGAAACCTAAGCTGTCGTTTCTTAAAGTTTGGGGTTGCAATGCTTATATGAAAAAATTTCATCCTGATAAGCTCAAACTCAAATCGGAGAAGTGCGTCTTCATAGGATATCCAGAGGAAACTATTGGATACACCTTCTACCACAGATCCGAAGGCAAGACTTTTTTTGCTAAATTCGGAAACTTTCTGGAGAAGGGGTTTCTCTTGAAAGAAGTGAGTGGGAGGAAAGTAGAACTTGACGAGGTAACTGTACCTGCTCCCTTATTGGAAAGTAGTACATCACAAAAAACTGTTTTTGTGACACCTACACCAGTTAGTGAGGAAGCTAATGATGATGATCATGAAACTTCAGAACAAGATACTACTGAACCTCGTAGATCAACCAGAGTAAGATCCGCGCCAGAGTGGTACGGTAATCCTGTTCTGAAAGTCATGCTACTAGATCATGATGAAACCTACGAACTATGAAGAAGCGATGATGAGCCCAGATTCCGCAAAGTGGCTTGAAGCCATGAAACCTGAGATGGGATCCATGTATGAGAACAAAGTATGGACTTTGGTTGACTTGCCCGATGATCGGCAAGCAATTGAGAATAAATGGATCTTTAAGAAGAAGACTGACACTGATGGTAATGTTACTGTCTATAAAGCTCGACTTGTCGCAAAAGGTTTTCAGCAAGTTCAAGGGATTGACTACGATGAGACCTTCTCACCCGTAGCGATGCTTAAGTCCGTCCGAATCATGTTAGCAATTGCCGCATTTTATGATTATGAAATTTGGCAGATGGATGTCAAAACTGCATTCCTGAATGGATTTCTGGAAGAAGAGTTGTATATGATGCAACCGGAAGGTTTTGTCGATCCAAAGGGAGCTAACAAAGTGTGCAAGCTCCAGCGATCCATTTATGGACTGGTGCAAGCCTCTCGGAGTTGGAATAAACGTTTTGATAGTGTGATCAAAGCATTTGGTTTTATACAGACTTTCGGAGAAGCCTGTATTTACAAGAAAGTGAGTGGGAGCTCTACAACATTTCTGATAAGTATATGTGAATGACATATTGTTGATCGGAAATAATGTAGAATTATTCTGTAAAGCATAAAAGGAGTGTTTGAAAGGAGTTTTTCAAAGAAAGACTTCGGTGAAGCTGCTTACATATTGAGTTTCAAGATCTATAGAGATAGATCAAGACGATTGATAAGTTTTTTCAATGAGTACATACCTTGACAAGATTTTGAAGTAGTTCAAAATGGAACAGTCAAAGAAAGAGTTCTTGCCTGTGTTACAAGGTGTGAAGTTGAGTAAGACTCAAAGCCCGACCACGGCAAAAATAGAAAGAGAATGAAAGTCATTTCCTATGCCTCAGTCATAGGTTCTATAAAGTATGCCATGCTGCGTACCAGATCTATTGTATACCCTGCACTGAGTTTGGCAAGGGAGTACAATAGTGATCTAGGAGTAGATCACTGGACAGCGGTCAAAATTGTCCTTAGTGGAATAAGGATATGTTTCTCTATTATGGAAGTGAAAAAAGGTTCGTCGTAAAGGGTTACGCCGATGCAAGTTTGACACTAATCTAGATGACTCTAAGTCTCGATCTAGATACATATTGAAAGTGGGAGCAATTAGCTAGAGTAGCTCCATGCAGAGCATTGTTGACATAGAAATTTGCAAAATACATGAGGATCTGAATGTGGCAGACCCGTTGACCAAGATTCTCTCACAAGCAAAACATGATCACACCTTAGTACTCCTTGGGTGTTAATCACATAGCGATGTGAACTAGATTACTGAATCTAGTAAACCCTTTGGGTGTTGGTCACATAGCGATGTGAACTATGGGTGTTAATCACATGGTGATGTGAACTATTGTTGTTAAATCACATGGCGATGTGAACTAGATTATTGACTCTAGTGCAAGTGGGAGACTGAAGGAAATATGCCCTAGAGGCAATAATAAAGTTATTATTTATTTCCTTATATCATGATAAATGTTTATTATTCATGCTAGAATTGTATTAACCGGAAACATAATACATGTGTGAATACATAGACAAACAGAGTGTCACTAGTATGCCTCTACTTGACTAGCTCGTTAATCAAAGATGGTTATGTTTCCTAACCATAGACAAAAGAGTTGTTATTTGAGTAACGAGGTCACATCATTAGTTGAATGATCTGATTGACATGACCCATTCCATTAGCTTAGCACCTGATCGTTTAGTATGTTGCTATTGCTTTCTTCATGACTTATACATGTTCCTATAACTATGAGATTATGCAACTCCCGTTTGTCGGAGGAACACCTTGGGTGCTACCAAACGTCACAACGTAACTGGGTGATTATAAAGGAGCATTACAGGTGTCTCCAAAAGTAGATGTTGGGTTGGCGTATTTCGAGATTAGGATTTGTCACTCCGATTGTCGGAGAGGTATCTCTGGGCCCTCTCGGTAATGCACATCACATAAGCCTTGCAAGCACTGCAACTAATATGTTAGTTGTGAGATGATGTATTACGGAACGAGTAAAGAGACTTGCCAGTAACGAGATTGAACTAGGTATTGGATACCGACGATCGAATCTCGGACAAGTAACATACCGATGACAAAGGGAACAACGTATGTTGTTATGCGGTCTGACCGATAAAGATCTTCGTAGAATATGTAGGAGCCAATATGGGCATCCAGGTCCCGCTATTGGTTATTGACCGGAGACGTGTCTCGGTCATGTCTACATTGTTCTCGAACCCGTAGGGTCCGCACGCTTAAGGTTACGATGACAGTTATATTATGAGTTTACATGTTTTGATGTACCGAAGGAGTTCGGAGTCCCGGATGAGATTGGGGACATGACGAGGAGTCTCGAAATGGTCGAGACGTAAAGATTCATATATTGGATGATATGGTTAGGCCAAGGGGTCAAGCCCATGAGGCTTTAGATCGGTGCAAAAGGAGTTTTGCGGAGTCTAGGGGGCCAAACGCCGGAGACCCTGGCGTCTGGCCCTGGGCCAGACGCCGAGGCCCATGGCGTCTGGGCCAGACGCCAAGGATTGTGGCGTTTGGTCCTGGAGTCCGAGTAGGACTCTTGCCTTTCGGGAAAAACCGACTTTGAGGAGGCTTTTGCTCCAAGTTTCGACCCCGGGGCTCAACATATAAATAGAGGGGCAGGGCTAGCACCAAAGACACAACAATTGATCCCTTGGATCTCTTAGCCGTGTGCGGTGCCCCCCTCCACCATAGTCCACCTCGATAATATCGTAGCGGTGCTTAGGCGAAGCCCTGCAACGGTAGAACATCAAGATCGTCACCACGCCGTCGTGCTGACGGAACTCTCCCTCGACACTCGGTTGGATCGGAGTTCGAGGGACGTCATCGAGCTGAACGTGTGCTAGAACTCGAAGGTGCCGTAGTTTCGGTGCTTGATCGGTCGGGCCGTGAAGACGTACGACTACATCAACCGCGTTGTGCTAACGCTTCCGCTTACGGTCTACAAGGGTATGTAGACAACACTCTCCCCTCTCGTTGCTATACATCACCATGATCTTGCGTGTGCGTAGGAAATTTTTGAAATTACTACGAAACCCAACACTTCAAACTCTAAAAAACGACAAAGCATTTGAAAATAAGCTCAATGGCATTTGAACGAACACCTGTCGGGCGTGGTGACCGCTATGGAGGTCGTCGACATGGGTGGAATGTACCTGGGTACAAATGACTCCAGGGTTGGAAAACTCCATCGAAACAACGAGCGGGCTGGTTGCGGACATCCGACAATGCCTTTGTGGCGGCCAAAGACGAATAGCAGCGGCGGCGGAGGTGGAGGGTGCGGATGCAAATCAAGGGAAAGAGGGGCGGCGTGGAAGGAAATGTGACCGAGCGGGGAGATTGGGTGGGTCGAGAGTGTCGGAGTTGTACATTTCGGATGTCCGGACTCTCATAAACACCCCACATTTTTTTCTCCAATTTCTGGGAGAAATTGCGTCCAGACCGCACTGCAGACCGATACAGGTCGACTTTGGACGGCTTTCTTGGTCCGGGCGGTTGAGTAAGATTTGCGGGTCCGCCTTGCAGATGCTCTAATCAAGCATTTGAAAAATATTAAATGTATATAGAAAAAATGTTGACTATGTATTATAAAATATTAATCTTTAGTTAAAAATGTTAATCAAACATTTTAAATTCTTAATATGTGTATAGAAAAATGTTGATCTTTTTTCAAAATGATAAAAAAATTATACAAAAAATTTGAACATGTATTACAGAAATATTCTTGACGTATTGGAAAAAGTGTACAACGAAAATAAAAACCAAAAATACAATGAAAACCAAAAAAGAAACAAACGAAAAAATAAAAACCGAAGGAACAAGTGCAAAAAGAATGGCATGTATAGAATAATTCCCATAGTATATTTTAAATTGTATTTTAATTTTTAGAAAATGAACATACTGTATTAAAAAAACTCGTAGGTAATATGTTATTACTGTTTCTAAAAAAGGTAATCACTCATTAGCTATTAAAAAAATGCTCACCAAGTATGATGTAAAAGTCCATCATTCAGTAGAAAAATATTCATATTGTATTTAGAAAATTGTAGTTTTAATACTTGCAATTGTTCACTTTAAATACAAAACTCAATTAAAAATGCACTATTCAATTTTAAATTTGTTTAATTAGAAAAATAATTCTTGATACAATAGAAAATAAATAGCGGGCTCATTGTATATATAAAAGTCACGATTGGCATATGGATATAGTTTTATTTTCTTGATGAAAACAGAAAGTCACATAACACATGATAATTTATATAAAGTCCGCTCCGGGGACGCTTCTGGTTCTGCTCTGCGGCTCCTGCTGGACCAGGGGCAGCGCTATGTCTCCCTTATAACGTGGCCTAGCGTGCTCTCAGGTCCCTGGGTTAATGGACCGGCACAGGCGCGCGCGAGGCCATGATGTCATTTTTTTTTACATTCGTCTATACTTCCAAAAATTATATATAAAAATATTTCAGCAAACACTTTACATAAAACATTTAGGCAAAATGTTACCAAGCATTTGAATTTTCTAAAATGTGTGTGAAAAAAGTTGATCATGTATTTAAAGAATAGTCATAAAGCATTTAAAATGTTAAAGAAATATTTGAAAATGTTAATTAAGCATTTGAAACTGTTAATTGCGCATTCGAAAAATGTTGAAAATATATTAAAATATAATGAAAATTGTACTACAAATATGCTAATCAAGCATTTCAAAAATGTCAAATGTGTAGAGAATAAATTGTTTTCCATTTACTAATTTTTTTTTGATCAAGCATCTGATTTTTTAAAAATGTGTATAGTTAAAATGTTGACTATGTATTAAAAATGTTATTAAAGAAAATGATGATTTGTTTTGCAAGTGATCAGCTTGGCTCATAGAATTGACGTCTCTGTCACACACGCTGTAGTCGTGCTACATGTGGTAGAAATTTTCTAACACCAATAAAAAAAATAAAATTTTGCTCTTTTCCGGTTCCATCTTCGGTTTCTCGGTTTTTATGGCCACCCTAGTTCCAAGGACAAAAAAATTTCACTAAATAGAAAAAGTTTATCGATTTGAAAAAAGTTTATGAATTTGACAAAAAAATTGGGAAATTGAAAATATTTCATCGAATTTATAAAAAGTTCATGGATTAAATACTTTTTTTCATAGGTGGCCGCTTGACTGTGTTGGTGCATTGTCGCGTGCAAAAACAAGGAAAATTAGATACCTATTTATATTATGATTTTAAATATTTTTCATTTCAAAGATGGCATGGATGCCTACGAGGGGCAATGCCACGTGATGGAAAAAGTCCAGGTCATTTCATGAATGTCCAAAAAAACACTATGTTCAATGGAAGGTGTTCGGTTAGGCC
>NC_041386.1:722652863-722675713 GCF_002162155.2 Triticum dicoccoides
GACAAGTAATTTTTTTTTCGACAAATTTTGCATTTTCTAGAGTTTCCTCGGTCAAAAAAGGTTGATAATGGTCAGACGTGTTGCAACTTGCATACGGTGTTAGAAATCATTCAAATCTAGCATGGTTATCTACCATGGCATTCCGTCCTTCTTGCAAAACTTGGGATCATTTTAAGAATGTCCAATACTAGACCATGTTCAACAGAGGGTGTCCAGGTAGGCAAGAAGGTTCTGTGTGTGAGCACGTTGTTTCTCGACATCCTTGAAATGACCCTTATTTTTCGTGGTCTTGGATGATCAATTCTAGGCATTATGCCAAGTCCTTTTTGACAAATTTTGCATTTTCTCGAGTTTTCTCGGTAAATAGCCGGACATGACGCAACTTGCATACATTGTTGGAACTTGTTCAAACCTGACATGAATGCCTCATTTATCCATGACAGGCTGCTGCAAGAAGTTGAGGTCACTTATCCATAGTCGAAAAAACTACCAGTTCAGACGAGTGTTCTAGACTAGGTCACACGAGTGCATCCATGAACATGTAGTTTTTCATAATCTGAATGCTTTTCTTATTT
The DNA here is from genome assembly GCF_002162155.2 of Triticum dicoccoides. Taxonomy (NCBI): domain Eukaryota; kingdom Viridiplantae; phylum Streptophyta; class Magnoliopsida; order Poales; family Poaceae; genus Triticum; species Triticum dicoccoides. The sequence goes on from NC_041386.1 coordinate 722,653,439, forward strand.
GCAATTTTTGTCATTATAAATCAACATGAACATTTTCTTATATCCTAATCATTTCTGAAATTTTGTCAACAATTTTGCAATTTCAAATTGTGCATGAAAATTTTACAAACTTGAACACCTTTTCCTAAATTGTTAACAAATTTTCTCAAAAAATTGGTGTTGAGCTCAAATTACGAACCATGTAATTTATTTAAAATTTATCAAATATTTTGACATGCAAACATTTCTTAAATGTGTGAACAAAAAAAATGAAAAATAGGCAAAAATAAATAAATTCCAGAACATTCTATAAAACTATAAACAATATTTGAAAACAAGAACATTTTTTGTATTCCAATGAAAATTTTAGTTTTTTGAACAATGTTCAAAAATCATCATAATGTTCAAAATAGGAATAATGAATGAAGGAAAATAGAAAAGAAAGGCGAAAAAATAGGAGAGGAAAAAAAAATGCTTAGGCCTTGGCCCAACTAGGCGGCTGCATCGCTCCTGTTGGGCGCATATTGGGCCGTCCCAAGGGTTTGTGGATTTGAAAAAAAAACACCTATTTTGAAAAAAAAAATGTTCATGAATTTTGTTGGAAAAAACTGCGGGTTTAAGAAAAAGTTCATAAAACTTGAAAAGAGTTCGTGGATTCGAAAAACAGTTCAGGAAACTGAAAACAAAGTTCATGAACTAAAGAAAATCTTCACGAATTTGAAAAGTTCACTGATTTAGGAAAAAAGTTCATGATTGAAGAATAGTTTGCAGTTTCAAAAATTAAATGAAATGGAAAGAGAAAAATAAAAAAACAGAAGAAAACGAAGAAAAATAAAAACCAAAAATTGTAACTAGAGACAAAAAGAAAATAGTCTATAGAAGGGCTTTTTTTTAATTGGGCAGTCTTAATTGGGCACAAAATCCAAAAGGGAAAAATGTTACCGCGGTTGTACCTGATGTATAGGTGCTAGGTTCGAATCTCGTTGGGCACTCTTATTTTCAATCTTTTATAGACGGGAAAAAAATTGTAAATTAGGCCGGCCCAGGGCGGTACGTATATAGGCCATGTATCACGCTCTGTGTGGGAGGCATATTTTTTTAAAAGACCGTCCTACACTTCATTATAAAAAGGTATGGAGAGATCTGCTCCATTGATGTGTTCAGGGGTGGTGTACCGAAGCAGACGTAAAGTAAGCATCTTATTAAGAACAGTAAAACTGCACCTAAACCGAGCTCTCTCACGCCATCAACGATTTTAGCCATTAGATTTCGCGACTGGATCATTTCTGGTCGTTAGATCTTCGTTATAGTGTCAGTTTGCCGCGACCTGGGCCATCTATCCTGATGGGCTGCTACTCTGGTGACTTTTTCCAAGGCCTGTGACTAATTGGGCTTCATTGAGCTATTACGAGGCCCATTTCTCTAACCGAGCAAGGGATGACAGAGCTGTGCTCGTTAAAAAAACTGTTCGCTCGAGGGGATCCGGCCCAGGTGGGAGGATCTGAGGCGAGACCTGCAAGGGGGGGATCGGGCGCGGTAGGGGATTATCCAGCTGAGGCGAGGCGCGCAAGGGGATCCAGCCGAGGCGACGTGGGCGAGAGGGTCACCTCGCGAGCATCAAACTGTCGTCGGAAATCGAGGAGGTAAATAAACATCACTACAGGACCTTAATGGCGACTAATGTACGCCACTCGCCGGCGATGAATAATTGCAGGGCAGTTACCACATCGATTGATGCTCGTTCTTTACTCCTCGTGCGTCATATAGTCTCCTCCGATCTGTTATTCCTTCCCGTCTAGAGTTCTCAGATCGAAAACTGATGTTACTACATGGTGTCGATTCAACCAACAGGTGGTAGTTCGGCTATGCCGCCGCTGCACATCCAGGTCCATCTCCACCTCCTGGGTTGAATCAACTCTTCTTCCTAGCGGTCAGCCTCCGTGATAATTTCAGATTGTTGTATTGTGAGCAAGGGACAAGATTCTAGCCATCAACGGCGAGATGATCTGTTGGAGATTAAATGATCTCACCATCTTTCAAGTAAGCTATCTTACTTTCGTCCTTCTATGTTTTCCCTCTGTATTTTTATCACCTGTTGGTGCGATCTGTGCAGTCTGTATGCCTTTCTGAACATATGCAATCTGGCTACTGATTCTTGGGTGGATTATGAACACTCTGATGTTTCACTCGTACGGAAATTTATGCCCCCTCTATTTTTAAGCATTGCGCGTACAATGATGTTCATCTAAAGTAGGCAAAGAAATCTTAATAATCTTCATTGTATATTACAAGATTCTCTCACGCCATTCTTAGTTGAATTGTAATTGGTTCAGACCTTAATCTTTATAAGGACCTGATGTCATCAAAGTGAACAAGCCAACCAAAAACATAAGCACTTGCGTAAAACCCTCCTACCTCATGTAATTATGAACTACTTTTAGAGTTCGTATATGTCTTGATCCTCTAGAGTTGGTATATGCCTCGATGGATTTAAAATACAACTTCATTTTAGTGAAGCTGAAGTTGCACCTTTCGGAAATCTATTGGGACTGAACAAAACCTCCATACATGTATAATTAGCAAAACATTTACTTCTATGTGGAAATTAGTACGATGAACATTGATCAGAGTTACATGCTTTCATCTTCTTATAACGCATTGTACACTTGGAACTTAGACCTGACAATTATGCGACCTGTCATGCAGGTACTGTAGGACACCAAAGCATAGTTTTCCATCCTGCAGCTTGGCTTGGGTTCATCCTTGCAATGATGTTTCTCCACTTCGGTTCATAGTTCTTGTTTCTAGCAATTTCATGTTTCAAGTTCTGCATTCATCCAATCAGTGGATGCTACCTGTTCCTCTAGATCAAGGTTTAATTTTCAAATGAGTTTTGGAGTATGTTCATAGTCCACTAGCGAGTATAAACCAAATCAAGCTATATATGGACGATTACAATTGTATGAAACTAAATAAACCTCCCATGTCAGTATTTTTCTATTTTCTACTATTACTTACTACTGACTGGAATACCTCATATTTAAAAATGAAAATGAGAACTTCTATGAAATAACTTATTTCAATATATATATATATATATATATATATATATATATATATATATATATATATATATATATATATATATATATATATATATGGTTTATATGCTTGGCTTTCGTTTGCATGTGTTTACAGACTTCTTGAATATTCTATCGTCGAAAAGTATGGGCACGGCAATGCAGGGGGCATCATTGGTCGAAGCCTTGCCCTCGTCTCCACGGCATACCTATTATGTACGTTTCCAATTTAGGAAAAACATTTTCTATTATTGTTTATTAGAGGTAATGGAAGGAGTTATGACTTTGGTGTATCAAGTGAGAACTTGCTTACAATTTGAGTGTTGTCCAGTGAACTGTATGGTGATTGGTGAAAGTCAACAAATGTTTGCCCATAAGTGCAGATCAGATCGCTGCCCTGCATTACCTAGATGCCTATTGTGCCTTACGTATCAATTAGAGTTGCGACTTTATTTTATCCTATTTTAGAGTAATGTAGTACTCCCTCCGTAAAATAGTGATCTAAATGCTCTTGTATTTGCTTACAATTTGAGTGTTGTCCAGTGAACTGTATGGTGAAAGTCAACAAATGTTTGCCCATAAGTGCAGATCAGATCGCTGCCCTGCATTACCTAGATGCCTATTGTGCCTTACCTATCAATTAGAGTTGCGACTTTATTTTATCCTATTTTAGAGTAATGTAGTACTCCCTCCGTAAAATAGTGATCTAAATGCTCTTGTATTAGTTTACAGAGGGAGTACTAAACGTTGGGATCTTGACTTACAGAGACTGCTTTTGTAGCACATACGTTCATTTTATTAATACACATAATATTGCATAATCAAAATAATAGCCAAATATGTCTGCTATATGGTTGCCTTCGTCGCTCTGGTGCTATGTTATTGTGAATATTGGGACAGATGGTACTTCATCGTTTAATACCCTATACGCTTCCTTAGTTCCTTCCTTAGGAACTACTACACTCCTTTCAGTGACTAGAATCCGCCTCTTCTATATATTACTGTCCAATACATGGATCATCTTTACAAACTTATCCCTGTGTGTTGTCTCAAGGAGACCCTCTTTGGAGTGGTGTGCGTGGGTATCTTTGTGTGCCGCTCAGCGTTGTAATGGTTTTTGCCCGGTTCTTCATAATTAACTCCAGCCTGGTTTTTGCTCTGTTTTCCCTAATTAACTGACAACTATTTTCTTCTTAATGAATGCATGCCATTTTGAAAAAAAAACTTTACAAACTTATCATGCATGTTGTGTGTCTCCATATACTTATGAAGTTCCTATCATTTTATTGAAAAAAAATTATGGGCGCGGCAATACGCGCCATCGTGGGCTATATTTTTGTGCAATTTCCTATTATTCAATTGACAAAATTAACGGGCGCGGCAACACGCGCCATCAATGATCTAGTTAAGTTAACGTCTGAAAGAAAACTCTGCAGAGCTACTACTCTCTACTTCCCAATTTCTAAGGCCATGAATTTTTTTGGAATCAAACTTTTTAAGTTCGAACGAAAAAATATTTGATACTATTAGAAGTCAATATGTTTCTCAATAAACTTCATTAAACACACAAAGTTCTATTTGATTATGGTAGAACTCCATTTTTTCTTCCATAAGCTTGAACGCCCTAAAAACAAGTTGGGCACAAAACCAGAATTCATAGGGCTTATAATCTGGGAAAAATTAAGTATTTCCTCTGTATGTGAGATCTCCATTCTTACTAGGTCACAACGATGAATCTATTTGGTTTCCATCATTGCCCTCTTTTCACTTTGTCAATTGAGGGAATTCTTTTTGAGAAACACGGTTCAAATGCAGACACTCATGACAAGTTCGAACACTCTCCCCTAAGGATACACAAACCCTGACCTTATGAGCACCTCCAAGAGACTAGGCTAACATAAGTTGAGATTAAGGAAGTCACCACAGACACCGCGCAGTTGATGTGGACGCCATACACCGTCCATGGAATCATCTCCACACAATGGGCTTCTCGAACTACTGCTCATCTTAAGCACCCTTGATAACAAATAGGACTAAAACCTTGTGCTTCAAGGCCACAGATTTGCCAAGCTTCTTCCATGTGATATTGGGACGCTCGTGCTATGCCAAGTTCATGGTGATGTCTGCAATACGCCTATCTCCAGCTCAAAATGTTGGGTCCCAAGGGAACATCATTGTATAAGGAGACATATGGCATGGTAGAAAATATGATAAGAGAGCACATAATGGGCTAACTCACCGATCACAGCAATGGAGCTTGCAGCAATAAACCATGATATCACTTTGCCGGTTCAGCTGACATGTGGAGGATGAAGACTTCACTGTCCCATGAAACACGAGAATCAAGTCGTCACACGCCACCGAATTTCTGTAAATATTTTATGCGGTCATATGATTGCAAATAACTTTAGTGCTTCCAAACGAAGATGGTGTGCCAAGTGCAAGGAGTATATCTTCCGGAGTGTCATGGCATGGACCTGGCCTTTGAAGGAAACAATATGTTTGATCACATGCGCATCACTATTATGTCACAACAACCAAGAGTGGATCCCAACTTGGCAATTGAACAGCAAGTGCAGGCCGGTGACCTGGAGATATGAATTTGGCTATGTGGAGATATAAAGTTTCAAAAGCCGATTTAACAAATGAATGAGCCAGATGGTACTAAAACCATAGTAAGTGAAACACGTCCTGAAAACATGGTATCACTCGGAGGAGAAGATATCATCACCATAAGATCATTATAGAAGTATGCTTATGTTCTAAATACTTTGGTGAATCAAGTGGTACAATGGACTACCTGGACATGTGAGCTCAATAAGATGCTTGGAAAAATGAGATGCTTGAACAAGTCCATTACTACCCCTTGCGCGCCCCTTGTTAACCCCTTGCATCCTACCCCCGATGAGTCTCTTGACATGATTCACAATCTTAGAAATGCCAATCTTATCACTAGAGGATTACCTAGAAATTTGTTTGCTTGCTTGCCAACTCTTGAATGTGCTTATACTATATGGAGATTTCTTGAGGAACGATTTCCAAACTATTCCTTGAAAAACTTAGATGAGATTATTCACAAGTCCATTGCTTTAAATAAGATGAGTCCGAATGATCCTAAGTTTGGCGATTGTCTATTTGAGCTTCGTGACCTTATGCGTGCCAAAAGATATGTTGGAATCATTAGCAACATCATTTCCGAAGTCATTAGAATTCATAAAGATGCACATTGTCATGATCACAAAACTAATGAATCACTCTCTCTAGGAAATGATCAAGCACGAGATGATGTTGAACATGGATACTATGATGAGGATGATGATAGTGACTACGATCTCGATGAGTCTATGATACACTTTGATCTTATGGCTAACCATCACGGCTACATGGCTCGATGAAAGGAATGGTTTATTGATAGTGGATGTACCGATCACATGACCGGAGACAAGGATATGTTTCGTGAGCTTGCTGAAAATGATGGCCCTCGAAAGTATGTCACTTTTGGTGATAACTCAAAGGGTAAGGTGGTTGGCCTCAGTAAGGTGGCGATCTCACATGATAGCTCCATACAAAATGTTAGGCTCGTTGAATCTCTTGGTTATAATTTACTTTTTGTATCTAGACTAGCCGATTTTGGTTTTAATGTCCTATTTACTAAAGTAGATTCCCAAGTGTTTCGAAGAGATAATCATAATATGATCTTTACCGGCATACGTAGAGGTGATCTATACATTGTTGATTTCACTAAAAAGGCTCAACTTAGAACTTGCTTAATTGCTAAATCTTCTAAAGGCTAGTTGTGGCATAGATAGTTAGGTCATGTGGGCATGCGAAATCTTGACAAGCTTATTAAATGGTGATCATATCCTTGGTGTTAAAGATGTTATATTTGACAAGGATAGACTTTGTAGTGCTTGCCAAGCAGGAAAACAAGTTGGAGGAAGTCATCCCGTGAAGAACATCATGACCACGAGAAGATCACTCGAGCTACTTCACATGGATCTTTTCGGTCCCAACACCTACAAGAGTCTCGGTGGTAACTCATTCGGATTGGTCATTGTTGATGATTTTTCAAGATTTACGTGGGTGTTATTTCTTGATGATAAATCGCAGGTCCAAAAGATCTTCAAGAACTTCGCTAGGAAGGCCCAAAATTAATTTGAAGTGAAGATCAAGAAGATTTGCAGGGATTTCACATGAGTTCTCGGCTACGTACATGCCGCAACAAAATGGAGTTGTCGAGAGGAAGAACCGGACGCTCATTGAAATGGCGAGAACGATGCTTGATGAGTACAAGACGCCAAAACATTTTTGGGCGGAAGCGGTTGAGACAGCTTGCCATGCAACGAATCATCTATATCTTCACAAGCTACTCGACAAGACATCATACAAGCTTCTCACCGATAACAAACCCCAAGTTGCATACTTCTGGGTATTCAGCTCAACGTGCTACATTCTTGATAAGCATCGTCATTCAAAATTTGCTCCTAAATCTCATTAAGGTTTCCTACTAGGTGGCTCAAACTCTCACACATACAGTGTCTACAACAATTTCACCGAATCATAAATCAACAAATAATATTGAGTCAAATAATTTTCATAGATAAGCCAATCATAAATCCACAATTTATCGGATCTTGACAAACACACCGCAAAAGAGTATTACATCGGATAGATCTCTAAGAACATCGAGGAGAACATGGTATTGAGAATCAGAGAGAGAGAAGAAGCTATCTAGCTACTAGCTATGGACCCGTAGGTCTAAGGTGGACTACTCATGCTTCATCGGAAGGGCAATAGAGTTTATGTAGATGCCCTCCGTGATTGAACCCCCTCCGGCAGGATGCCGGAAAAGGCCCCAAGATGGGATCTCACATGAACAGAAGATTGCGGCGGTGGAAAAGTGTTTTCGTGGATGCTTCTGGTGGATTGAGAATATATGTGAATATATAGGAGGCAGAACTAGGCCAGGAGGGTCATGAGGGACCCACAAGGTAGGGGGGCTCACCCTACCCCCCTGGGCGTGCCCTCCTCCCTTGTCGCCGCCTCGTGGCTCTTCTGAATTGAACTTCAAGTCTCCTGGTCCAAGAAAAATTACCGTGAAGTTTTATTCCGTTTGGTCTCCGTTTAGTATTCCTTTTCTGCGAAGCTCAAAAACAAGAAAAATACAGAAACCAGCACTGGGCTCTAGGTTAAATAGGTTACTCCCAAAATTAATATAAAATAGCATATTAATGCATATAAAACATCCAAAACAGATAATATAATAGCATGGAATAATAAAAAATTATAGATACGTTGGAGATGTATCAAGCATCCCCAAGCTTAATTCCTAGTCGTCCTCGAGTAGGTAAACGATAAAAAAGAATTTTTGATGTGGAATGGTACCTAACATATTTATCCATGTAATTCTCTTCATTGTTGCATGAATGTTCAGATCCATAAGATTCAAAAGAAAAGTTTAATATTCACATAAAAACAATAATACTTCAAGCATACTAATAAAACAATCATGTCTTCTCAAAATACTATAGCTAAAGGAAGCTATCCCTACAAAATCATATAGTCTGGCTATGCTCCATCTTCATCACACAATGTATTCAAATCATGCACACCGCGGGTTACAGCTAAGCAATTGTTTCATATTTTAGTATTCTCAAACCTTTTCAACTTTCACGCATTACATGAGCGTGAGCCATGGACATAGCACTATAGGTGAAATAGAATATGGTGGTTGTGGATAAGACAAAAAGAAGGAGATAGTCTCTCATCATCTAGCCGAATCAACGGGCTATGGAGATGCCCATCAATAGAAATCAATGTGAATTAGTAGGGATCGCCATGCAACGGTCACACTAGAGCTATAAGTTTATGAAAGCTCAAAAAAAAAACTAAGTAGGTGTGCATTCAACTTGCTTGCTCATGAAGACCTAGGGAATTTGAGGAAGCCAATCGTTGGAATATACAAGCAAAGTTCTATAATGAAAAATTCCCATTAGTTTATGAAAGTGAAAAAATAGGAGACTCTCTATCATGAAGATCATGGTGCTACTTTGAAGCACAAGTGTGGAAAAAGGATAGTAACATTGCCCCTTCTCTCTTTTCTCTTTTTTTAATGGCGTATTTCGCCTATTTTATTTTGATTTCCTCACATGGAACAATGCTCTAATAATGAAGATCATCACACTTTTATTTTCTTACACTAAAAAATTACAACTCGATACTAGAACAAAATATGACTCTATGAATGCCTCCGGCGGTGTACGGGGATGTGCAATGACTCAAGAGTGACATGTATGAAAGAATTAGGAACGGTGGCACTATGTAAACTAAATGATCATGCAAAGCAATATGACAATGATGAAGCATGTCATAATGAATGGAACAGTGGAAAATTGCATGGCAATATATCTTGGAATGGCTATGGAAATGCCATAATAGGTAGGTATGGTGACTGTTTTGAGGAAGGTAAATGGTGGGTATATGGCACGGGCGAAAGTTGTGCGGTACTAGAGAGTCTAGCAATGGTGGAAGGGTGAGAGTATGTATAATCCATGGACTCAACATTAGTCATAAGGAACTCACATACTTATTGCAAAAATCTATTAATCATCGAAACAAAGTACTATGCGCATGCTCCTAGGGGAAGGGTTGGTAGGAGTTAACCATCGCGCGATCCCGACCTCCACACAAAGGATGACAATCAATAAATAAATCATGCCCCAACATCGTTAGATAACGGTTCACCATACATGCATGCTACGGGAATCACAAACTCTCACACAAGTATTATTACCAATCCACAATTACTCACTAGCATGACTCTAATATCACCATCTTTATATCTCAAAACAGTCATAAGGAATCAAACCTCTCTTAGTATACAATGCACTTTATATGAATGTTTTTATTATAGGGACAATTCCATTTCTCCCCCTAACTTGAACCCACACCTGGCATTTACCCCTAAATTTCGAGTATGCTAAAAGAGCCCCCTCTTCTGTCAAAGCTTCTTATAGAAATACCCTTTCGTACTATTTTTGTGTGGCGTTTGACTGGCTATGGGACATTTTCTGGCCAGTATTGCCCCTATATGCATATGACACTTACATGTGGGACCTACTCAAGGAAAAAAAGAAAAAACTCTCTCCCTCACCCCTCTATCACTTACAAGTGGACCCACCAAAAAAGAAAAAAACTGTATTCTCTCTTACCTCTCTGTGTGTCTCTCTCTCTCTCTCGCTCACCTCCGATGGCGGCCAGCATCCGACGGTGGTGGCCAGCATCCGACGGCGGTGGCCAGCTTTAGCCTCGCAGGCATGGTTTGCGGTCGATTAGATCAAGCACTTCCCGATCTGTTTTCCAGCAAGATGAATCAGACCGAGGCACCCGAAATTGACGGCTCACTCATCGTCTTCCCCAACTCCGGTGGATTGCGGCCGCTGCCCGAGCTCCTCTAGCCATGAATCTACGAGTATCCCCCCTTGTTACTCAGCTCCAATGCAACCTCTCGAATGTCCTGGTGCGCTCTCGAGCTTCCCTGCATCGCCAAGAACCTCTCGCCATGAGCGCCGCCCGTCGCCGCCGCTCGAGCTCACTATTGCCCATCCTCACGGCCACCGCACGGTCTCCGACCAACTCAGTCCATTTCGTCTTCATGCCCGCAGCCTCGCAGGACCGCTCTGAAGCCCATAGACCTCTCCGGCATCCTCCCGTACATCGCCGTTGTGCCTTCACGCGGCCTCCGGCGTTTAGCCGCTGTCATTAAAAAGCAATTTAGGCTAACCCTCCAGTTAAGTGTTCCACTGACTCTTGGGCCCTTTACTAACTATAAAACAATTATAAAAACCTTAAAGAGAGAATGACATGTGGGCCTTCAAAACCAAAATTGACCAGTCTCCATTGGTTAGTCTAACTTTGACTTAGTTTTTTTCTTTACTAAAAGGTGGACCAGTACCATCCAGGGGCATTTGGGACAAATCACATGGTCAAACCCCATTAACCTAACAGAACGACGCTCAAGGGTATTTCTATAACACCACCTAACAGCGCAGGGGTATTTTTGAGCATACTCGAAATTTAGGGGTAAATGCCAGGTGTGGGTTCAAGTTAGGGGGAGAAATGGAATTGTCCCTTTATTATATCCCCTTGGATGCTATCATATTAGGACTAAATTCATAACCTAAGCAAATTACCATGCTATTTAGAGAGACTCTCAAAATAATATAAGTGAAGCATGAGTGTTCAACAATTTCTATCAAATAAAGCAACCGCCGTGCTCTAAAAAGATATAAGTGAAGCACTAGAGAAAAATTGCCTAGCTCAAAAGATATATGTGAAGCACATAGAGTATTCTAATAAATCAAAATTCATGCGTGTCCCTCTCAAAAGGTGTGAACAGCAAGGATGATTGTGAAAAACTAAAAATCAAAGACTCATATCATACAAGACGCTCCAAGCAAAACACATATCATGTGGTAAATAAAAAAATAGCCTCAAGTAAAGTTACTGATAGACAAAGACGAAAGAGGGGATGCCTTCCGAGGCATCCCTAAGTTTAGGCTCTTGGTTGTCCTTGAATATTACCTTGGGCTGCCTTGGACTCTATCAAAACGACTATAGAATTTGTTGGCATCGGTTGCAACCTTCATCGTCCCATGGTTGTAGCATTCATGGCCGCCGTGCAAAAGGAAAGTTGCCATGCGGTTGCAACAAAAAAAAAGACATGTGCATCGATGGGATCCTACTTCTTCTGCCCAAGGTTGCAGCTCTGCCAGGCACGGTTCTAGCTCTGCCATACACTTGTTGAAATTCCAGAAGCCGATGGTTGTAGCAAAAGGACGACTAGTGCATCAATGGGCTCCCAAATGTTTTGGCACACGCTGAGCTCTGCGGGGTGCGGTTCGAGCTCCCCTACGTATCAGTTGTAGCATCTCGCCATGGCATGGAGATGGGATGTGTGTGGTAGCGCGGTGGTCGCCTCGTGTGCTTATGCGGAGAAAAAAGAAGGAAGGGGCGGGAGGAAGAAGAGAACCAGAGAGAAAAAAAGGAAGGGGTGGCGGTGGGCCAGGCACACGTGGATTGCATGTGGCGACTAGTCAAACCCATCGAGAGATAGCTTGAAGTCGACGATGTGCGTGATGCTAGCCAGGAGGCCACCGGTAGGCGCCGCAATGCCAGACATGGAGAGAGGGATCGGTGGTGGGGGTGGGTTGGGCGGGATAGATGCTAGGGGCAAACCACCTGAGGAGGAAGATGAGTCAGGAGTGAGGGAGGCGCGAGGGCGCGCATCAGCAATGGCTGCAGAGGCGGCGAGCTCTTCGGCCTAGGGGCCGTCGCCGGTGACGCCGGCGTCAGTTGGGAGCGGGGGAGACTGGAGGTGGCTGGCCATGGAGAGAAGACCTAAAGCTCTGATTACTAAGAAGAGTGGAGAAATAATGTTGCCCACACTGTATTAGGCATGAGAGCACAATACATATACAACAGCCAGCGTGCTGGCCTTCCCTACATGCAGGGAAGTAGGGGATCAGGCGCCCGGAGGTTAGCTAGCTACCTAGGACCCGGCCCTGTAGTTACAACCGCAACACATATCATACACACATATACACGTACATCACTGCTCACGTTACAACTCAACATTGTGTCCTTAGTGACAAATGCCGTACACAATAATAGTCCCACATTCTATCCTAATTCTCCTGTTGTTGTCATAGATCTACATCTTACATGAGAGAATTTGTGGCGTTTTGGCCAAGCGTATTAACAATTCGTGGTCTCATATATTATTGTCCAGGCACATCGACCTTGTCTTGATGGCGATGAGGACGATAGTTCTATAACCGTGTTGTTGTTTCTTGATCTCTCTGTTGGCACGCGAAATCGTCGCGCAATATTAGAATATTTGTCGTACTTTTATGATGACGAACGATTGCTTTATGAGCAAATCAACAAAATATCCCTTCACTTTCGTATAGGAGGGACGACCGCTTTTCATCGCAAAACGGAAAAAATGAGCCAAACTCTAGGACTGCTAGGGTTTAGCAGGAAAAGAGCGATAGATAAAACATATGTGAAAAAGTAGATTGGTTTCGTCGAATACATCGATTATTCTTTTCTCAATCGGCCACGGCCTTATATTTACGGAAATGTTAACGCCCACACGTGTGGGCGTTTGCATCTCGCCCACAGCGTGGATCCGCCTCCGTTTGTGAACGCACGAATCTTGGCATGTTTCTAGTGTCATGTAGGACTGGCCTGGTGTGTGGGCGTTCATCTGGTCGCCCACACGGCCGTTTCACCACACGGAAAGGGCTGGTGTGTGGGTGTTCAACAGTTCGCCCACACGCCACTTTCCACGCACGCACAAGGGCTAGTGTGTGGGCATTTGTCATCTCGCCCACATGCCTGTCTCCTCTCCCACACCCAAGCTGTGAGTTGCCATGTGTTTTGCAGTGCACATGGCAACTGCCCTAGTGTGCTTTATAAGCAGGTGGCAACTCTCTTTTTACCCGAGTTGCCATGCGTTTTGCAGGGTACACAACAACTGCCTAGTATGCACGTAAGCAGATGGCAACTCTCTTTTATCGAGTTGCCATGTGTTTTTGCATGGTACATGGCAACTGCCCTAACGTGCATGTAAGCAGATGACAACTCTTCCTTTTACATGGCAACTGCCCTAGCATGCTTTTGAGCACATGGAAACTCTCTCAACTGCCTAGTGTTAGTATGTGGCAACTCCTAAAGTTTTTGAAATCATGGCAACTACAGTAGACCTGACCATACATGGCAACTGCAGTTGAGCAACAATGGCAACTGTAGTTGTCCGACATGGCAACTGTAGTTCAGTGACATGGTAACTGCAGTTAAACGAACATGCACGAGGGTCTGGGCCGTGGCAACTACGGGCGCACGGTGACTGTCACGCGTGGCGTGCGGGACCACGAGGTACGAGGCCTTACATACGGGGCATGCGGGCGTTATCTACTTCGCCCACACGCACGCGTGTGAGAGGGATCGGGAGGGAAAAAAGTTGTGTGGGCATTACTTGTTTTGCCCACACGTAGGTGTGTGGGCTGTTCCTCTTATACACCACATAAAATATGTGGGCAGACTCTCTAACGCCCACATGTGTGGCACTTATCGGCGTCCTATATTTATATTGGCACGCTGGACTGGCGTATACGAAAAGAATTGCAAAGCTAAACCGACTAGAATCTGGCCATCTTAATTGGATTACCACGTATAGCATGATTACCGTATATCACTTTACGATCTTTAATTGGCCAGCTAACACGCATAGCTAACCTGCATGGCAACCCCTCTTGGCCATATTCACAGTATAAGCACTCCTTGCCTTTCCTTTTATGAATAAAATATTCCGGCAATGTCGCTAATCACAACACATAATGGCGATCACTTATGAATCATATTTCTCCACTCTTTACGTGTATTTCTACATGTTGCACTTTCCCTTGTGTAACTCCATCCATAGCATTGCAATCTTTAGCTATGGCCATATAGTTGCTTAGGGCGATATTTCAAAAAATATATCGGCCAATTTTACTTAGCGTGATACTTGCAATAACATACCGGCCACATTATCTCAGGTTTTCTTGGACATGCTATGACAATACTTTTTTGAATATTTTCCATTGGGAGCTTTGGGCAACTTCTCCCCCACAATGTGCTTCTCCATCCATGTCATTTTCGGCACCATTGGTTTTTCCCAATCGAGCAAGTGCTTCTTCTCGACTGTCTCTTCCTTCATTTCAAAAGCCCGTAGTCTCTGCACACGTTGTTTCTAAGTGTGTGTGAGTCCCGTTGGACACCACCGAGGTCTTGGTTTAGTCTCTGGTGCAGCTGACTTAGTTCTGTTGCCTCCCGAGTCTCTTGGTCTGTACTGACGTACTTCTGCTATTATGGCAAATATTTTATCTCTGGCCGAAACACCTCTCTGCTGATCATGTGCATTACTAGCTTTAAGTTTCTGGCCACGTACAATGCTTAAATCCCAATCAGTGCTAGACTTGAAATTTCTGGACGCTCCTGGGCCACAACCCCCCATGAATAAATCAGCATATGAGCTTGCAGATTTAGACCGTTGATTAGTACATGAGGATACAACGAATTCATTGCTCTGTCCAAAATTAGTTTCCTTTCCAAACTGATTATGTCGGCCGGTTTGCTGCAACTTCACACCATCACTATTCTCCTCTGTATCTATGGCTTCAATTTTCCCACTATCTCTAGTAAATTCATCAGCAGATGCATCAACCAACTCACTAGTACGTACAATTTCCTTGTCTACGTGTGTATGCAAACTAGGCTGCAAATCATCTTGTAAACTATTATCTTTTATTGCGCTAATCTTGGTGCAGGCACGCACAGTTCCATCATGTGCTTTTGCATCACTTCTATGATTGATCGGCACCCACATAATTTTTTGACCACCTATATGAACTTCACCAGCTGCACTGCGTACCGATGACCGGTTCCTTTGGACAACAATTGCATCACGTGATCTAGCTGCCTCATTGAGCCGAGCCCTTTTCTCATGTATGTTTGGTCTGTGTTAGAACTAATCTTGTCATATGTAGGTGCATGTCTATGTTGTTCTGCATGTACTCTAGTCTAGTGTGTTGTTTGTCCGGCGAAGCTTCAGCGACGACATGCGGAGGAGGCGAGATGCCGGGCTGCCGTGCGAGACGGCTAGCATGACGTGATGCCGATGGCGGCGTGAGGCTGCAGTGATGCCCAAGGAGGCACGGCTGTATGATGCAGCAACCGGCTGGACAAAATAGCTGAGGAAAATCTGGGAGTTTGTTAGCGCATGCATGGGTCTGTTAGCAGCACGGCCGCGTCTTGTTGCTCCTAGAGAGATTCCAGGAGAAGGATATGGCAGAGGTTAGTGGCATGTACTAGTACGTGGAGAGGTGGTGCTAGTGGCCGAATGTGACGGCTCCGCGTGGGTGTGTGGCATAAGTGCCAGGTCCTTGTATATATTGCTTTGGTTAATGAGGATGAACACGAGGCCGTGAGGGCTAGAGAAAAACATGTAGCCAAGGTGGTCACCAAGGAAGTGCTTGGGGCAAAGCTGTTCGTCTTCCTTGGTGTATGGCGTGTGTGTGTTGAGTCTTCTCACCGTGTGTGTGTAGAGAGAAGAGAGAGACCTCAAAAGAGTTGTGCGAGGCAGCTCGGGGTAGAAGAGGAAGCGGCGCTGCAAGGAGGCGGCGCCAACAGTCTGAACATAGGCCTCGGCGGAACCCATTCTGGGTAAAAATTAACCTGGCACTGTAGGATATGGCAACCAAGGAATTAAACCCCATGGAGGAAACTGCAGGTACATAGGAGGTGCACAACCCCAATACGTCGTCTCCATTGCAATAAAGGGTTGCTAGTCATAAATTTCTTTGCCATTGCTCATGACCGCCAGGTCCAGAAAGAGATCTAGGATGCATATTCCCTCCAAGCCGGTTAAATACATTGCTGGCCTTGCGCGATGTGTATTTTTCCAACAACATGCTAACTGTCGGTTTTGTTCTTGGAGCCTGTTTCCTTCGTCCATTGACTTTCCATACTCCTACTTCTAGATTTTTTGGTTTGATCATCCTTGGACGGGCACTATCATCAACAACATTTTTCTCTCTTGTTTCATTCTGATCCCATCGAATGGGCATTTTTTTACTCTCAAGCTGGACCACATTGATAGGAAAAGGGTCATTATCGAGCTTTATCTTAGAACTTTCTGTAAACGTCAATCGTCCATCATTAATGGCCGATTGCACCTGTCGACAAAACATGTTACAATCATTAGTAGCATGAGAGACAGAATTGTGCCACTTACAATAAGTTGTTCTAGCCAATTCTTCTGGAGGTGGAATTACATGACCATGTCAAAAATTCTATCACACTTACTAACATCAAAAGTGTAATTAATTTCATGTCTTCTAGCGGGTGTAGGTTTCAAAGCAGAACATGCAAAGGGTTTTGACTATGGCGCTAGAACCCATTCAGCTACACATATATTAATTTCAACTTCACTTGCCGAATCACTATCATAATCGAAGGCATTACCTACATGGTTATCTTTCTCATTATTATTATTATCTTTAGAATCTCCTTAGTCCGGTTTTACAGTGCCAAAGCTTTCTACAAAACTTGATTAACATCTAAAAATTTCTGTCCTTCTAATTTATCCTTAATATGAGCAAGCAGACCCGAAAAGGCAAGATATGCCAAATCCTTTTCGGCTATGGTCAAGCTAAAACATCGGGTTTTTTACATCTCTAAACCTTCTAATATAATGATGAACATGTTCGTTATATTTCTGCCTAACCATACATAAATCCAAAAGTCGAAATTCAATTTTATCGACATAAAATAATCATGAATTTTTTGCTCCAATTGTGCCCATGTTGAAATAGAATTAGGAGCCAGCAATGTAAACCAAGTAAATGCAGTACCGTACAAAGACAGAGGGAATAAATTTACTATATAAACATCCGATGTATTGACCTCGTCGCATTGTCCTAAAAATTGTTCAACATGCTCAAAAGTGGATCTACTATGTTCCCATGTAAACTTAACAAATTCTGGAATTCTAAAACCACAAGGATATGGCGTTGAGTCGAAGTAATCAGGGTACGTGCTTTACCCTTAGGTTCTAAACCAAATTCTCTTAGTATACTAGCAAGCTTATCCTTAAAACTATCATTCGGCTGTAGAGAACTGGCTTGTGGAGCAGATGAAACGCTAGCACGTGATGGAAACTCCAGCAAAGAAATTTGAGCTTGTGATGCTTGCGATGGAGACCCATTAAAATATGAATTGGGTACCGACAGTCAGCAGCAGTGGTGTATTATATGCTACAGTTTGATAAAAAGGTTGCTGTAAACTAGATTTAGAACTAGCACTTCGCTTATTGTTGTTGTGATTGTGTGGAACCGAAGTTGAGACAATATGAGCAGCTACACTAGGCATAAAATTATTGGCCGAACTGCTCACATAGTTCCGGCCACCTTGATCACTATTTAAAGGAACATAGGGCTGCACAACGTTATTAGCCGATGCTCTAGTTGTATGAATATTACTAGGAAAGTTAATGAAGCCACTATTCTCCATCTGCCTTTTCTCATAATACCCATCGTTGATTTGCAGCACTAACGAAAGAACATGACTAGGTAAATTATTTTCAATATCTTTATGAAGCTGCTCCTTAAATTCTTCAATTCTATTAGCTACTGATTGATTAATTGTGTGTGTTGTAGTTTTCTCATCAGAATTGTACTTACTAGATACACACACATCAATTAGATGACAAATTTCTTCAGTTGACTTTTTTACCTTGGTGTTTGTCAAATCGGAAGGGTTCGGCACATGTACCTTCTTGACGATGCCGATCCTTGTCTTGTGGTATCCAGCCAACTTTAGTCGCCCAGCCATCTCTTTCTCAACCTCTTGTTCAAGCTCGCACCGATCATCCTCCGACAGATCGTCAGGAAGTAGCGACAGAAAGTAGACGTACGTGACAAAGTAATGTTTGTATTGATAGATTGATTGTTCTTTTCTCAATCGGCCATGGCGTTATATTTATATTGGCACGCTGGACTTGGCGTATACAAAAAGAATTCCAAAGCTAAACCGACTAGAATCTGGCCATCTTAACTGGATTACCATATATAGCATGATTACCATATATATCACTTTACAATCTTTAATCGGCCAGCTAACATGCATAATGTGTAATAACAGCCATAATGCAATAAATATTGATATAAAAGCATGATGAAAAATGGACGTATCAGCGTGGTGCCGAGCAAGGAAAAGGTTGATGTAGTTCCTCCACCGAGCGAAGTTGGAGCCATCGACAGACATCTTGAAGTCGACGATGTGTGTGATGCTAGCCGGGAGACCAGTGGTAGGCGCCGCAATGCCAGGCATAGAGAGAGGGATCAGTGGTGGGGGTGGGTTGGGCGGGATAGGTGCTAGGGGCAAACCACATGAGGAGGAAGATGAGTCAGGAGTGAGGGAGGCGCGAGGGCACCCATCAGCAGTGGCGGCGAGCTCCACTAGTAGAAAAGGGGGCATTTGTCCCGGTTCATAAGGGCCTTTAGTCCCGGTTCTTGAACCGGGACTAAAGGGTCGTTACTAATGCCTCCACCCTTTAGTCTTAGTTCTAACACGAACCGGGACTAAAGGCCCTCCACGTGGCCACTGCGAGCAGCCCAGGCAAGGGGGCCTTTGGTCCCGGTTGGTGACATGAACCGGGACCAAAAGGCTTCCACGTGTCAGCAGCTGAGGTTTTCCTTTTTTCTAAAAAAAAGTGGCTGGTTTAGGGCTTTTGGGGGTTAATTTTAGGTTATTATTAGCTAGCTAATAGAGAGAAGTGTCCTCTCTTATATCTTCGTCCTTGGTTTACCAACGCTAGCTACTGCTATGTTCATTTCACCCGCTGATATAAAATAACTCATGCATGCTCGCATCATACATCATGCTGCTATGTTCATATATAATAACAAGTCCTACTAATCATGCATCATCATACAACTTCTACTCATTATTAATAACAAGTCATACGATCATCATCCTCATAGTCATCGAACCCAACCCTACATAATTGTTCTTAGCACATGATCATCAGTATCAGGTAGGACCTAAACACCCTTAAGGTAAAATAGCATAAAACAATATAGACCCTGACTCTCCATTATGAAGAATGGAGATCATCCTATCTCCAATTCTTGCGCTTCGCCTCCTTTTGCTTGCAAGAAGCTCCTTACGACTGTCCATACATTTTTTCCATTCTTTGATTGTCATGTCTCCACTTCTTTTAGAAATCCGGTATGGACAATTGAGATTTGTAGGATGACCTGGTTGTATGTTCAAAACATCAAGGTGACTGTGCGTATACATCAGATGAGGCACACAATCATTTGGGATTATCTGTTGAAAAACATAGTAATAACTTCGTAGTTAGCAATGATGTACTAGTTTTAGAAGTATTTAAAAAGATGCAGGGATGTCGTAATAGTAAAAAATCTTATCAGGGTATATCTCCATGGTAGTTACCGTAGTTCAACACGTGCACTAGTGTCACGTATTGACCATAATGTTGAGGAGTTCGATTGTAGACATTGTAATTCTCAAGATCAGTACAAAATTCAATCAGATGATTTTTCTCCTTATAAGTTAATTCGGAGCCATCGGTGTAGTGGGTTTTGTCTACCATTTTCCGCACATTCTTTGAAGAATGAAAATAAGCTGTGAATAGAAACAAGCTGTCAACTATTTTGAAATAAACAATATAAATTACTTAATAACTATGTTAAGCTCACATTGGCGAAGAATTGGAGGTGTATCCACAAGGACCCAAATGCCCATATTGTCTTGCTGGATTGTAGGATCACCAAGATCCATGGTGACAAGCATACCCTCATCAAACCATACATCTTGCAAAGTGCTTCCCAATTTTTGCAACCAAAATGGGTTACACTCTCAACATTGTACAACTTTACTTGAAAATCCACACCATGATGGGTCCTTAGGAGAATTTTTTTGGTTTCCATACTTTCATGGTCTTCAAAACCCATCCTCTCCAAGACATAGCGTCTTGCATAGCATGGGATAAGCTAGTCAAATTGGAAAAGATGAAAAATACACGTTAAAATAGTTGAAGTCGTGCTTAATTACGAAAAAACTATTATCGTCGTTGTGTACCGTATGAACATCGAAGGTCTCCTCGAGCTTAATGCTGAAGCATCGATCTTTGTCCAGCTCAATGAACCTGTCGCACATACCTCGGTCATCGTGGCACCAGTCGCACTCCCCCGGGCGGTTTTCGTCGTCCGAGTACGACATTTCTGGCCTATGTTCATAATTCAAATATTAAATATATGTACTAAAAAACCTAAATTAGATCATTATTATTAATCACGGGTTGACTATCAGTGATGGTACATAGCTCCTCCTTTCATTCCCGAGTGCATTATTACAAAAAATTGTCTAGCACACGGGAATGAAGGAGAAGCTACCCCCACGACGGCGTGGATGATGGAGGGGGCTCCTAGATTTCTGCATAGAGTGCTCTTCAATTTTAGCATTCAAAGTAGGAGTACTTTTCCAATATGAGCATTCAATAAGCAAAATCAAATCGTAAAATAAAGTACTCCCTTCGTCCGAAAAAACTTGTCATCAAAATGAACAAAAATGAATGTATCTAGAACTAAAATACATCTAGATACATCCCCTTTTATTCATTTTGATGACAAGTATTTCCGGACGGAGGGTATTTAAATTAGCATGCATTCAATTATAACCAAAAGTACATCATCTCTTATGTCCGTACATCGTCGAATACTCCTTGAATACTATCATACATATAGCATCGCTAATTAATACAGCTAGAACCGTAGCGCCCGACGGGTATCATCGCGGGCGGTGGACACCCAAAGATAAGGAACGATCACAGGATCATAGCTCCAGTGAGATCCCTGAAGAACCTGCCAGGTATTGTCGAACCTGCCCTCTAACACAACCATGTAGCGACGGACGTGCTCGTCCTCCTGGCTGACACGGTGACGTACCACCTCCACGGTGTCCGGAAGCCTCGGCACCGTCACTGGCCCACGCGACCGCCACCAAACAAGGATCGGGTCAACAACGGGCTGCCTCCTCACCAACCTACGTCCCCCAAAAGGTAGCACCTCCCAATACTAGCCCGGTGGAGCCCAGTCCTGAACATGGCCCTGATCAAGCAGGCCTCCACCGCCGAGTCGACGACGACGAGGATGCGGGATAGGCATCGTCGACGTCGATGCGGGAACTACTTCTATATATAGTTAAATAAAGTAGTTTTATTAATTAAATCAACTAGTTCAACTACTAAGCACTTACTATAAATAAATAAAGTAGTACTTATTAAAAATAAACTACTTCTATATATAGTAAAATAAATTGGTTTATTAAATCAACTAGCTAGTTCAACTATATATGAAGCACTTACTATAAATAAAACAAAGTACTACTTACTAAAAATAAACTAGTTTAACTATAGTTCTATTATTTTTCTAACTAATTTTCCTATACATACACAATAAATTGACAAAGAAAATACTATGAACAAAAAAATCATTAAAATTCTATGAACAAAATTAGAATAGAAAAAATCATAAAAATTCTATGAACAGAAAAAAATCATAAAAATTTGACATCTATAGTTACT
>NC_041386.1:722676363-722677379 GCF_002162155.2 Triticum dicoccoides
CGGCACGGCGACGGGCAGGGGCGGGGCGGCGCGGCGACGGCCAAGGGCGGGGCGGCGATGGCATCGATCGGGGCGGGGCGAGGCAGGGCGGCGATGGCGGCGATGAGCCGGAGACGGACGGGCAGCCTGGCGGCGTTGGGGCGGGGAAGAACGAACTGAACGAAATTTTGGCGAGTGCCAGATATACAGGAAGATCATTGGCCCCGGTTCGTGAGACATACCGGGACTAATGCGACCTTTAGTCCCGATTGGTGGCACCAACCGGGACCAAAGGCCTCTTTTCAGCAGCCCAAAGGGCGGGAAGCAGAGACCTTTGGTCCTGGTTGGTGCCTCAAACTGGGATAAAAGAGAGGCATTGGTCCCGGTTGTTGCCACCAACCGGTACCAATGCACCCCATTAGTCCCGGTTCGAGCCAGCAACCGGGTCTAAAGGCCTTGCGCTGGCATGGTGCAGTGGGATGTTTAGTCCCACCTCGCTAGCTGAGGAGCGGCCGCACCTGTTTATAAGTGCAACTCTGCCCGCCCATTTGAACTCCTCACTATTTCCGGCCTACTGGCCTAAACCTGTGTCTCTGCCTGTGGGCCTACTAGGAAGTCTGCAGGCCTGAATCCTGGCCCAATAAGGTTTCTAGTCGTATTCAGGCCATGGTGGCCCAGTAGGTGGCAAATTTTTTCTTTTTTCCCTTTTTTTGTTTTCTTTTTTGCTTTATTTATTTTATGATAATTCTTTTTGCTATTAAAGTTTGTAACAAAATTCTAATTAATAATTTATTTTCTTTTATGCTAATTCTTTTTTGCTTTTAATGTTTTGAAGAGAATTCTAGTTACTTATTTATTTTCTTTTATGATAATTCTTTTTGCTATTAAAGCTTGTAACAAAATACTAATTACTTATTTATTTTATTTTTGATAATTCTTTTTGCTATTAAAGTTTGTAACAAAATTCTAATTCTTATTTTTTTTATGATAAATCTTTTTGCTTTTAATGTTTTGAACAGAATTCTAATTAATTACTT
>NC_041386.1:722677984-722719792 GCF_002162155.2 Triticum dicoccoides
TTATGATAAATCTTTTTGCTTTTAATGTTTTGAACAGAATTCTAATTACTTATTTATTTTCTTTTATGATAATTCTTTTTGCTATTAAAGTTTGTAACAAAATTCTAATTACTTATTTATTTTATTTTATGATAATTCTTTTTTGCTTTTAATGTTTTGAACAGAATTATAATTACTTATTTATTTTTTCTTTTATGATAATTCTTTTTGCTATTAAAGTTTGTAACAAAATTTTATATAATTTTAGTTTCAATAATACTAGAGGTTTATAAAAGCTTTTTAGTTCTTTCCTTCAGTACCAGTTCTAAGGCTGTTTTTGAGTCCCACCTCGCTAAGCGAGAGGCACTCGCAGCGGTTTATAAGCCCCGAGTGCAGAGACGATGCAGAAGAGGCTCAGTGCTAACCTGCACGTTGCTTAGCTTTAAGCCTTGAGGAATAGGGTAGACTGCACGGAGCTATGTGCAGTGCAGTTTACACTATTCCGAAAGGCTTGAAGCTAATTAACGAGCATTGCGCCTCTTTTTTATTTTTAATGACTTGTTACAACTCAGAAATAAATAGAAAAAAAATATAGCAGAAAAGAAAAAAAAACTATATAAAAAACTACTCAGAAATAAATAGAAGAAAAAATAGTTGTGATTAACTTTACTAAAAAAATGAGCATAGATGCGCTTATAGAGAAAATTCAACATAAATTCATAATAAATTTCTACTAACTTCAGAGAAATTCAATATGAATTTAGGTCAAATTCCCTGTATAAGGGCATCTATTTTCACTTTGAGGGAGGGGCTTATAAACGGATGTGAGCGCCCTTCGGTTGGCGAGGTGGGACTAAACTCTGACCGTAACGATGACCAACCCTTTAGTCCCGGTTGATGGCACGAACCGGGACTAATGGGCTGCCTTTGGTCCCGGTTCGTCCCACCAACCGGGACCAATGATGGTGGACCAGGAGCGAGGCCCATTGGTCCCGGTTTGTCCCACCAACTGGGATCAAAAGGTCCAGACGAACCGGGACCAATGGCCCACGTAGCCCGGCCGGCCCCCTGGGCTCACGAACCGGGTCCAGTGCCACCATTGGTCCCGGTTCTGGACTGAACCGGGACTAATGGGCTGACCCGGCCTGGACCATTGCCCCCTTTTCTACTAGTGCTTTTCGGCCAACGGGCCGTCACCGGTGATGCCGGCGTCGGTTGGGAGCGGGAGAGACTGGAGGTGGCTGGCCATGGAGAGAAGACCTAAAGCTCTGATTACCAAGAAGAGCGAAGAAATAATGTTGCCCACACTGTATTACGCATGAGAGTACGATACACATACAACAGCCAGCGTGCTGGCCTTCCCTACATGCAGGGAAGTGGGAGATCAGGCGCCGGGAGGTTAGCTAGCTACCTAAGGACCCGGCCCTGTAGTTACAACGGCAACACATCTCATACACACATATACACGTACATCACTGGTCACGTTACGCTCAACATTGTGTCCTTAGTGACAATGTCGTACACAATAATAGTCCCACGTTCTATCCTAATTCTCCTGTTGTTGTCATAGATCTACATTTTACATGAGAGAATTTGTGGTGTTTTGGTCAAGCTTATTAACGATTTGTGGTCTCGTATATTGTTGTCCAGGCACATCGACCTTCTCTTGATGGCGATGAGGACGATAGTTCGATAACCGTATTGTTGTCTCTTGATCTCTCATTTCGTTCTTTTGTACTCCAAGTCTTCTTCCCTTATAGTACGATGATGAAGCAACATTTCGGCAACCTGCCTACCATAGTACATTCCTCAATCGTAGGTTCTCATTGTTGAGGTGGATGGTTCATGGCGCCCTTTTAAATCTTTTATGTTATTCAAGCTTTTTACATGTTTGTCTTTGCAATTCTTTTAGGGATGTATGGATAAAATTCACGATGCAAGAGGTGGACCTAGCGCTGAGGACTGCAAAAAGACTTTAATGTAACTTCACGTTCTAAAATGACATTTTCTTGTTCCATTTTTTTTGAACTCATATGGTTTATCTGATTTTAGTTAATTTGAATCGTTTAACTTCTCGCATACTCTACAATCTTCTATTGTCCTACACCTATGATAGACAATTATTTACTCTAGAAACATTTTAAAGATATTTGTTACATCATATGGTTTACAGTTATTTGACAATATATTTAAGCATACTTACTGCACATGAATACTCATCTATAAGCACAATAATAAATCTAAGTCACATAAGCTATTCTATGGAGGATTGTGATGATGCTCTTTTCATTATTTTTATCGGAACCATCTATGGGAATTCAGTTTAAATGGATATTCAGTTTAAATTGTATACTCTCAAAAACTAATTTGGTTCGAGAATACAATTTAAAGTTAACACAACTGTATTTCCGATGATATATTTTAATTTTGTAAACCAAAGAACGCCGGACCTTCATATTTAGCCGCATGGTTATGTGACTGATTATTCTAACTGTAATAGTTAAATATAAATGTGAGGATAGTACATTGACAGAATAAGTTATAAAGAAGTAAAAAATGTAATTAATTTTGCTAAGTGTAATAGCAAAATACATTTTTTAGTATCGTATATTGATAGAATAAGTTATAAATAAGTATAAAATGTGGTAAATTTTGCTAAGTGTAATTAGTAATATTTATATTTTAGATTACATGTTGATAAATTAAGTTACACAAAACTAAGAGATGTAACTGAATTAGCTAAATATAACAGAAAAAATATCAATGAATATATCATATTGTCATTTAATTTAAATGTGACTACCGCTTTTGCCCCATGCATATATTTTTATCCATTCCCTTTTTCCCACTACTCTTGTCTTCGGTTGAAATCTAAAGTTGTTGGTTATGCACCTCATGTGGGTATTGCTACCACCGCTAAGGATACAAGAGGTGTCACCATGAGTTAACAGAAAAATAAAAGGAAAATACTATGAATATTTAGGTGAAAATATGAATAAAAAGACCAAAAATACATACGATTTGTTTTATTTGATTATTCTATAGTTGTAAAATATTTATTAAAATATATAGCATAATAGAATGAAAATTCTCATGCATCATTGCATGTTGAGATGGCATTTTTCTATGTATGGTTGCATGTCGAAGCAGGCCTTTTCTCAAGCATGTTTCTTGTCGAGGTGGCATGCTTGCATGTTGAGAGAAATAGGTCAGTGGGTTAGCTATTTAGATATAAATATTTGTATGAGCTATTGTAGGTAAATTCTTCTCATCAAGTTGATCAATGTTTTGGATGGTGTTCCAAACAAAAAGAACATATACCGTTATGGAATCAGGACAACTCCAGCGCGCGACCCCATCACGTCCGTCCTAGTACGTTTGGGGTAGAACGGACGAATAGCGTGGCCCAACGCGTGGCCCCAAACTGACAAATGTCCGGTTTTCGTCCGTTTGCGACCAATTCCTCGCCCAAACTTGCGCCGCGTTTGGGGTGAAACGGACATTGCACGGACGGGATGGACGCAGACCCTTGTCCTCTCCGTGGCCTGCTTGTCAGGGACACTAGCACTCCATTCGCCTCCCCGGCCTCCAGCCGCTCTCCCCTGCCCCACCCCGCCGCCGGCGCCGCCACTATTTTCCAGCCGCCTCCTCACTGCTCACCCCCCGCCCGTCCATACCGAACCATGTCTCAAAATGGCCGCCACCAAGCCCGTGCTTTCGTAGGAGTTCTGGCCGTCAGTTGGAGGAGCTTTGGCCATCGCCATCGTAGCGGATGCCAGAGGGGATACGACCGCCGGCGACGGCTATGGACCACGACAACTTTCGTCGGGTGCTCCAAAGCGGCCTGTAGCCGGCCGCCAACC
Source organism: Triticum dicoccoides (assembly GCF_002162155.2). NCBI lineage: Eukaryota > Viridiplantae > Streptophyta > Magnoliopsida > Poales > Poaceae > Triticum > Triticum dicoccoides. Next base: position 722,681,827 of record NC_041386.1, read on the forward strand.
ACCCCAGCTGCATCGAGGTGATCATCGCGACCTCTTTGCCACCACGACCGCAAGGCATTTGACACTTTGCCCAAAAAGGTATGGATAATGGAGATGAAATTTTCTTCAACCACTTCATTTATTCATCGGACGATTCGTCCTCGGATGACGAAGATCTTGTGGTGGCTGCACTGGTCATTCACGACCACATTGAACGGGAGCTTCCTCGGTACAGGGGGTCAGTATTTGGCCGTGCTCCCATCCCGAACTGCAACAGAGAGAGAGGCCACGGCCTTCTCTATGCCGATTACTTTGCGAATACCCCGCTCTTCAAACCGGATAAATCCCGTCGCCGTTTTTGTATGTCAAGGCATTTGTTCAATCATATCCGAGAGGGAGTGATTGCTCATGATCCATACTTCGAGTGCAAAATGGATGCCCTTGGCAAGCTTGGATTCTCCTCCTACCAGAAATGCACCGCGGCCATCCGCATGCTTGCATATGGAATTCCAGGCGATCTGGTGGATGAGTACGGGTGCATGAGTGATTTGACATGTCTGCTGTCATTGTACAACTTCCGCAAGGCCATGGTGGCACTGTTTGGCCCTGAGTACGGAGGCAGCCAAATGCCACTCATACAGAAAGGTTGTTGGTGATCAATGCCGCTAGATGCTTTCCAGGCATGCTTTGCAACATAGATTGTATGCACTGGGACTGGAAGAACTGTCCATTTGCTTGGCAGGGCCAGTACAAGGGGCATGTTAAAGCGTGCACTGTCATATTAGAAGCGGTGGCTTCGCAAGATCTTTGGATATGGCATGCTTTCTTCGGCATGGCAGGTTCTCACAATGATATCAACGTGCTGCAACATTCTCCAGTCTTCGCAAGGCTTGTAGAAGGCCACTCCCCTCCTGTCAACTTTGAGATCAATGGCCACCATTACAACAAGGGATACTACCTAGTTGATGGTATATATCTTTAGTGGTCAACTTTTGTGAAGACAATCTGGAACCCCTAAGGTGAGAAGAGACAGAGATTTGCCCAAATGCAAGAGAGCGCTAGAAAGGATGTGGAACGTGCTTTTGGTGTGCTTCAATCCCGACGGGGTATCATTCGAAACCCTGCACTGACATGGGATGAAGGGAAGCTTTGGGAGGTGATGACTACTTGTGTGATCATGCATAACATGATCGTCGAGGACGAGCGTGATAACAACATCTTCGACCAAGTATTTGATTTTCAAGGTGAAAATGTTGAGCCCCTGCACCAAGAACCGGCCATGTTTGAACAGTTTGCCCAATTTCATTGTGAAATGCGTGATTGGCACACTCAGTTGGATCTTAAACATGACTTGTTTGAGTACATTTGGAATCACATTGGCAACCAATGGATGTATTGGTTCATTATGTTCATTCAAGACAATTTCGATTTGGTTGCAAATCTATTTTATTGGAGAAAATTTCGATTGGGTTGTAAAACTATTTTTATTTGAGGCAATTAATATTTGGACGTGCAAACTAGTTTTGAACATTGAAATATGAATATGGGCATGCTGGTTGTGGCGGACAAGATGGGGCCAAAGGATGTGTCCGCGCGTTGCGCGCACGACCACCGTATCCTAAGAAAGGCCCGGACACGATCCCATTGTCCTACACAAACGAACAGAATCCGGGCTAAACGGACTTCTGTTTGGGTTGTGCGCTGGAGTAGGCCTCAGGGTCTGTTTATGAGCTCGAGCAACATATCCAATTTAAAATAAATGGACAAAGCAAAGATGAAATGGCCCAGTAGAAAATTACAACCTAGAGAAGATAAAGGTGTAAAACCGAACACACGTGACCCTACTCCTACATGCACTTGTTTAATCAATCTAGCTCAGTTTGTGCGACTAGCACTACAATGATAGCACACATTCTTCAGTTACAATCAACTGAGGTAGATGTGTACTAGCTTCTTGCTACTACTACAGTGTGTAGCGCTTGTTGCGCTCCTAGTGTTGGAATTTGCACTATGCATTATGCTTTTGCTTAGTGAGAAATCAAGATGATGCAATGTAGTTGAGATAAGTATTTTCCTCGGTTAAAAACCAAGGTTATCAAGTAGGAGAATCACACAAAGCCTTGTGAACAACACCTGCACACACAAAAGCAAATACTTGCACCCAACGCAAACAAGGGGTTGTCAATCCCCTCGACGGTTACTTACAAGAATTAAGTCTCGTGGTGGTAGGTAAATAAATAAATTGCAAAAAAATAAAAGAAATAAAATTGTAGCAAGGTATTTTTGTATTTTTATATATGATAGAAGTAGACCTGGGGTCCATAGTTTTCACTAGAGGCTTCTCTCTCGAGCACATAACATATGGTGGGTGAACAAATTACTGTTGGGCACTTGATAGAAGCGCATGGTTATGAAGATATTCAAGAAAATGATCATGTATATAGGCATCACGTCCGAGAGCAATAGACTGACTCCTGCCTGCATCTACTACTATTACCCCACCCATCGACCGCTATCCAGGATGCATCTAGGGTATTAAGTATAAAACAAAGTAACGCCTTACGCAAGATGACATGATATACATAAAGTAAATCCAATCAATATGAATAAACCCCGTCATTTACCCTTAATGGAAACAATACAAATATGTGTCTTGTCCCTTTCGGTCACTGGTATATAGAGCACCGCAAGATTGAGCCCATCACAGAGCACCTCTCCCATTGCAAGATAAATCACTCTAGTTGGACAAACCAAATAGATAGATCGGAGAGAAATATAAAGCTATAATGATCATGCATAATAAAGTTCGAAAAAGACTCAATTAATATTCATGAAAAATTTGATCATAAACTCATAATTCATCGGATCAATTGCTCAAAAAAATAGTTCATCGGATCCCAACAAACACACTGCAAAAGAAGACTGCCTCGAATAGAACTCCAAGAACATCAAGGAGAACATCATATTGAAGATCGGAGAGAGAGAGAGAGAGAGAGAGAGAGAGGGAGAGAGAGAGAGAGAGAGAGAGAGAGAGCAAGCCATCTAGCTACTAGATATGGACCCGTACGTCTGTGGTGAACTACTCACGCATCACAGGAAGGGCAGCAAGGATGATGTACAAGCCCTCTGTGCTCGATTACCCCTCCGTCGGGATTACCAAAAAATGCCTCCAAACAAGATCGCGGAAGAATAGAAGCTCGCGGTGGCGGAAAAAATGTTTCGGATGGCTCTCTGGTATATTTGGAATATTTGGGAACTTATAGAGGTGGAATTAGGTCAAGAGGTGCCACGAGGGGCCCACAAGCCCGGGGAGTGGCCCCTGGGGCGTGCCTACACTAGTAGAAAAGGGTCCTAATGTGAAGCACATTAGTCCCGGTTTGTAATAGAACCGGCACTAATGTGACCATTAGTGCCGGTTCCAATGGCTAGGGGGGGTGGAGGTCATTAGTACCGGTTCATGGCGAACCTTTAGCACCGATTCGTGCCACGAACCGGTAATAAAGGTAGTGGTGGAAGGACCTTGTCAGACTGGGGCCCCTCCAACACCTTTAGTACCGGTTCTTGCCACGAACCGGTACTATAGGTCATCCTGCATATAAACCCTTCGTCCAGCTCGCTCTGTTCTTCCCCCTTTCCCCTCTCCTCCTCTCTGTTCTTCCTCTCTTCCCCTCGAGCTCATCACACATTTTACCCAAATTTTGTCAAGATTTGAAGGCCCCCATCCATTCAAGTGATCAAAAAGGTTAGCAACTTTGTCCTTTCATCTCTCATTGCTAGATTAGCTCTTGCAATGCTTTATATAGTGATTAATTTGTGGGTTTTAGTAATTTGGGAGGAATTATATGTGGTCGTTTATTTGATTTATATGCAATTTGAGCTTAAAATAACTCTTAGTTTGCATATGTAGGTGTGGTTTACTTAGTGCCTTCCCGTCTCCGTTGCAACCACCATCGATCGTCCGCATCGACCCGTTGCCGGCACCACCTTGTGGTGAGCCTCTTGTTCTTATCTTTTTTATATAAAAAAAATCATGTTTGTGTGATTTAGATATATAGTTACTTGTATAATTATCTTACCCGTACGTTGTTTGTTATACATAGTGCCATGGTTTTGATATCCGTCCCCGACGGCCCTCGTCCATGTTATGATTCAGATGTGGTATATTCTCTTTCAAAACTATTTGTTGCATTTTGTGTTTATGACAATTTGTGCCCATCAAGTTGACATAGATATTTTTATCTAGGAGGTATGTGAACCGGAAATTCCAACCGACCCTATTGTCGAGAGGTTAAATTTAGTTGAAAGGGAAAACGAGTATTTGAAAGAAAAATTGAAAATAATTGAAGGGGAGAAGATGGAATTGGAGTTGCATGTTGCCGATGTCGTCAATGGTCACAAGATCAAGATGGAGAAACTGCGATTGAAGATTAGAAAGATTAGAAAATATGCCATTGATAGTGTGGCTTGATCATTATGCTGTTGGATTAATTGTTACCTTAGTTGCGATCTTGATCGCATTTGTTGTTGCATTTAAATTCTTTAGCTAGAGAGTTATTTGTATGTTGCATTTAAGTGTTGTATGAACTTTATGTATGAACTTTATGTATGAACTTGTATTAATTTGGTCTATTCAGTGGTGTGTAATGAAGATGCGCCGACAATGGATGTACGATGACTGATGCTCTCCTCAGTTCATTGATGTCGTGCATACTTTTCTGATTGCGGCTCAGGAAAACAAGCGGGCGGATGGTTTTATGCCTTGTCCATGTGTTGGCTGTAAGAATGGTCACAATTACTCTAACTCAAGAACCATTCACGTCCACCTGTTTGAGTCTGGTTTCATGCCCCACTATAATGTTTGGACCAAGAACGGAGAAAGAGGGGTTATGATGGAAGACAATGAAGAAGAAGAGGACGATGATAGCAATCCTGGCCATGGGTTCCCTGAATACGATGATACAACAATGGGGGAAGAAGCTGAGCCGGCCATGCGGGAAGAAGCTGAAGAAGAGGCATCAGATGAGCCCCCTGATGATCTAGGTCGGGCCATTGCCGATGCAAAGAGAAACTGCACAAGTGAAAAGGAGAAGAAGAAGTTGCAGTGCATGTTAGAGGATCACAAGAAATTGTTTTACCCGAATTGCGAAGGTGACAAGAAAAAGCTGGGCACCACACTGGAATTGCTGCAATGGAAGGCAGAGAATGGTGTATCTGACAAGGGATTTGGAAAGTTGCTGGTAATGATAAAGAATATGCTTCCAAAGGACAACGAATTGCTCGAGAGTACGTACAAAGCGAAGAAGGCTGTCTACCCTCTAGGTTTAGAGGTGCAGAAGATACATGCATGCCCTAATGACTGCATCCTCTACCGTGGTGAGTACGAGGATTTGAACGCGTGCCCGGTATGCGGTGCATTGCGCTATAATATCAGCCGCGATGACCCTGGTGATGTCAAGGGCGAGCGCCCCAGGAAGAAGATTCCTGCGAAGGTGATGTGGTATGCTCCTATAATACCACGGTTGAAATGTTTGTTCCAAAATAAAGAGCATGCCAAGGCGATGCGATGGCACGGAGAAGACCGTAAGAAAGACGGAAAGTTGAGAGTACCCGCTGACGGGTCGCAGTGGAGAAATATCGAGAGAAAGTACAGGGAGGAGTTTGCAGGTGACCCATGGAACGTATGGTTTGGTCTAAGCACAGATGGCATTGATCCTTTTGGGGAGCAGAGCAGCAACCGTAGCACGTGGCCTGTGACTCTCTGTTTGTATAACCTTCCTCCTTGGTTGTGCATGAAGCGGAAGTTCATTATGATGCCAGTGCTCATCCAAGGCCCTAAGCAACCCGGCAACGACATTGATGTGTACCTAAGTCCATTAGTTGAAGAACTATTACAGCTATGGAATGGAAAAGGTGTACGTGCGCGGGACGAGCACAAACAGGAAGAATTTGACCTAAAGGTGTAGCTGTTCGTGACCATCAATGATTGGCCTGCTCTCAGTAACCTTTCAGGACAGACAAACAAGGGATACCGTGGATGCACGCACTGTTTGGATGATACTGACAGTACATATTTGGATAGTTGTAGGAAGAATTGTTGGGGAACGTTGCAGAAAATTAAAATTTTTCTACGGTTTCACCAAGATCCATCTATGAGTTCATCTAAGCAACGAGTCTAGGGAGAGAGTTTGCATCTACATACCACTTGTAGATCGCGTGCGGAAGCTTGCAAGGTGATGATGTAGTCGTACTCGACGTGATCCAAATCACCGATGACCAGCGCCGAACGGACGGCACCTCCGCGTTCAACACACGTACGGGACGGGAGACGTCTCCTCCTTCTTGATCCAGCAAGGGGGAAGGAGAGGTTGATGAAGATCCAGCAGCACGACGGCGTGGTGGTGGATGCAGGGCGTCACAGCAGCAGGGCTTCGCCGAGACTACGAGGGAGAGACGTAACGGGGGGAGGTGGAGGCGCCAGGGGCTGGTGTATGAAGTCCCTCCTCTCCCCCACTATATATAGGGGTGCCAGGGGGGGGGGCACCGGCCCTAGTAGATGAGATCTACTAGGGGGGGCGGCGGCCTAGGGGAGGTTTCCCTCCCCCCCAAGGCACCTAGGGGTGCCTTCCACCACTAGGACTCCTCCTAGGGGGAAACCCTAGGCGCATGGGCCTATAGGGGCTGGTGCCCTTGGCCCATGATGGCCAAGGCGCACCCCCTACAGCCCATGTGGCCCCCCGGGACAGGTGGCCCCACCCGGTGGACCCCCGGGACCCTTCCGGTGGTCCCGGTACAATACCGATAACCCCGAAACTTGTCCCGATGCCCGAAATAGCACTTCCTATATATAATTCTTTACCTCCGGACCATTCCGGAACTCCTCGTGACGTCCGGGATCTCATCCGGGACTCCGAACAACATTCGGGTTTCTGCATATACATATCTTCATAACCCTAGCGTCACCGAACCTTAAGTGTGTAGACCCTACGGGTTCGGGAGACATGCAGACATGACCGAGACGCTCTCAGTCAATAACCATCAGCGGGATCTGGATATCCATGATGGCTCCCACATGCTCCTCGATGTTGTCATCGGATGAACCACGATGTCGAGGATTCGATCAAACCCTGTATGCAATTCCCTTTGTCAATCGGTACGTTACTTGCCCGAGACTCGATCGTCGGTATCCCAATACCTTGTTCAGTCTCGTTACCGGCAAGTCACTTTACTCGTACCGTAATGCATGATCCCGTGTCCAACACCTTGGTCACATTGAGCTCAATATGATGATGCATTACCGAGTGGGCCCAGAGATACCTCTCCGTCATACGGAGTGACAAATCCCAGTCTCGATCCGTGTCAACCCAACAACTACTTTCGGAGATACCTGTAATGCACCTTTATAGTCACCCAGTTACGTTGTGACGTTTGATACACCCAAGGCACTCTTACGGTATCCGGGAGTTACACGATCTCATGGTCGAAGGAAGAGATACTTGACACTTGCAAAACTCTAGCAAAACGAACTACACGATCTTTTATGCTATGCTTAGGATTGGGTCTTGTCCATCACATCATTCTCCTAATGATGTGATCCCGTTATCAATGACATCCAATGTCCATAGTCAGGAAACCATGACTATCTGTTGATCACAACGAGCTGGTCAACTAGAGGCTTACCAGGGACATAGTGTGGTCTAAGTATTCACACGTGTATTACGATTTCCGGATAATACAGTTATAGCATGAATAAAAGACAATTATCATGAACAATGAAATATAATAATACTTTTATTATTGCCTCTAGGGCATATTTCCAACTGTCTCCCACTTGCACTAGAGTCACCAATCTAGTTACATTGTGATGAATCGAACACCCATAGAGTTCTGGTGTTGATCATGTTTTGCACGCGAGAGAGGTTTAGTCAGCGGATCTGCGACATTCAGATCCGTGTGCACTTTGCAAATCTCTATGTCTCCATCTTGAACATTTTCACGGATGGAGTTGAAACGACGCTTGATGTGCCTGGTCTTCTTGTGAAACCTGGGCTCCTTTGCGAGGGCAATAGCTCCAGTGTTGTCACAGAAGAGTTTGATCGGCCCCGACGCATTGGGTATGACTCCTAGGTCGGTGATGAACTCCTTCACCCAAATCGCTTCATGTGCTGCCTCCGAGGCTGCCATGTACTCCGCTTCACACGTAGATCCCGCCACGACGCTCTTCTTGCAGCTGCACAGCTTACTGCTCCACCATTCAACATATACACGTATCCGGTTTGTGACTTAGAGTCATCCAGATCTGAGTCGAAGCTAGCGTCGACGTAACCCTTTACGACGAGCTCTTCGTCTCCTCCATAAACGAGAAACATGTCCTTTGTCCTTTTCAGGTACTTCAGGATATTCTTGACCGCTGTCCAGTGTTCCTTGCCGGGATTACTTTGGTATCTTGCTACCAAACTTACGGCAAGGTTTACATCGGGTCTGGTACACAGCATGGCATACATAATAGATCCTATGGCTGAAGCATAGGGGATGACACTCATCTTTTCTTTATCTTTTGCCGTGGTCGGTGACTGAGCTGAGCTCAGTCTCATACCTTGTAACATAGGCAAGAACCCCTTCTTGGACTGATCCATTCTGAATCTCTTCAAAATCTTATCAAGGTATGTGCTTTGTGAAAGACCTATGAGGCGTCTCGATCTATCTCTATAGATCTTGATGCCTAATATATAAGCAGCTTCTCCAAGGTCCTTCATTGAAAAACACTTATTCAAGTAGGCCTTAATGCTGTCCAGAAATTCTATATTATTTCCCATCAGGAGTATGTCATCTACATATAATATGAGAAATGCTACAGAGCTCCCACTCACTTTCTTGTAAACGCAGGCTTCTCCATAAGTCTGCATAAACCCAAACGCTTTGATCATCTCATCAAAGCGAATGTTCCAACTCCGAGATGCTTGCACCAGTCCATAAATGGATCGCTGGAGCTTGCATACTTTGTTAGCGTTCCGAGGATCGACAAAACCTTCCGGCTGCATCATATACAGTTCTTCCTTAAGATGCCCGTTAAGGAATGCTGTTTTGACGTCCATCTGCCATATCTCATAATCATAGTATGCGGCAATTGCTAACATGATTTGGACGGACTTTAGCTTCGCTACGGGAGAGAATGTCTCATCATAGTCAATCCCTTGAACCTGTCGATAACCCTTAGCGACAAGTCGAGCTTTATAGATGGTAACATTACCATCCGCGTCCGTCTTCTTCTTAAAGATCCATTTGTTTTCTATCGCTCGCCGATCATCGGGCAAGTCTGTCAAAGTCCATACTTTGTTTTCATACATGGATTCTATCTCGGATTTCATGGCTTCAAGCCATTTGTTGGAATTCGGGCCCGCCATTGCTTCTTCATAGTTCGAAGGTTCATTGTTGTCTAACAACATGATTTCCAGGACAGGGTTGCCGTACCACTCTGGTGCGGAACGTGTCCTTGTGGACCTACGAAGTTCAGCAGTAACTCGATCCGAAGTCCCTTGATCATTATCATGGTTTTCCTCTTCAGTTGGTGTGGGCATCACAGGAACGGTTTCCTGTGCTGCGTCACTATCCCGCTCAAGAGGTAGTACTTCATCGAGTTCTACTTTCCTCCCACTTACTTCTTTCGAGAGAAACTCTTTTTCCAGAAAGCATCCGTTCTTGGCAACAAAGATCTTGCCTTCGGATCTTAAGTAGAAGGTATACCCTACAGTTTCCTTAGGGTATCCTATGAATACGCATTTTTCCGACTTGGGTTCGAGCTTTTCAGGTTGAAGTTTCTTGACATAAGCTTCGCATCCCCAAACTTTTAGAAACGACAGCTTAGGTTTCTTTCCAAACCATAATTCATACGGTGTCGTCTCAACAGATTTAGACGGTGCCCTATTTAAAGTGAATGTAGCTGTCTCTAGAGCGTATCCCCAAAATGATAGTGGTAAATCGGTAAGAGACATCATAGACCGCACCATATCCAATAGAGTGCGATTACGACGTTCGGACACACCGTTTCGCTGAGGTGTTCCAGGCGGCGTGAGCTGTGAAACAATTCCACATTTCTTTAAGTGTGTACCAAATTCGTGACTTAAGTATTCTCCTCCATGATCTGATCGTAAGAATTTTATCTTTCGGTCACGTTGATTCTCCACCTCATTCTGAAATTCCTTGAACTTTTCAAAGGTCTCAGACTTGTGTTTCATTAAGTAGACATACCCATATCTACTCAAGTCATCTGTGAGAGTGAGAACATAACGATATCCTCCGCGAGCCTCAACGCTCATTGGACCGCACACATCGGTATGTATGATTTCCAACAAGTTGGTTGCTCGCTCCATTGTTCCGGAGAACGGAGTCTTGGTCATTTTGCCCAAGAGGCATGGTTCGCACGTGTCAAACGATTCATAATCAAGAGACTCTAAAAGTCCATCGGCATGGAGCTTCTTCATGCGCTTGACACCAATGTGACCAAGGCGGCAGTGCCACAAGTATGTGGGACTATCGTTATCAATTTTAAATCTTTTGGCATCTACAATATGAACATGTGTAATATTACGCTCGAGATTCATTAAGAATAAACCATTGACCATCGGAGCATGACCATAAAACATATCTCTCATATAAATCGAACAACCATTATTCTCAGACTTAAATGAGTAACCATCTCGTATTAAACGAGATCCAGATACAATGTTCATGCTCAAACTTGGCACTAAATAACAATTATTAAGGTTCAAAACTAATCCCGTAGGTAAATGTAGAGGCAGCGTGCCGACGGCGATCACATCGACTCTGGAACCATTCCCGACGCGCATCGTCACCTCGTCCTTCGCCAGTCTCCGTTTATTCCGCAGCTCCTGCTGTGAGTTACAAATATGAGCAACGGCACCGGTATCAAATACCCAGGAGTTACTACGAGTACTGGTAAGGTACACATCAATCACATGTATATCAAATATACCTTTGGTGTTGCCGGCTTTCTTATCCGCTAAGTATTTGGGGCAGTTCCGCTTCCAGTGACCCTTCCCCTTGCAATAAAAGCACTCAGTCTCAGGCTTGGGTCCATTCTTTGACTTCTTCCCGGTAACTGGCTTACCAGGCGCGGCAACATCTTTGCCGTCCTTCTTGAAGTTCTTCTTACCCTTGCCCTTCTTGAACTTAGTGGTCTTATTGACCATCAACACTTGATGTTCTTTCTTGATTTCAGCCTCTGCTGACTTCAGCATCGAGAACACTTCAGGAATGGTCTTTTCCATTCCCTGCATGTTGTAGTTCATCACAAAGCTCTTGTAGCTTGGTGGGAGCGACTGGAGGATTCTGTCAATGACCGCCTCATCTGGGAGGTTAATGTTCAGCTGGGTCGTACGGTTGTGCAACCCAGACATCTTCAGGATGTGCTCACTGACAGAACTGTTTTCCTCCATCTTACAACTGTAGAACTTGTCGGAGACATCATATCTCTCGACCCGGGCATGAGCTTGGAAAACTAGTTTCAGCTCTTCGAACATCTCATATGCTCCGTGATGCTCAAAACGCTTTTGGAGCCCCGGTTCTAAGCTGTAAAGCATGCCGCACTGAACGAGGGAGTAATCATCAGCGCGAGACTGCCAAGCATTCATAATGTCTTGGTTCTCTGGGACGGGAGCGTCACCTAGCGGTCCTTCTAGGACATATTGTTTCCTGGCAGCTATGAGGATGATCCTCAGGTTCCGGACCCAGTCCGTATAGTTGCTGCCATCATCTTTCAGCTTGGTTTTCTCTAGGAACGCGTTGAAGTTCATGTTGACATTAGCGTTGGCCATTGATCTACAAGACGTATTTGCAAAGGTTTTAGACTAAGTTCATGATAATAAAGTTCTAATCAAATTATGAACTCCCACTTAGATTAGACATCCCTTTAGTCATCTAAGTGTTACACGATCCGAGTCTACTAGCCCGTGTCCGATCATCACGTGAGACGGACTAGTCATCGTCGGTGAACATTTTCATGTTGATCGTATCTTCCATACGACTCGTGTTCGACCTTTCGGTCTCCGTGTTTCGAGGCCATGTCTGCACATGCTAGGCTCGTCAAGTTAACCCTAAGTTTTTTCGCTGTGTAAAACTGTCTTACACCCGTTGTATGTGAACGTAAGAATCCATCACACCCGATCATCACGTGGTGCTTAGAAACGACGAACTGTAGCAACGGTGCACAGTTAGGGGAGAACACTTCTTGAAATTTTATAAGGGATCATCTTATTTACTACCGTCGTCCTAAGTAAACAAGATGCATAATGCATAATAAACATCACATGCAATTATATAGTTGTGACATGATATGGCCAATATCATATAGCTCCATTGATCTTCATCTTCGGGGCTCCATGATCATCTTGTCACCGGCTTGACACCATGATCTCCATCATCATGATCTCCATCATCGTGTCTTCATGAAGTTGTCACGCCAACGACTACTTCTACTTCTATGACTAACGTTTAGCAATAAAGTAAAGTAGTTTACATGACGTTATTCAATGACACACATGTCATACAAAAAAAATAATGACAACTCCTATGGCTCCTGCCGGTTGTCATACTCATCGACATGCAAGTCGTGAATCCTATTACAAAGAACATGATCTCATACATCACAATTCATCATTCATCACAACTTCTGGCCATATCACATCACATGATCAATCGCTGCAAAAACAAGTTAGACGTCCTCTAATTGTTGTTGCATCTTTTACGTGGCTGCAATTGGGTTCTAGCAAGAACGTTTTCTTACCTACGAATCACCACAACGTGATTTTGTCAACTTCTATTTACCCTTCATAAGGGCCCTGTTCATCGATTCCGCTCCAACTAAGGTGGGAGAGACAGACACCCGCCAGCCACCTTATGTAACTTGTGCATGTCAGTCGGTGGAACTGGTCTCACGTAAGTGTACGTGTAAGGTTGGTCCGGGCCGCTTCATCCCACAATACCGTTGAGCAAGAAAAGACTAGTAGAGGCAAGTAAGATGACAAAATCCACGCCCACAATAAAGTTGTGTTCTACTCGTACAAAGAGAACTACGCATAGACCTAGCTCATGATGCCACTGTTGGGGAACGTTGCAGAAAATTAAAATTTTTCTACGGTTTCACCAAGATCCATCTATGAGTTCATCTAAGCAACAAGTCTAGGGAGAGAGTTTGCATCTACATACCACTTGTAGATCGCGTGCGGAAGCTTGCAAGGTGATGATGTAGTCGTACTCGACGTGATCCAAATCACCGATGACCAGCGCCGAACGGACGGCACCTCCGCGTTCAACACACGTACGGGACGGGAGACGTCTCCTCCTTCTTGATCCAGCAAGGGGGAAGGAGAGGTTGATGAAGATCCAGCAGCACGACGGCGTGGTGGTGGATGCAGGGCGTCACAGCAGCAGGGCTTCGCCGAGACTACGAGGGAGAGACGTAACGGGGGGAGGTGGAGGCGCCAGGGGCTGGTGTATGAAGTCCCTCCTCTCCCCCACTATATATAGGGGTGCCAGGGGGGCGCCGGCCCTAGTAGATGAGATCTACTAGGGGGGGCGGCGGCCTAGGGGAGGTTTCCCTCCCCCCCAAGGCACCTAGGGGTGCCTTCCACCACTAGGACTCCTCCTAGGGGGAAACCCTAGGCTCATGGGCCTATAGGGGCTGGTGCCCTTGGCCCATGATGGCCAAGGCGCACCCCCTACAGCCCATGTGGCCCCCGGGACAGGTGGCCCCACCCGGTGGACCCCCGGGACCCTTCCGGTGGTCCCGGTACAATACCGATAACCCCGAAACTTGTCCCGATGCCCGAAATAGCACTTCCTATATATAATTCTTTACCTCCGGACCATTCCGGAACTCCTCGTGACGTCCGGGATCTCATCCGGGACTCCGAACAAAATTCGGGTTTCTGCATATACATATCTTCATAACCCTAGCGTCACCGAACCTTAAGTGTGTAGACCCTACGGGTTCGGGAGACATGCAGACATGACCGAGACGCTCTCAGTCAATAACCATCAGCGGGATCTGGATACCCATGATGGCTCCCACATGCTCCTCGATGTTGTCATCGGATGAACCACTATGTCGAGGATTCGATCAAACCCTGTATGCAATTCCCTTTGTCAATCGATACGTTACTTGCCCGAGACTCGATCGTCGGTATCCCAATACCTTGTTCAGTCTCGTTACCGGCAAGTCACTTTACTCGTACCGTAATGCATGATCCCGTGTCCAACACCTTGGTCACATTGAGCTCAATATGATGATGCATTACCGAGTGGGCCCAGAGATACCTCTCCGTCATACGGAGTGACAAATCCCAGTCTCGATCCGTGTCAACCCAACAGCTACTTTCGGAGATACCTGTAATGCACCTTTATAGTCACCCAGTTACGTTGTGACGTTTGATACACCCAAGGCACTCTTACAGTATCCGGGAGTTACACGATCTCATGGTCGAAGGAAGAGATACTTGACACTTGCAAAGCTCTAGCAAAACGAACTACACGATCTTTTATGCTATGCTTAGGATTGGGTCTTGTCCATCACATCATTCTCCTAATGATGTGATCCCGTTATCAATGACATCCAATGTCCATAGTCAGGAAACCATGACTATCTGTTGATCACAACGAGCTGGTCAACTAGAGGCTTACCAGGGACATAGTGTGGTCTAAGTATTCACACGTGTATTACGATTTCCGGATAATACAGTTATAGCATGAATAAAAGACAATTATCATGAACAATGAAATATAATAATACTTTTATTATTGCCTCTAGGGCATATTTCCAACAAGAATGTGTACCTGGGACATCGTCAATTTCTTCCAAGCAGGCATCCCGTAAGAAAGAAAGGCAAGAATTTTAAAGGTGAGGCGGATCACCGGACGAAGCCTCGCCACCATACTGGTGCTGATGTACATGATATGGTCAAGGATTTGAAGGTAATCTTTGGAAAGGGTCCTGGCGGACAACCTGTTCCGAAGGACGCTTACGGATGCGCACCCATGTGGAAGAAGAAATATATATTTTGGGACCTGCCCTATTGGAAAGACCTAGAGGTCCGCTCCGCAATCGACGTGATGCACGTGACAAAGAATCTTTGCATGACCCTTCTTGGCTTCTTGGGCGTGTATGGGAAGACAAAATATGCACCGGAGGCACGGGAGGACCAGCAACATATGCACGGAAAAGACGACATACATCAGGGTCAGGCCAGCTACGCTCTTACCAAAGAAGAGAAGGAAATCTTCTTTGAATGCCTGCTCAGTATGAAGGTACCGTATGGCTTCTCGTCGAATATAAAGGGAATAATAAATATGGCAGAGAAAAAGTTCCAGAACCTAAAGTCTCATGACTTCCACATGATTATGACGCAACTGCTTCCGGTTGCATTGAGGGGGCTTCTACCGGAAAACGTTCGAGTAGCCATTGTGAAGCTATGTGCATTCCTCAATGCAATCTTAGAAGGTAATCGACCCAGAAATTATACTAAGGTTACAGAATGATTTGGTGCAATGTCTTGTGAGTTTCGAGTTGGTGTTCCCACCATCCTTCTTCAACATCATGATGCACGTCCTAGTTCATATTTGCGAAGAAATTAACATTTTGTGTCCTGTATTTCTACACAATATGTTCCCCTTTGAGAGGTTCATGGGAGTCTTGAAGAAATATGTTCATAACCATGCTAGGCCAGAAGGAAGCATCTCGAAGGGCCATGAAAATGAGGAGGTCATTGAGTTTTGTATTGACTTTATTCCTAACCTTAAGCCGATTGGTGTTCCTGAATCGCGGCATAAGGGCAGACTGGATGGAAAAGGCACACTAGGAGGGGATCAAATAATATGTATGGACGGGCATTCTCTCACCGAAGCACACTACACAGTTCTACAGAATTCCGCCTTGGTGGCTCTGTATATGGAGGAACACAAAAACTTTCTACACTCCAAACACCCGGAGCAGTCTGACGACTGGATTACACGTGAACAAACTAGGACTTTTGCCGGTTGGTTGCAGACACATGCCATGCATGATGGCGATATTGAAGATGACATGTACTTGATGTACCAGTTACCATCTTCGAATATAATGACTTTCAAAAGGTACGAGATAAATGGGAATTCATTTTACATGATCGCCCAAGATAAGAAGAGCACCAACCAAAACAGTGGTGTCCGCTTTGATTCAACAACCAACACGGGAAAGTAAACATATTATGGTTACATAGAGGACATATGAGAACTTCACTATGCAGGCGGTTTGAAGGTCCCTTTGTTTCGGTGCAAATGGGTCAATATGACATGAGGCGGGGTAACAGAAGACCCGCAGTACGGAATGACAACAGTGGATCTCAACAATCTTGCGTATGCAGACGAACCATTCGTCCTACCCAATGATGTGACGCATGTTTTCTATGTGAAAGACATGTCTACAGGCCGAGA
Source organism: Triticum dicoccoides (assembly GCF_002162155.2). Classification (NCBI taxonomy): domain Eukaryota; kingdom Viridiplantae; phylum Streptophyta; class Magnoliopsida; order Poales; family Poaceae; genus Triticum; species Triticum dicoccoides. Next base: position 722,698,288 of record NC_041386.1, read on the forward strand.
AAAAGAAAAGATAAGGAAGCGAATGGATCATACGATGAGCCAAAGCGCCACATAGTTCTTTCAGGGAAAAGAAACATCGTGGGAGTGGATGACAAGACAGACATGTCAGAAGATTATGAAAAGTTTGATGAAATTGCTCCATTCATAGTGAATATAGATCTAAGTATCCAGTTAAATGATGAAGCTTATCCATGGTTACGATGCAAAGGGACACACGTGAAGGAAAAGTTTCACACCCAAAGATCCCACACTGGCATATGATAGGCTTATATATCTGGAAAGTGCCGCTTCCAACAAACCGGAGGGAATCTTTGTAATAGTTAGGGTACCTATGTGTTTTGGTATTTGAAACGTGAAGAAATTTGATGTGCAAAAACTGGATGCACTTCGTCTACAAATTAGTTTGTCAAATAATTCAAATTTAAACTATTCAAATTTGAAAACTATTGGCACTAACAGAAAGTTTGTAATTTTTTGTAACTATAGAAAAAATATTCAGAAATAAATAAATGAAAATAAATAAAGTAGAAAAGAAAAAAAACTAAATTTTTGTTGAGACAAAAACTAAATTGGAAAAAATTAAACTATTCAAATTTGAAAACTATTCGCACTAACAGAAAGTTTGTAATTTTTTGTACCTAAAGAAATTTTTTTCAGAAATAAATAAAGTAGAAAAGAAAAAAAACCGAAATTTTTGTTGAGACAAAAACTAAAAAAAAAGCCCACCTACCGGGCCACAGTGGCATGCATACGACTAGAAACCCAACCTGTAGGTGGGCCAGGATGCAGGTCCGCTTGCCCAGTAGGCCTAACAGGGAAGAGTAGAAGAGGTAGGCCCAGCAGGCCTGCATTGGAGAGGAGCTCAATGTAGTGCCCGCGCCGTGGCTTATAAACTGGCCTCGGCGCTCCTCGACTAGCGAGGTGGGACTAAACTTGCACACCGCCCGGAGCCAGCGCACCTCCTTTAGTACCGGGTCGTGGCTCCAACCGATACTAAAGGGGGGGGGGGGCTTTAGTACCGGTTGGAGCCACCACCCGGTACTAAAGGGGTGCGCTTCCCACCGCTTCGCCTGGCCAAAACAGACCTTTAGTACCGGTTAGTGGCTCCAACTGGTACTAAAGGTAGGTTCTATATAAGAAAACACATTAAAAAAATTCGTCAGTTCCCTCTGCTTCTTCTCCTCTGCCCCGTCGCCGCCGCCCCTCGTCGCCGCCCCAGTCGCCGCCCCTGTCCCGCGCCGTCGCCGTCCTGCGACGTCGCTGTCCCCGTCGCGCCGTCGCCCCGTCCAGCGCCATCGCCGTCCGGCCCCTTGCCTCGCCGTCGCCGTCGCCTTCGGCTTGGATCGACCTCGCCTCGCCGTCGCCGTCGCCTGGACCTCGCCATCGCCATCGCCTCGAACTCGACCGCGTGCGCTGTGAGCCCCTCCCCTGCCTCTCCTCCTCTCCTCCGGACGCACACACTACACATGCACACACACACACACACACACACTACACACGCGCACACACACACACAATTTTTCTGTTTTTAGTTTTTAGTTTTTTCTGTTTTTCTGTTTTTCATACAAAGTTTTAGATGAATTCATTAATTAGATTAGATTAATGTCAAATAGTATATAGAAATGTTAGAAATATTATAGAAATGTCAGAAATTTTAGAAATGTTAGTTTTAGCTAGATGAATTAGATTAATGTCATTGTTATAGAAATTTTATAGAAATGTTAGTTTTTAGTTTCTTATAATTTTAGTTATACAAATTTAGAATTTGCATATAAGAAATCACAAGCCAATCATTTAAAAAATGTTACTTTTGCGGCGTATAGTATTTGTTCTCGATGATGCCCGGCCAGCATCCTCGCCGTCGACCCGTTCGCGACGACGTCCTGCTTCAGAGGACCCATGTTCGGGATTGGGCTTCGCCGGGCTGGCACTGGGAGGTGCTACCTTCAGGGGTTCGCCGCTTGGTGAGGAATCCGGGTCCCATCGTCGACCCTGAGCTCCTTTGGTGGCATTCCTATGGGCCACTTTCGGTGCGGAGGGAGCCGGCCCCGCCGGAGGTGGTGCGTCGCCGTGTCAGGGAGGAGGACGAGCACGTCCATTGCTACATGGCTGCTATGGACGTCAGGTTCTCCAATACCTGGCAGGGTCTTTGGGGAGATGACCGGAGCTATGATCCTGTGATGGTTCCTTCTCTTTGGGTGTCCACCACCCGCGCATCAGGAACCGCGAGTGGCCTAGATTATTCTGTAGTATTCAATCTTTATTAGCTAGCTAGCTAGTGATGTATTCGATATATAATATTCGAGACGATGTATTCGAGATTATATATTAATCGAGACGATGTATATTATGTACTATGATTCAGGATTTCCTCTTATTGATTGCATGCATGCATATTGTAATTTGAATACTAAATTGTTTTATATTTCTTCTGGATTTGTTAAATAAAAGCTATGGCGGACAATACCGGTAGATAGGGAGAAGAGACCCTATTCGAGATCATACGCTCCCCTCGCGCGCTAGATAATCGAAATGAAGCAGATGACGGCTCCCAATATCTAAACAATACCGGGAGGGTGATGATATGATATTCGATCGCGACGATCGAATTGATGAAGTCATGGATTATGATGGCGAAGAAATTAATGATTATGATGGCGAAGAAATTAATGATTTTGATGGCGAAGAAAATGTTGATCTTGATAAAACAGAGAACGGCGAGGTATATTTATATAAGCAGGCATCTGGTGATCATCACATGTTTTAAATGATTTGGAGATATATTAACAAATCGATCTTTCTTCTTTTCGGCCCTCCGGATCGAGCAAATCTTCTACAGGCAGAGTAGTGCGAGGCCCGGGAAAAAAGTTGAAGCCGGGCGTAAAGTTCAACATTGATGCCATCAAAACTACTGGCGAACCAATAGCGCCTAAAAACATTGCGGACAAGTTCGTTCGTCAGTGCGGAGTTCTTATGAAGGACAAACTCCCGATCTCCCTTCAAGAATGGAAAGAGCCATCAAAGCCCCGTCCAGATCTTACTTTTGTCGACGACAGAGAAAAAAAGCGCTTTGGGAAGATCTCATGGAACATTTCACCCTAGCATATCATTTCACAGCTGCAGATGTGGAGAAAGTCAAGGACGCTGCTCTTAGGAAGATGGCAATTGCATTCAACAACCACAAGAAAACTGTATGGGCCAACTATGTCAAAGCAGGAAAGAAGACTCCAGAATTCAAGGAACACTGGAGAACCAAAGAGAACACTGGGACGATTTTGTAAAATTCAAGGAATCAGAATTATCTAAGGAACGGTGCAGAAAAAACAAGGCCAATGCCGCAAAAAAGTGTTGGGGAACGTAGCAGAAATTCAAAATTTTCCTACGTGTCACCAAGATCTATCTATGGAGAAACCAGCAACGAGGGGAAGGAGAGTGCATCTACATACCCTTGTAGATCGCTAAGCGGAAGCGTTCAAGAGAACGGGGTTGAAGGAGTCGTACTCGTCGTGATTCAAATCACCGATGATCAAGTGCCGAACGCACGGCACCTCCGCGTTCAACACACGTACAGCCCGGTGACGTCTCCCACGCCTTGATCCAGCAAGGAGAGAGGGAGAGGTTGAGGAAGACTCCATCCAGCAGCAGCACAACGGCGTGGTGGTGGTGGAGGAGCGTGGCAATCCCGCAGGGCTTCACCAAGCACCATGGGAGAGGAGGAGGAGTGAGAGGCAGGGCTGCACCAACGAGAGGAGAAGTTCTCATGTGTTATGGGCAGCCCCAGGCCTCTATTTATATAGGGGAGAAGGGGGCTGCGCCCCCTTTAGGGTTTCCCACCCCAAGGGGTGCGGCCATCCCTAGATGGGACTTGGGGAGGCGGCCAAGAGGGGGAGAGAGGGGAGGCGCACACTAGGTGGGCCTTAAGGCCCATCTGGACTAGGGTTTGCCCCCTCCCACTCTCTCTTGCGCCTTGGACCCCTTGTGGGGGGCGCACCAGCCCACCTAGGGGCTGGTCCCCTCCCACACTTGGCCCATGCAGCCTTCTGGGGCAGGTGGCCCCACTTGGTGGACCCCCGGGACCCTCCCGGTGGTCCCGGTACAATACCGATATCGCCCGAAACTTTTCCGGTGACCAAAACAGGACTTCCCATATATAAATCTTTACCTCCGGACCATTCCGGAACTCCTCGTGACGTCCGGGATCTCATCCGGGACTCCGAACAACATTCGGTAACCACATACAAGCTTCCTTTATAACCCTAGCGTCATCGAACCTTAAGTGTGTAGACCCTACGGGTTCGGGAGACATGCAGACATGACCGAGACGTTCTCCGGTCAATAACCAACAGCGGGATCTGGATACCCATGATGGCTCCCACATGTTCCACGATGATCTCATCGGATGAACCACGATGTCAAGGACTTAATCAATCCCGTATACAATTCCCTTTGTCTATCGGTATGTTACTTGCCCGAGATTCGATCGTCGGTATACCGATACCTTGTTCAATCTCGTTACCGGCAAGTCTCTTTACTCGTTCCGCAACACATCATCCCGTGATCAACTCCTTGATCACATTGCGCATATGATGATGTCCTACCGAGTGGGCCCAGAGATACCTCTCCGTTTACACGGAGTGACAAATCCCAGTCTCGATCCGCATAAAACAATAGATACTTTCGGAGATACCTGTAGTGCACCTTTATAGTCACCCAGTTACGTTGTGACGTTTGATACACCCAAAGCACTCCTACGGTATCCAGGAGTTACACGCTCTCATGGTCAAAGGAAGAGATACTTGACATTGGCAAAGCTCTAGCAAACGAACTACACGATCTTTGTGCTAGGCTTAGGATTGGGTCTTGTCCATCACATCATTCTCCTAATGATGTGATCCCGTTATCAACGACATCCAATGTCCATAGCTAGGAAACCATGACTATCTGTTGATCACAACGAGCTAGTCAACTAGAGGCTCACTGGGGACATATTGTGGTCTATGTATTCACAAGTGTATTACGATTTCCGGATAATACAGTTATAGCATGAATAAAAGACTATTATCATGAACAAAGAAATATAATAATAACACTTTTATTATTGCCTCTAGGGCATATTTCCAACAAAAAGGAGCAATTCCATAGGCTGGGGCCAGGTGGCTACGCGGTGGCAATGCCTAAGTGGGATAAGTCTGATCAAGAGATGCTAGCTGCATAGGTCACTCCAGTTACATTGAGCTGCCCCCCAGGTGCAGAACTTGGTTCTATGCGCATGGGGGGGGGGGCCTTGGACCAGAAGACATGCTTGGTTTCAAAGAAGGCATCTCTTAAAGGAGCCGATGTTAAGTTAGTTGAAGCAATAGAAGAAGCTCGAAACGGGGTGTTCACGCCCAACAGAGAGAACGACGAGCTTACGCGCGCCCTGGGAAATCCTGAACACCCAGGAAGAACACGAGGCAAGGGCGTTATTCCGTGGTATGAGGGCTTTTCTGACTGGAATGCCGACTACAGAAGCCGTGCGAGAAGGAAGATGGAGGAGGAGAAGAAGAAGAAGCTGGAGACGAGCAGGAAGCAGAACGACTTCAAGGCCTAGAATCAGCGCATGCGGACTTGGCACTCAAATTGCAGAGGCAGCAGGAGCAGATCGACTCGCTTAGCTAGGAAAGGGGGTCTCAGCAGCGGCCGCAGCTAGCGGATGATCCATCATTGGATAGCACCATCCCATCCATGCCGAGAAGCAGCGTGGGTTCCGCCCCGGGCGACACACTGCTGGATAGATACCCTGTGGATGACATCATGGAGAACACTAACTGTGAGCTACACTTCAAAATAAAGAACATAGATGTGAAGACGGCACACGCCGTTGCTTATACCAATCCCCTCGGAGCAACTTACCATTGCCAAACGATTCCAGAAGGCTATGCTCGTGTCGTGGTTGATGAGGTGGTGGACCTATATTTGAGTCTAGCGCTTCACATTCCTGGAGGTGACGACGAGCTCACACTGGGAGACGCCATACATCGTGTCATCCTATGGAGAAAGGATTGCATCATCTTTCGAAGGCCACCGACACCGCGTCAGCTAGAGCTTGAAATTCTAGGAGGTGACGAGGAGCAAACGACTCACGCTCCTTCAATGCGTCAGGCCACTCCTGCTTCAACTCAGCCAACGCGTGAGGCAACTCCTCCTGCTTCAACTCAGCCAACGCGTGAGGCCAATCCTCCTCCTCGAAGTCCACCAACGCGTGCCACTCCTCCTCCAAGTCCGCACCGCGTCAGCCTTCTCCGCTGCCTCAGCAATTGCGGAAGAGAGCCACCGCAGCTATGGTGCGTAGTGCTACAAGTCGAGGTAGTACAGGAGGTACAGGCGGAGGCAAGCGATTTCAATATGGTCCAAAAAGCCTTGCGCCTCTTCTGCAGAGGCCTTATGACATGACCAAGGAGCAAAACGAAGCCATAGTGCAGGCCCAAGTGGACGCCTATTTTGCACCAAAATCGAGATGGCCGCCAAGGAAGAAAGTGCCCGAGGAGAAGATTGACCACTTTATTTGTATGGCGCGACCACCAGCTCCCAAGCCTATTGACTCAGACTATGAGCACCAAATCAGGAAGGCACATCGAGCACGACAACAAAAGGGGTCGAGCTCGAGCTCGAGCCAAGCAGCTGGCGAAAAATGCGGGAAAACCATTCCCCAGCTAGGAGAACAGGTGGCGCAATCGATCCCCCCGCTTGTTGTACCAACACATGAGAGTACCGGCGCCGGTCAGCTGGTAATAATCGACGAGCATAGACGGAACACTGAAATGCTCGGTATCACTGTGTCGGTGTACTAGAGTAGGGGTACCCTAGTATCCCAAACTCGTGCACGGGCAGTTGCAGCACCCCGCGGCAAGGCTTGCCGGGTGACCGCCAAGGTCCTCCATGGTTCCTTTGGAGCCATTCAAGAACAAAGTGTTCAAGCCAAGGAGACAAGGCCCCAGCAAGAGGAGCTTGCCGGGAAGGCCAACCAGGGCATCTCAAGGAACTTGCCGCGACGCGCAACGCGTCCCGGCAAGGCCCGGTGTGCGACAAGCTTCCGGACGCGACAAGACGACGACCGCGGGAAGGTGCTTGCCGCGGCAAACTACCATTCTGTGCCCGCGCTCCAGCACATCCAACAACGTGTTGCCCTGGGACCCTTCCAGGCGCGTGTGGCGAGAGGCTGTGCGATCAGCGGTGCGTGGTGGCAAGCGACGCTGACAAGGTTGCCATCGTGGCAAGCGGTGGCGTCCCTGACGGTCCCTTTTTGCACTGTTTGGGCGACGTAGACGGGCATTTAATGCCTTTGTCCCCTGCCGTCAGGGTTAGGTATGATACACTGTGCAAGTAGCTGTACCAACCGCAATTCCTTTTCCATTTTTACCCTTGTCTACGTTGCCACCGGTCGGAGACCCCTTGAGCATATAAAAGGAGGCCCATGTGCAACGTAGAGGGGGGTTCGAAAGGTTCGAAGCCAGAAGAACACTCACGCTCGGTCTCGTTAGCAGCTAGTGTGTACTGTAGCACATAGTGCTCCCGAGCAAGAACTCAATACACTCAGACATGCAGCAGTAGGAGTGTTATCTCTCCAGAGAGCTCCGAAGCCGGGTAAACTGCTCGTGTGCTTCGTCTCGATCTGCTCTTCGTGTGATCTCCGCCCCCAGCCGAACCGAAAGGGGCTCGGTTCGCCGGTCCCATAGGTGTTCATGGGTGGATCAGCTTCCCCCGACATCTTTGGCGCGCCAGGTAGGGGTGCGTTGAGGTTGTGTGAACCTGATCCGACGTTCACACGAGCTAGATCTTCATCTTCTTCATCGACATGCCACCGAAGAAGAAGGCTTCGGCGGCAGCTGATCCGTCCACGTCGATCCCACCACAACCGGAGCAAACGGGTGGTGGGATAGACGCCGGCGGTAGAACGGGCATCGACGAGGGAGCCCACGGCGCTGCCAGGTCCAAGGACAAGGCTGCGCAGACCTGGCGTCCATACATGCATCGCGCCCATCTCAGGAGGCGCGGGACCGACAGCGTCATGGTATTCACAGTGCCATACGTTCGTTGGGCCAAGATCGAGCTGGTGGATCTCGGGGTACTCAAGACCAGCATGCACGCCAACATGCTGGCACGAGCAAGGCACGGTCGCCCGGACGAGATACTGCTCCTTCTAACATAGTTAGAAGTCCGAGCATATCCCGCTCCTCGCACCGTTCGCCACTGCCGCCCGCCACTCCAGCAGAAGCTTTGACGCGAGCTCAACTGCTCCTGGATTACCCTCCAATGGCAGACAAGATCGATGAATGGAGGGCCACCATTCAGAGTCTCATCAGCTTCGCCAACGGCGACACTCCACGGCAGCCAAGTACATCGCTGCCGCGGCAGGACTGCCAGGCACGAGCCGATGGCGACGAAACCGGTGGGGGTGCAACCACCATGCACTCTCCACCCCGAAGGCCAAGATCACCGACTCGCCAGATCCACCTCGATAGCGACTCCACCGCATCATCAGATCCACGAGCTCGTCGCGATCAGCGCCAAGTTCTTCACGAACGACAGCAAGAAGACGCTCGAACTCGCATCGAGCACCGAAGAGAAGCGCGGCGTCAATCGGACCAGCGCGCTGGACCCTCTGTCGACATGCACGCGCCAGGGGAACCAGGCGACTTGCCATACGCGGTAGGTTGCCCCGCGTTCACTCGTGAGCTGCGGCAAGTCCAATGGCGCAGCACAAAGAATTTCAAACCAGATGTACCAGAGAAGTACGACGGCAAGTCGCATCCGTCGGAGTTCCTCAGCATCTACACCATCGCGGTGCAAGCTGCCGGGGGGCGGGACGACAAGATCCTGGCCAACTACTTCCCACTGGTGCTCAAGCCCAATGTCAGATCCTGGCTCATGCACTTGCCGGACAACTTCATATCCTCCTAGGCAGACCTATGCCATCAGTTTGTCGGCACCTTTACAGGCGGTCACGAACCTCATGGCCAAGAGAGCGACCTTCATCTGCTCACCCAGAAGGAAGGAGAGCCCCTGCGCAAGTACATTCAGAGATTCAGCTGCGTAAAGCACAACATCCCAAATGTCCACCCTGCCGCGGTAATCAGCGCGTTCCATCAGAACGTGCGAAACTGCAGGATGCGGGAGGAGATGGCGATGTGCAAGATCAGAGACGTCGGTGAGCTATATGCCCTGGCCGACAAGTGTGCACGTGCTGAGGAAGGGAGGAAACTCCCCGAAGAGAATGCAGAAGCAGGAGGATCTGATAGTGAGGAGGCTGCCCCGGCAAAGAAAAACCGGCGGCGGAACAACAGGAAGAAGAAAGGCAAACAAGTGCTAGTCGTTGAGCAGTCCGGCAACAGAGGTGGCGCCAAGAAAGCCAAAGCTGGAAGCTCCGGCGAGGAGATTGCCGCAGGCACCAACTACCAGGCTGTGGCTGTCGCCGACAAGCAGTACTGCAAGATCCACCGCACCAAGGGCCATGACCTCCAGAGCTGCAAGAAGGTCGAGCAGCTTGTCGAGCAGCAAAAGGCTGAATACGAGCGACGCGACAAGGAGAAGGCCCAGGAAGGTGCTGGAGGAGCCGGCAAGAAACGCCCCGGCCGAGGAGGACGCCGCGGCAAGGCCAAGCAGCGGCAAGGAGATAGACCTCCCCGCGGCCGCGACAAAGATGAAGATGACGACGACGATGAGGATATGAAGACCGATGAGCAGGAGTTCCAGAAAGCCACAGAGGTCCTGTGCGTTGACGGCGGTGCTTCTCTGCATACTTCACACCGCCAGCTCAAGCAGTGGGTGCGAGAAGTCAATGCGGTAGAACCACCCGTCGAGTCACGCAGGCCTCTGAAATGGTCCAGCACGCCTATCATCTTTGATATTGAGGACCACCCTGATCACATAACTGTGGTCGGGTGCTTGCCGATGTTGGTCTCACCAACTATCCGCAACCTCAAGGTCACTAAGATGCTAGTTGACGGCGGGGCCGGCTTGAACCTGATCTCCTCCGCGGTACTCCAGAAACTCCAGATCCCTGATGGCGAGCTCGAAGAGACCGACACATTCCAAGGAATCAATCCGGGAAGGAGCAAGCCGAAGGGAAAGATCATGTTGCCGTTGACATTTGGCAGCGAGTTGAACTTCAGGACTGAGAGGGTCACTTTTGACGTTGCTGACTTTCCATTGCCTTACAATGGGATACTCGGCCGTCCGGCACTCGCCAAATTCATGGCAGCCTCTCACTATGCATACAACAAGCTGAAGATGCCAGGCCCGATAAGTATCATCTCTGTCCCTGGCGACAAGAAGGATGCTCTTATCTGCGCTGACAAGATCTACCAGGAAGCAGCAGCTGCAACAGATCGCAAGTCACTTGCCGTTGAAGCTCCCGGGGCGAAGAAGAAGGCTAAGTCCGGCAAGAGTTCTGATGCCCACTCCGGCAAGCGCACCTCTTCGGAGTGCTGCGCTACCATCGAGGACGCACCATCGAGCTCCACCGGCAAGTGTAAGAAGACAATGGCAGCTCCACCAGAGACCAAGAAGGTGTCCGCCAAGGAGGATGGCACTGGTGGTACCTTCACCATCAGTGCCACTCTCGACCCTAAATAGGAAAGTGCGCTCGTTGCTTTCCTGCGGGTGAACGTCGACGTGTTTGCATGGCAACCGTCTGACATCCCCGGTGTTCCCAGGAAAGTAATCGAGCACCATCTTGCCGTCTGTCCTCATGCGCGGCCCGTCAAGCAGAAAGTCAGGAAGCAAGCAGTGGAGCGCCAAGAATTCATCGCAGAAGAGATCAAGAAATTGGAAGCAGCAGGCCTTGTCAGAGGAGTGCTCCATCCTACGTGGTTGGCCAATCCTGTAGTCATGCGCAAGGCAAACGGGAAATGGAGGCTCTGTATCGACTTTACCGATGTCAATAAAGCTTGTCCCAAAGACCCATTTCCCTTGCCGCGCATCGACCAGATTGTTGACTCCACAGCCGGATGTGACTTGCTTTCATTTCTTGATGCATACTCAGGATATCATCAGATCTTCATGGCAGAAGAGGATGAGGAGAAGACCGCATTCATCACCCCATGTGGCACATACTGTTTCGTACGGATGCCTTTCGGTTTGAAGAATGCTGGTTCAACATTTGCAAGGGTAGTCCGTGACGCTTTTGAGCCGCAAATGCACAGAAATGTAGAAGCCTACATGGATGACATAGTGGTCAAGAGCAAGGACAAAGCGACTCTGATTCAAGATTTAGACGAAACTTTTGCAAATCTGCGCAAGATCAACCTCAAGCTTAACCCCGAGAAGTGTGTGTTTGGAGTCCCCTCCGGCAAGCTTCTCGGGTTCTTCGTGTCTCAGCGGGAATTGAAGCCAATCCCGACAAGATCAAGGCCATTGAGCAGATTGAAGCACCAAAGCGCGTCAAGGATGTACGAAGACTTGCCGGTTGCGTAGCTGCTCTCAGCAGGTTTATCTCTAGGTCTGCTGAGGGCGCCCTGGCATTTTTCAAAATATTGAAAAAGGCAGGTCCAATGAAATGGACTCCGGAAGTGGAGGCTGCGCTGCAGGACTTAAACAGATACCTGTCCTCCACTCCAACACTTGTCGCACCTAAGCCACAAGAGAAGTTGCTGCTATATATAGCGGCAACCAATCAAGTGGTTAGTGCTGCGTTAGTAGCGGAGAGGGAGGCGGATGATGAGCTAGTAACCACGGCAGATGCATCCAGCGACAAGCAGGGGGCTTCACCGGCAAGCTCTGGTCCCGACAAAGATAGATCTGCGCAGGCGCCTGATAAGATGCAAAAAAGAATGGTGCAGCGCCCAGTTTACTTTGTCAGTTCCCTTCTGCAGGGGGCTAGGTCAAGGTACTCTGGTGTGCAGAAATTGCTTTTCGGCCTTCTCATGGCCTCGAGAAAGCTGCGCCATTACTTCCAAGCACATGAGATCACAGTCGTCACTCGTTTTCCGCTGAAGAGGATACTGCAAAATCCAGAAGCAACAGGCAGGATTGTCGAGTGGGCACTGGAACTGTCAAGCTTTGGCCTCAAGTTTGAGAGCACTTCAACTATCCAAAGCAGAGCGTTGGCGGAGTTCATAGCAGAATGGACGCCAACACAAGATGAAGAAATTCCAGAAACGAGCATCCCCGTCAAGGAAGCAAGCAAAGAGTGGCTGATGTACTTTGATGGTGCCTTCACGCTGCAAGGCGCCGGTGCGGGCATGCTACTCGTTACACCCACCGGAGAGCACCTCAAGTACGTAGTCCAGATGCACTTTCCCAAGGAGCAAGCAACGAACAATACTGCAGAGTATGAAGGCTTGCTTGCCGGTCTCAGGATCGCAGCAGACCTTGGGATCAAGAAGCTCATTGTCAGGGGTGACTCACAGCTTGTCGTCCGCCAAGTGAACAAGAATTATCAGAGTCCGTTGATGGAAGCTTACATTGATGAAGTGAGAAAGCTAGAAGAGCACTTTGACGGCCTACAGATGGAACATGTTCCAAGAGCTCAGAACGACATTGCCGATGGCCTGTCGAAGTGCGCCGCACTTAAGTTACCTGTGGAACCAGGGATCTTTGTGCTCAAGCTGACTCAACCATCCGTAACGCCATCAATTGGACAGAGCAAGAAGAGGAAGTTGATTTCTGGTGACTATTTTCCGGCAAAGCTCCCCGAAGCCGCCGCCAAGAAGGTCCTCAAGATCAACGCCAAGGGTGCTGAGGAGCAGTCTTCTCCGGCAAGCCCTAGGGTTTGTTCCGTTGAAGCAAACACTCCCGACAAGTTTTCTCCGGCAAGCTTGCCGGGGAACGTCAAGCTCCAGCTGAGTCCCAGATTCTCGCCGTAGAAGCGGATGTTCCCGCAGCAGCAGATGTGCCTTTCGTCCTTGTTGTCGAGCCGCAAGCTCCGGCATGGGCACAACAGATTGTCCGTTTCCTTCAGACAGGAGAACTTCCCGAAGAGCAAGAAGAAGCGGAAAGAGTAGCCCGACAGTCAAGTATGTACCAGTTTGTTGACAGCACACTGTACAGAAGAAGACTCAACGGTGTGAAATTGAAGTGTATTCACCGGGAAGACGGACAAAAGCTGTTGGCAGAGATACATGGAGGCATATGTGGTCACCACATTGGCGCAAGAGCACTTGCCGGCAAAGCGTTTCGGCAAGGTTTATTTTGGCCGACAGCCCTCCAGGATGCAACTGCACAAGTAACCAAGTGTGAAGCGTGCCAGTTCCATTCCAAGCAGATACATCAGCCAGCTCAAACTCTCCAGACGATCCCTTTATCCTGGCCATTTTTGGTCTGGGGGCTCGACATCCTCGGCCCTTTTCCCCGAGCTGTCGGGGGCTTTGAGTACTTGTACGTTGCAATCGACAAGTTCACAAAGTGGCCGGAAGTGGAAGCAGTGAGGAAGGTGACAGCACAGTCAGCAGTCAAGTTCTTCAGGTCGATTGTTTGCCGCTTCGGGATCCCTAACAGGATCATCACCGACAATGGCACGCAATTCACGAGCCGCACCTTCATGCAGTATGTCCAAGACCTTGGCGCCAAGGTCTGCTTCGCTTCTGTTGCTCATCCGAGAAGTAACGGTCAAGCGGAGAGGGCAAATGCTGAAGTGCTGCGCGGACTCAAGACCAGAACTTTCGACAGGCTGCACAAGTGCGGAAAGAACTGGATTGAGGAGCTGCCGGTGGTTCTTTGGTCGATCAGGACGACGCCGAATCGAGCCACTGGCCAGACACCTTTCGCTCTAGTCTATGGAGCAGAGGCAGTTCTCCCCACGGAACTCGTATACGGGTCACCTCGAGTGCTCGCTTATGATGAGCTTGAGCAAGAGCAGTTGCGACAAGATGACGCGTTGCTCCTTGAGGAAGACCGTCTTCAGGCTGCTGTATGAGCAGCTCGATACCAGCAAGCTTTGCGCCACTACCATAGCCGCAAAGTTAATGCCAGAAGTCTCGAGGAAGGCGACCTTGTTCTTCGGTGCATTCAGTCCGCCAAGAATTCCAACAAGTTGACGCCGAAGTGGGAAGGCCCTTACCGGGTGAAACGAGTCACTAGGCCTGGCGTTGTCCGCCTTGAGACCGAAGATGGCATTCCGGTGAGCAACTCCTGGAACATTGAGCATCTTCGTAAGTCTTACCCGTAGGGTGCGGTTGCCGGAACCCGTTCCGGCAACCACCTTTTGTACAAGTCTTGCCGATGTTGCATGTAATCCTTTGTACAAAGCCGGGCAAAGACCCCGTGCATAAGTAAAACTCATGTGCTCCGCACATCTTGTCAATTTCATGCGTTTTGCTCTTTATTGCATGCATTATCTGACACTTTGTGCAGCACCTACCCCCGGTAAGCAATAACGAGCCATAAGGCTCCATATCTTTATTTTCTCTTCTTTCTCTTTCTCAAAGAAAGGAAGGTTCCCTCGCCCACAAGTTTGCCGGGGGGGAAGGAGAAGATAATGGTGTGGACCAAGCATCGTTCGAGGAAGTTTCGCCTTACCGGGAAGCAAACGACAGAAAAGCTAAGTTGCTAAAGTTTGAGCAATCAGTTTAAAATTTTTAAGTTATCTTCCTCGAACGACCGTGCTTTGTATGGAAAACCTGTGCGCGGAGGAACCAACTCGTAGCTAGTTGCGCCCTTACTTTGTTTCGAGTCCGCTCAACAACTTAAGTGAGCTGCGACTAGTTGCGACAAGGTTTCTTGTCGGTAGCGGCACCGCCAGCAGGCTGCTGACGTCCCGCACTCAGCGCTCGCGGCCAAGGTGCCTGCGCCGACAAGTTCCCTAAAAGCGTAGGGCAAAAACATACAAAGGAAGGAATCAAGTAAAGGAAATAACATAGCAATCGCTACCCAAAATAGAGTCATATTACAAGATACCTTGTCGCAGCTCTAACAGATTGTTCTCATAACATGACTAGCAGCGACAAGAAAAAGAGAAGACGGGCGGCCTAATCTATGCGATCGCCCTCAACCCTCTTGATCCCGCTCACCTTGTCCACAATGGGTGCGACAAGGGTCTTGAGCGCTTCCAGATCAGCATCCGGCGGCAAGGTCCCGAGGACATTGGTGAGGTTGAGGCCTGGGTTGCGGAAGGCCACCTTCACCAGCACCTTTTGAAGAGCTCCCGCGCAAATCCGGCGCGACTCGTCAGCCAGCTGCTTTGGGATCTTCTCCCGGAGTCGCTGGAGGGCCGTCGCCACGCCTTTGAAGAACAAGCTGAGCTTGGCGCTGGGTTGGAGGTGCTCATCGGAAGGATACCCGAGATCCTCCATCCCCAGCTGCGCCAGCTCCCTGTCAATGGCTGCGGCAATATCCATGAGACCCTCGGTCCAGTGCTCCACGTTCTCCCTAAAAGTGTTCTGGGTGACAGCAGCACTCGCCAGCAGTGCCTCGTCGGCCTTGATCCTCTTATCTAAGACCACCGCCTGCTCCCTGGCGCCGTCCAGCGTCTTGGTCAAAGTGGTCAGCTTCAACTCAAGATCTGCGTTGGAGTCCTTGGCGGCGCTCAGCTCCTTGCTCCTCTCGACGAGACGACCCTGCAGCTCGCCAAGGGTGTAGGCGTCCTTCTCACGCTCACGCTTGAGTGCAGCAAGCTCCTCGCCGCTCGCCTTGAGATCGTCCTCCAGCTGCGCCACCTTCGTCTCCAGCTCCTTCTTGGCGACCTCGGCAGCTGCGGCAGCATCCTTTGCTTCCTTGAGAGTCCCGCCAAATGTTTGCTCGCGCGCGGCAAGCTCCTCGTCGTGGCTGTCAAGATTGACCTTCCGCTGCACCAACTCGCCTTCCTGCGCAGACAGCTTCTCGACAGCAAGCCGCTGTTGCTCTTCAACTTCAGCCTTCTCGAGGAGGAAGGCTTTACGCTCCACGGTGAGTTGCTCCTGCTCCTTTGCCAAGGACCGGAGAGCTTCCTAGTGGAGGCCCCGGAGCTCCTCCGCGCGCTTCTCTATGTCCACTCCCGCCTTCGCGACAAGCGCTTCTCGGGCTACCAGCTTGGCTTGTCGGGCGCGGTAGAGCGACATCAGCTTTCGCAGCAGCTCCTCCTCCTCAGGCTCGCCACTGCTGCTGCTCGGCGCGTCGACCAGCGTCAGCCCGGCAGAGGCGAGCAACTCTTCGTCAAAGGTTTCTCCTTCAACCGGCGCCCTGGAGCTCGACGCCCAGGGGAGCTTGATGAAGACGCCATCGCCGTCCTTCAAGTAGGCGCCGGGCTGGGGCTCTTCGGAGCCTGACGCTGCAGCAGCGGCAGAGGGATCGGCGGTCGGCGTAGCGCCTGACGCTCCTGCGGCCTCGGGGCCGTCAGTGCGATCGCCAAACCCCTCGCCAGCTTTCGCGGCGGCAGCCTTGGCGGCCTCTCCGCCGGCAGGATCATCAGCGCCAGCTCCTTCTTCGGTTTCCATCGGCTCCGTGGCAGATGGACCTGACGACCGGAAAAGGAAGAAAAGTCAAGCAAATATTCAAAAAGAAGATCAGAAGAAGAAGAACCCAAGGGAAGTTTTCAAGCAAGAGGATTACCTGTACTAGGATCTACAGTCGCCCTTGCCGGAGAACTGTCCCTTGCCGGAGAACTGTCCCTTGCTGGAGAATTCTCCCTTGCCGGGGAATCCTCCCTTGGCGGAGTAGTCGAAGCAGATGGCATGTTGAGAGCGGCTTTCGGGCACTCCTGGTGAAACTGCTCTGCTCCTACACAAGTCAACAGTTAGATATCAGCAAAGAAAGAGCAACCATGCGCGCCTAACAGCAGGAAGTAAACCATATACTTACGCTGGGGGCTGCGCTGGGGGCTGCTTTGGGGAATAGTTGCCGGGTCCGGCAAGGTGGTCTCGGACGCACCCCCTGCTGTCGCGGTGGGTTCATCCTCGATGACAATCACCGGGACCTTGGCTCTCTTTGCCGCTCTCTGGGCCAGAGTCCTGAAAAGAAATGAGTTCAGAGTAAAGCAAATCAGATACAAGACAAAAGAACAAGAAATGAAGAACTACAAGTACAGCCAAGAATCTTACTCTTCCTCTTCCTCGTCGGAGCTCAGCGCGGAGAGGTCGAAGTCCGGCCCACCCTCGGCGCGACAAGGCCGAGGAGTAGGATCCCTTGGCCACTTGGCGGGAGCAGAAGCGGTGGTCCGGGAGGGCCCCGCTCCAGTTGCTGCAGCGGCGTGAGGTGCTCCCGCGGCAACAGTGCTTGCCACGGTGGAGCACGTCGCGCGGCGCGGCGGCTGTTGACCCGTCTGTCGCCCCGCTACGTCCCCGGCCCTGCGGAGACGCCTTCTTGGTGGAGCTGGGGGCTCTGCTTGCGACGAGCTGCCTGAAGGTGATAAGGAGGAGGAGTCGATCCTCAACAAATCGCTCGCGCCCTCGGCGGGCTCGCTCGACTCAGCTTCAGGCCCGGCAAGCTCTCCCTCACCGGCAAGCTCTCCCTCGCCGGCAAGCTCTCCCTCGCAGGCAAGATCCTCTTGCTCGACAAGGCTTGCCGCCTCTGCTGCCTCCGCCTCCTCCATGGTGAATCCAAACTCGCCTGCGGCAGCGGCTGCCGCCGCCTCTTCCACCCTAGTGGCGATGCGCTGCATCTCCGCATCGGTGGTTTCGCGAGTAAGGTTCTTCTGTTCATCGGAGCGGACCGGCACTTCCACCAAGCGGTCAAAGAACTCCTGCACGACGACGTCTGCAGGCTCTTGCCAAGTTGGGACAATTCCATGCGAATCGCACAACGGCATCATTGCACGGATGCGGTCGAGCGAGGAGTTGTTGCACAACGGAACGACACCCCTCGACAACCTGAACGCTTCGGGATGTTGAGGATCATACTTGAACAGTTCCTGGAGCATCGCATTCAGTTCCAGGACAGTGAAGTTGAAGTTGAGGCCCGGGCGCAGCCTCATGATATCCGCCGCATTCTGGAACTCCCAGGCGGGTCTCCTCCTCTCCTGCAAGGGGGCGATGCGGCGGCAAAGAAAATCTGCGCCAACGGCGCCTACGATGAGCTCGGCAAGCCCGAGGCGTAGGATCCGGGTGACGGCAATCTTCAGCCTACCGTCTTCCGGAGCCGCGTTGCTCCAATCGTTGCCGTGCGCTACTGGGGCTTGGCGCAGGGCGGTAAATGGCTGCGGGTCCTCCTCGACAATCCAGCACCAATCTGCTCTCCATTCATCCCACTTGCTGCGGAGCTCTCCCTCCAGATAAGCTTCCTTCTTGCCAGTCCTCGAGATCCAGGCGATTCCGCCGGATAAAGGCTCTCCTCTCTCAACTCGGGGCATAAAGAAGTGGCGGAAAAGAGCTACATTTGGATAGACTCCGACAAAGTTTTCACAGAGATGTGCGAAAACTGCCATTATCAGAATGGCATTGGGGGTGAAGTCAAGGAGGCGGAACCCGTAGGTGTTCATAATGTCACAGAAGAACTCAGAGAAAGGCGGGCAGAGCCCGCAGTAGAAGAACAACGCGAAGAAAGGATAGCCATTCGGAGCCAGTTCCGAAGCGGCAGCTGGAAGTACCTTCGTGCGCGGATGCGCTCGCGTCTCCGTCGACCAGAAGAGGTAGTAATTCTCCCTCAGCTCCTTCGCAGCGAGCTGAGGGGGAAAGGTTACCTGCTCCTTTCGCAGCGCCGCAAGCCGCTGTGCCTCGGCCGACTTCACAACCCTCCCGGCTTTCGGAGCCATGGCAGAGGTGCTGAGGGAGATCGGCGGCGTTGGTGGTGCCGGTGGCGATGAGGGGCGGAGCACTGCTCTCTTTCAGCTTCGGGAAGAAGGGGGGAGCGGTGGAGGTTTTTGAGATTGGAGTAGCAACCGGCGAGATGGGCGAACTGCCCCTGTTTCCCCTGCTTATAAAGAGGGAGGGGGCGGACGTTCCGTCCTTCCGAATAAAGAGACCACCCACGATCTCTTCCACGATGCCGCATTCGACGCGTGCCGTTCGGGGAGGGCGCGGTGGATGCGGAGTGAGATACGGCGTAACCCAGGCCGCGCGTGCCCGTGCCTTGTTTTGGGCCTGGCCCAACAGCGCTCGGCACCATGTGTGGCCCAGGCCCGGGGGCACCTGTCGGTGTACTAGAGTAGGGGTACCCTAGTATCCCGAACTCGTGCACGGGCAGTTGCAGCACCCCGCGGCAAGGCTTGCCGGGTGACCGCCAAGGTCCTCCGTGGTTCCTTTGGAGCCATTCAAGAACAAAGTGTTCAAGCCAAGGAGACAAGGCCCCGGCAAGAGGAGCTTGCCGGGAAGGCCAACCAGGGCATCTCAAGGAACTTGCCGTGACGTGCCACGCATCCCGGCAAGGCCCGGTGTGCGACAAGCTTCCGGACGCGACAAGACGACGACCGCGGCAAGGCGCTTGCCGCGGCAAACTACCACTCTGTGCCCTCGCTCCAGCACTTCCAACAATGTGTCGCCCTGGGACCCTTCCAGGCGCGCGTGGCGAGAGGCTGTGCGATCAGCGGTGCGCGATGGCAAGCGACGCTGACAAGGTTGCCATCGTGGCAAGCGGTGGCGTCCCTGACTGTCCCTTTTTGCACTGTTTGGGCGACGTAGACGGGCATTTAATGCCTTTGTCCCCTGCCGTCAGGGTTAGGTATGATACACTGTGCAAGTAGCTGTACCAACCGCAATTCCTTTTCCATTTTTACCCTTGTCTACATTGCCACCTATCGGAGACCCCTTGAGCATATAAAAGGAGGCCCATGCGCAACGTAGAGGGGGGTTCGAAAGGTTCGAAGCCAGAAGAACACTCACGCTCGGTCTCGTTAGCAGCTAGTGTGTACTGTAGCACACAGCGCTCCCGAGCAAGAACTCAATACACTCAGACATGCAGCAGTAGGAGTGTTATCTCTCCGGAGAGCTCCGAAGCTGGGTAAACTGCTCGTGTGCTTCGTCTCGATCTGCTCTTCGTGCGATCTCCGCCCCCTGCCGAACCGAAAGGGGCTCGGTCCGCCGGTCCACATAGGTATTCGTGGGTGGATCAGCTTCCCCCGACACACTGTTGAATAACTGCTCGAGATTGAGCCCATGCCTATGCTTAAAGAGGAGGAGATAAAATGAAAATATGCCTGCGGCCAACCTTTGGTAAGGCATGAGGAGGTCAAGAACCTCCCAATGAGAATGTATCAATTGCATGATTGGTACATGAAAATTACCAAGAGTAGCAATCGAGAGGGCCTCATGGTGAAAGTCAAGGAAGAGTATTACTTCCATAAGCTAGCTCTGTCCATTGAGTATTCAGAGCTATTTCAGTTATTCCATCAAGACGCACTCGACCAATCCATCGTCAGTTTGTATTGTCTATAAGTGATTTCTTTCTGTAATTCAAGTCTCAAGCTAGCTATATATAGTTCTCATTGATCGATCATTACCTGTAATTATCATCACTATATTCTTTTCTGTGGTATATTATGCAGGATGAAGATGTATGAAATTAAAAAAGCTGGACGCTATGGCATTGGGTTCATTGACCCAAATACCATTAATGAAGAAACATGGAAATATCCATGGTATCAAGCAGAGCTAGAGTACAGCATGCTAGAGTTCTTGAAGCGCCTCAATACCAATGAACATATACTACTTCCTTACAACTACACGTGAGTCACACTGTCTTGTACTACAATTCTATTATTACTTACTAGATAGCTAGATGTTAAGAATTAAGTGTATAGGGTTTAGGATACTTGATGAGTGTTATGCACATGCCCACTTAATTAAGACATGCAAACGTGTGTGCATGCAATTTCCATTGGATCTTGTTAATCATTAAAGTTGACGAAGGAACAGTTGAAGTACTGGACTCACTACTTAAAGAGAAGAGAGAGTACACAACCGTGAAGGGGATAGTTGACAGGTAATTTTATTCATTATTAACTATATGTCGGCCTCTTTAGTTTGTCATTTCCTGATATCAACTATTTAATAACTCGTTTATTCATTTTCTTTACCGGCGGGCAGGGCTTGGGCAAAGTTCAGGAATTCGAAAGAGGTTCCAGACGATTGGAGAGAAAAGCTACATTGGTTTCGACCCAAGGTATAATTAATTAAGCAGTACTATCTAGCTACCTACCATGCATATCTTTATTTCTAGTTTCAATACCATTAATTATCATGCTTGATTAATTATTATCTGATTAAATTCTATTCTCGTAAAGGCCCTGAAGCAGGCGCAGGGGAGAGATCATTGTGCATACCGCGTTTTCGATAATATTCGCATGATGATGTTCGAAAGGACCAAAACTGATAGATAGCTATGGGTACGCGCGTTTGTCAGAACACTATTCACAATTTTTATGTCATTATCAATATCTAGTCACATAACTAATACACATACATATTGATCTCCTTCTTAACAGTTCGAATCGGTGTGGGAGATGCTCCTACCAGTGAAGCGCATACGAGCACTTCAAGAGGAAGTAGCGGGATTTTTGCTCGACGAGGTTATAGATCCCAAAGGGAATTCTACTACCCGCTACCGCCCCAATGAACTACTCCCAATTGTCACCAAGGCAAATGCCACTGGCTCTGAAGGCTACACGTAGGAAAAACTATAT
>NC_041386.1:722720305-722776499 GCF_002162155.2 Triticum dicoccoides
ATATATATGCATAACGTGTACAATATGTAGTATCGTAAAATACCAGCAAATGAAAAAGAATTAAATGAAAAACACAAAATTAAAGGAAAAATAAATAATAAAACCAAAACCCCCCAAACTTTTTAGTACCGGTTGGTAACACCAACCGGTACTAAAGCTCTCCCGCTCTCTCCACACCCGGCCCTGGCTCGTGCCACGTGGTGGCCCTTTAGCTGCGGTTCGAGCCGAACCGGTACTAAAGGGGGGGGGGACCTTTAGTCCCCACCCTTTAGTGCCGGTTCTGACCCTTTAGTGTCGATTACAGAACCGGCACTAAAGGCCCTTATGAACCGGGGCTATAGCCCGGTTCTGCACTAGTGCTAGCGAGCTTGTCTCTCCCTCATGGCTCTTATGGTCTTCGCCCAA
This sequence comes from Triticum dicoccoides, assembly GCF_002162155.2. Classification (NCBI taxonomy): domain Eukaryota; kingdom Viridiplantae; phylum Streptophyta; class Magnoliopsida; order Poales; family Poaceae; genus Triticum; species Triticum dicoccoides. The sequence continues at coordinate 722,720,711 of NC_041386.1, forward strand.
ACCTTCGTGGGTCCTTTGGTCCAGAAAAAATTAATCCAAAGATTTTTCTCCGTTTGATACTGATTTTCTAAAAAGCTAAAAACATGCAAAAACCAACAACTGGCATTGGGCACCAGGTTAATAGGTTAGCCCCAAAAAAGATATAAAATTGCATATAAGTGCATATAAAACATCCAAGATTGATACTTTAATAGTATTGAACAATCAAAAATTATAGATACGATGGAGACGTATCAAAACATCAGGAGCACTCGCAGGCCTCATTTACCCACTCGACTTGCATGCCCGGAATGGGCCTTGGGCCTTGTAATCTCTTAAATACCAAACCCCTCTCCCTCTCATGGTGGTGAAAGGCAAATGCCTGGTTGGCCGGCTACGATAGCGTGTTTCCCCTTCTTCCTCCCGAGTTCTCCTCTGGATGTAGCTCGAATTCGAATTCCATCATGATTTGATAGAGAAGCCCTAACACTTGCCCCTAAAGGACGAAGGTCACCCAGTTCCATCTAGATCTGGAGTCAGCATTGTGACCAAGGGAGCAGGGCAGCTCTCTCCAACTGCCACGTCTTACGGTAACTAGCGTTGGAGAAGGTAGCCGCGACCTCTGCCGTTGTGTCCTCCCTCGTTGTTAGTGCCGGAGATGGTAGGATGGAGCGCTTATCGGTTTTTTATTTTTGTTATTTCAGGTGAAATCCACGTAGAAAGTAGTTGATCTTCATGTTGCAGTTTTACTGCTATCAATGTTAAACAATTTCAAAATTCCAATATCTCCTTAATGCTTGTTCTGTGGCAAGAAAGGTGCAACACTTTCCTTTTCTATCTCTCAAATGTCGATGAAATGTATCATCATTTTTACCAAGGCACATTCATATTTGGGTGCAATAGTTTAGTATTTACGTACTGTAGTGTGCACTATGTTTCTAGTTTCTACGAACATTTTAACTATGTTACTATAATTATCAATGGATGTACTAGTATTAGGTGAATGTAAATAGTGATCACAATTTATGATATATCTATACCTAATAAACTATACTTATTTTTTATATTATTATATTATCTATACCTACTAATAAAGCAAAGGGCGTTTCCCCAATTTTTCATCCATTCACCATCAAAAAGATTTTTTTCTATTCGAGGTGGTACTAAATTTTTGTCTATTCGTCTATTACAAAAGGAAAAAACGCCAGAATTTCGTATATGGGCCGCCTGCAGTGTGGCCGAGCAACGCCAGCCCATTTGTTTTCGTTCCCACATAGGTGGGAATACCCTGTCTCAAAAAAAAAGTGTGGGAATACCCTATTTATCGCGAGGTACGTCAAGTAGTCACAACTTCGCACAGGGCGTCCAATCTGGGCTGGCCAGTTTTTGTCTTTTTTCCTTCAAGTTTAGTTTTATTTCTCCCTTTTTTTCGTAAATTCCAAATTTTCATAAAAGTTCATAATTCCAGGAAAAAACAATTTTTTAAAAATGTTCAGGATTCCAAAAAGTATCCTGTTTTGAAAAATGTTCAGAACTTGAACTCTTTGTTCTCATTCCAAAAATTGTTCATATTTTTTAAAACGTTTCATTTTTTCAAAATTGTTGGAGATATTCCAAAAAATGCATTTTAAAACTGTTCCAAATACGAAAATTATTCTTGTTTTAGTGGAATGTTCGCAAATTCAGAATAATTTTATGAGTTTAAAGAAACACATTTTATAAAATTGTTCTGAATGTTCAATTTTTTTTTCAAAAAAATCATAATTCAATTTTTTTTCATGTTTTCAAATAAATTGTGAACATTTCAAGTTTTGTTGTGTATTTCTTAAATGTAAAAGAAAATCATTTTTTAAATATTCGTGTTTCCAAGTATATTCAGCAATTTATGTATTTTTTAAGAAGTTAAAAAAAACAAAAGAATATTCCCAATCTAACATTGGAGTATGTTCTTAAAGGTGGTTTGAGCTAGCCATTGGTTGGTAGGACTCGTTTCTTCGAGTGGCTAGCAGCACGTACTCGGGCCCGATCATACTCACCCGTAGAAGATTACATTCCGCAAGAAGTACGCTTGCAGTTATCGTATCGGCTGAGTACTTTCCGGCCAAACCTATACACCAGTACTACACACACGTACACGCTCACTTGATCCAACAATGCACGTCACAAGCCTGTGGGGATAAAATCATGCCATCGCCTGTCTTTATCCATGGAACAGATCAAAGCGATGAACATTGTATATGTGCTTCTCCTGGAGGAATCAATCCAGCTGCCGGCTAGCTTATGAAGCTTGCAGAAGAGGCGTGGATGTTGAGGGCAGGTATGTGCCTGGCGAAGGCAGCCCAAGGCGGCTACAGTTTTCTTCTATCGATGGATGATGTCCAGGATGCAGAGGAGTCTTGGTCGTAAAGACACTACAATTTGTTCCATATACGTACCTTTTAAAAACATATAGTAGATTGACTTAATAAAAAATAAAAGTATATAGTAGATTAGATCTACGTTCCATCCCACATGGTTCAAAAATTTTGACAGCCGCAAAGAGTTTGTATGCAATACGATTCTATCTCAGAATTTTTAACATCCCTGAAAAATATTAAAAGAATGTTACGTCATGTGGGCAGGTTACTCCGTTTCTTTTTTTCCACAATGGTTAAACTAATTGCAGAAAAAAGATAGACCGGCTAAATAGAATTTGTCTACAGGTTTGTTTTTTTCCGGATTGATGTGGGAAAATTTCAGTAGATCTACACCGTAATAATTCGGTCTCACAAGATTAATGGCTCCTAATTACTGATTAACGTGGGAATTTCTTGAAAGTGCCTAATTAGTAGAAAGTATAGGAGTATAGATAGAAGTATAGATATAGATATAGATAGATAGATAGATAGATATAGATATAGATATAGATAGATATAGATATAGATAGATAGATATAGATATAGATATATATATAGATATAGATGCAAGCAACCTGATGGCAGAAGCTGCTCGATTGGTAGGTTCTAAGAAAAAGACTATTGACTTGCATTTTTCTATCGTACATAGCGTGATTTTAATAAGAGATTCACTCCTTATAGTGTTCCTTGCATCACTATTATGTGCATGCATTAGGACCAAATAGCTGACACAAAGTTACTTAGAAGCAAAATCTGTTAGCTCATACTACTTGGCAACTGCCTAGATAGTTAAATAGCCTTATTAATAGCTTACTTAAGGAATTCAATCCTTACTTCTCAATAGCTGACAAAAAAAATCCTTCTTTACCTTCATAGCTTATCTGAATATTTTCAATCTTTACTTCTCAGTAGCTGTCCAAATAATTCTATGGTTCCTTATTAGGTTATCTGAGTATATTTAATCTTTACATTCAGCAGCCATCTAAATTATCTATTGTTTTGGACTTTTATTTCACAACTACCAATTTAGTTAGTAATCTATTGCACCATGGGTTTTTCTGTTCTTAGTGCAGATGTACTAAAGTTTATATTGTATTTCACATGTTGTCTGTACATTAAAATTGTACACTAGACAATAATAATAGGGATATGGTGCATGCACCATGTTATTTTGTTTCAAGAATACTTCTATATATTTTTTGTTTTTCCAAGAACAGATTACGAGATTTGTGCCATGCTCGAGGGTTGAATTATTAATTGTGACACTCAGCGTGGGTGAAAAGGAAGGTTTACAACCTATCATAGAATGTCCTAGAAATTCACATTGTTATTGTTCTCTACTAATTGTTTGTGTTCAATTCATAATACCTAATTGATGTGAGTGTACAAGCTATACTAAGGGAGGCTACAGACATATGCTAGGTTATTATTGAAAGAACTTCAGTTTCCCTTAGAGCATTATGTTTGATTTTTGAACATTATCATAGTACTACCAATTGATATTAACGATTATGTCCATATTCATTTGGGTTGCAAATAGTTGTGTAGTTGTGAAGAAGTTTATATCTACAATATTATATCAACTAATCAAAAACTAATTACACGACTAGACTGATAAAAGCATAAGATTTACGTTAATAAACAAAGGTGACATAGAAATGTCAACTGATGTTAATATCTATATTAAATATTTATTCCAGATGAGAGCTTTAATGAGACATGAAGAAAAAGAGAAACAATGTTCCAATCCATCTAACATAGTATTAAAAAAATGTTTAAGGTCCATATGGTGCACTAAATCAAAATATAACATAATATATTACATAACTCCTTGAACTGATATTCCAACATATAGCTATTAATTTCTGTGATGTTTGATATGAGGTAAAGAATGATAAAGTGTCACGCATGTATCATGCAGGCAATAGTACATACATCTTTGACAATTCAGCAAAGGTCCACATTTCTATGTCGATTGTCCATCATATACACTAACAAATTAGAATTGGATATGTGTTGTGGTACATTCAGGACAAGCAGGTGCAACGAAGCTCATCCATTAATCGGAAAGCATCTTATCTTTGCTTAATAATCAAATTTATGATAGTGATTAAGTAATATTCGGACAAACTGCAATTATAGATAAATTGTTCCATGCTCATATTTGTGAAAGTTATTAAACTCCAACCCATGTGAATGCATTATGCTTGCCTTACATTTTTACTGGAACTTTCTCATAGGAAGGATAATAATAGATACAACATTGCTTATACAATCTATCATTTAGTTTTTAGAAATAGCTTGAGGTATTTGTTAAAAAAGTATTTGTTTGCTGCATATCTCACGAGTGTCAATAGTAATCGACCCTCTTATGTGGACCTAACTAAAGAAATATGTTCATCTTACGACAATCCCGAGAAAACTATACATGGTGACTCATTTGTATCTTTCGAGACACAAATACCTTTTATGACATTCCAATACCAAAAAGTATTCAATGACAAAAAAGCTTTTTAGAAGGCCCCCAATAATTAATGCTTTGCTTTCATAATTTACTAGCCCGTGCAGCAGCACGGGTTGATGACTAGTAATAACATATTTAGAAATGTAGTTTAGCTTAGAAAGAATGTATGAAAAAGATGGACTACTGACACAATAGTAAGAAATCTTACCACGTTATTTCGATGGACATTACCGTAGTTCAACGCATGGACTAGTGCCATGTATTGAGCATAATTTTTGCTAATTTCACAATTGTTCTTGAAAATCTCAACATCATTAATAAATGAGACCAGATAATTTTTCTCCTTGCAAGTTAGTTCTGCACCATAACTGTAGTAGGAATTGTCTACTACCTTCGATACATTTCTTGGAGAATGGAAATAAGCTATCAAGTATTTTTAAATCAACAATGTAATTTACTTAACAAATCTGATTGACCAAATCACATAGAGGTAGAACTGTAAGCATATCCACATCCACCCAAATGGATGGAGAAGGGGCGGTGACTAAAGGAGGAGGAGGGAGGAGGGTCAGCGGCTAGAGGGGAGTGAGGAGGGGCGGCGGTTGTAGGAAGGATGGCTGTGGTTGGAGGGAGGAGGGAGGAGGCGGAGGAGGATGGAGGAGGGATGACGGCTGGAGGAGGAGGAGGAGGAGGGAGGAGGGGCAACGGCTGGAGGGGAGTGAGGAGGGGCGGCTATTGGAGGGAGAAGGGAGGAGAGAGGAGGAGTCTTATCATGGTGGCGACGGTGGCGAGGGCGAGAGCAAGAGTGAGCACATGAGTGTGAGGTGGAGGGTCGAGCGTTCGGGGATATGGTTGTCTAGTAGTAGCACTACTGCTAAGCTAGGCCCACAGGGGCCGTAGTGCCCCGGGGGCTAGCCATAGTAGTAGCATGGGCCAGGAAGCTAGCGCTACAGCTACGAGGTTAGTTGTAGCGTGGGGTTTGTGACCTGTGCTGCTACTATGGCTCGACCCAGGGGCACACTCAGGACCACTTAACAGTAGTGGCGGTTGAGCGGACCATCGCTACTACTAACGTGTACTTGTAGTGCTTGTCTTTGGCCATTGCTACTGCTACTTAACAGTAGTGTGGTTACACTACCCCACACTACTGCTAAGCATCTACCTATAGGGTTTTCCCTAGTAGTGTTTCATGGCCAACGAGGATAGCTACCTTAATTGTAATGTTAAGCAGATGAATTTCCATGACTAGTTTAGTTCACCTTTTAAAATATATCCTCTCTTTTGACGTTTGAGCATATATTGCATCACTTATGGCTCATCCCTTGAACTATCCTAAATAAATATGATTATTGTGACATGGTATAGGGTGGACGACTTGTAGTTGTTTATTCGTTCTGAAGTGTGCTCAATGGACCACAATATATATATTTGTTATATTCTAGAATCATAGCACACAATTTGCTAGAGGCATTATATTATTCCACAACCACACAACTTATTTAGGCATTTGTCTATATTTAAATATTTAATGGGATATTGAGAATAACATGATCCATTTTGTCAGAGACCCTGATGGGGTATGTGTCCCATACGCATGACACAAGTAAAACCCATAGTTAATCGATAGAGTTTTGTGTTCAATTGGAAAGTGCAGTTCCTAGACATGTTTCCCCAAGGTAACTATATTACTATGTTTCATGGAAATACATGGTAGGTTGCAAAAGTGTGAACTGACTTGTGCTTATATATTTAAGAGTGTCAACAAATCAAAACTGAAACATACTAGTGATTAGAGAGCACAAAACATAAATAGATATGCATATTTTTAATTAGTTACCAAAAATATTCTCCAGTATGTGAAGGGTGCAATCAGTTTAGAAGGTCTCGAGAAGTATCTCTGCTATTTGCAGGGATATATGTTGACAAAAATCATGGGTGTTGAGTGTACCTTCCAAATACATAAATGGATATAGCATGAGTACTATGTAATCGTATTCAATAATATCCATATTTTTTTGATAGTATCCCTTCATATATAGTCATATTATACGGAAGGTTGATATGCCTCATGACATAATCTAAGGATCAAGTCCATAACACAACAAGCCTAAAGGGCTTGAACCAACACCTTTAATTCTCGATCAATTTATGTCATATGAGAGAGAGAGAGTTCGCTAGGGGTTGTTCCATGGCATTTAGTGACGTCCTCACATTTGTGGGGGCCATCCAATGCACCCTATGCACGAGAGCCATGAGTTGCCTCATATCATGGTGGCCATATGCGTAACACACATGTATAAAAACTCAACGATTGATGATTAACAAAAAAATGTAAAACAAAAAACACAACAAAATAATCCCCATCCTACCCATCGCTGCTGCTCATCGTCTGGCGACTTGTTGCCGCCGGAGCGTCCGGTGCCACCGGAGTCCTATGCCGAAACCTCCGCTGCCGTAGTGACCACCGCGACCTCAACTGCCATCCCTCACCATGCCTGTTCTTCTCTCATCCCCGTACTTGGAGGTGGGATTGTAGTGGGCGTAGTGAAGTAGAGGGGAGGTCTGGCAGCCGAAGCGGAGGAGGAGGAGGAGGAGGAGGAGCAAGATGGACCAGGCCAGCAAAATTTAGGGGTCATCCTCCCCACGACAAGCATACCCATGTCTGGTTGCTGCCGGTCTGATGCCATGGTGCACACAAGGTGTTTGAGGTATTGTCCCTTAATTATTGTAGTTCATTCTACTTCCTCTTTTTGTTTGTGCTAGATGGTCTATGTGAATAATCATTTTAATATGACATCACGGAGTGTGGTAACCTGTTGCAATTTCAGCTTGTTTGTTGTGGCATTCTATGTATGGTGAGCCTTCTGTTCATGTTAGTCAAATCCACAAAAGGAGTTAGTTATATTTATACATTGGTACTCAATATGCAGGGGCATTTGGCATTTATATATAGAACATCCCTACATGTTATCTAGTGTACTTGATCATATATTAAATCAGTAAACTAATTGGTAACTTTTGGCATTTCTCCTCGTGTATTATTATATAGATTCTTCAAAAAAATTATAAATTTTTTTTGAAGACAATTTGAAAAGCGCCACAAAAATATTTTGGAGGCGGCCTGAGAAAGGCCACATTTGACATTTGGAGTCATTCTTTATAATTCCACAAATTATACTTGTAGGCGTTCTGAAGATGCCCCAATTATATGTTTTCTGAGGCATTTTAAACAAGGGCTTTGAAAGGTCTTTTCCTTCGTAAGTGTCTCCAACATTGTCTGAAATGCCTTTAATTGTCTAGGCTAGCATATTATAGGCCTTTTGAGGCATTTGAGAATACCCGCTAACAATTTATGTGTTTTGATACCTACACCCTCATGCTGTCGGTCCAGCTATATGGAAGATGCACTGGAGATCAAGGACGTCGAAGAAATCATAGAGGAAGTCCTCATCCGCCCCCCGCCCGATGAGCCTGAGAATTTTGTCCATGCATTCCTCATCTGCAAGCTGTGGTGCCGCCTCCTCTCTGACAATGGCTTTCGCGACCGCTATCAAGCCATCCACAATATGCCACCTATGCTCGGCCTTCTCCATAGTTGGTTCTGCAATGACCCCTTCATCCCCATTACAAAGTTTCTCCCTCGTGGTCACTATAAACACAAATATGTGGCCGGCTGCCGCCATGGGTGTGTCCTATATTTGGTTTGGATTATATGGTTCCCCATGACTAGAAACACCAGGAAGTTCTACGCGCCACAGAGAGGCAATAGTTGGAATAACTTGGTTGCACTACAATTTTCTGAAGTCACATTTGATCAAGAGATGGTGGCCTTCAAAAGATTGGTCCGTACAAGGATACATCAAAATATGGACGTTGTGCATTTGGCACATCAGTTTATTGTTTAGGCACTAAGAGTTGCTTGCAGCGGTTATATGGACTTGTACACCCTTTTCGGTAATTTGGTGTCTGGTGAACACATGCAGCTCCTACTTCCTTGTAATGGGGAAGCCTTGTACATCAATTTATTTTACTAAACCAACAAAGAATATCTAGGTGGAAGATGGAGGCTTCAATAACTGGGTGTTATTGTTTGGAGAGAAACGTATTGGCTAGCCATGATGCTCAGTGAACTCAGAGCTGAAGAGGTTTAGAATTCTTGAGTTTTCTCAAACCCAATAGATAGTGACCAAAATGAGGACCGTGAGCGAGAACCTTAATTTCTTCCTCAAATGGCGCATGTTATCTTCCTTCCCCTCGCTAACCACACTAATCCTCCCTAACTAACTGGTAGAGGATGCATCCAAGCAACCATATGGGCCTGTGTCGGGTTTTCATCGGGATTCTCATTTTTTCTGGAATTTTTCATTCTACATATGTAAAAAAAAAGATTGAAATGGAGAAACTATATTGCAGAAATGAAAAAGGTACATGTTCGCGCGTATAATATTTCCATCTGTATTGAAAATATGATCACCACATATTTCAAATATGGTCATCATATATTCGAAAAGATTTAATTGTGTATTTAAAAAGTGTTAATGACATCTTTAAAATGTGCCATGTATAAATATTTATGAGTGTATTAAATAGAAAACATATGTTCATCGAGTATTTAGAAAAGTATTCATTGTATACTCAAAAAATGTTAATCACGTATTTGGAAAATGTTTCTCACATATTTGAATTACGTATAAAAAATATTATTGTCTTCAGTTCCGTGTATTAAAAAGAAATAAAAATATGTTCAACTCTTATTTGTAAAATATTGATGGATAAATAATTATATTGATGCCACAGAGTAAAACAATTGAAGAAAGAAAATCAACTAATAAACACAAAAGAAAACAAATAGGAAAAAGGAAAGGCTAAACTGGAAGAAATAAAAAATGTTGAAACACACTAGGGAAAAAGAAAAGTATGGCCATCACAGTCCCGCTTAGGTAATCCGCCGACTATCCCCTGCCTGGTGCTTGGAGTAGGATTCATTGGGATCCTTCTACCGAGCCCTAGATTATTCACAAGGTAGTACTTGAAAATTTATAAACTGATTTTCTACAATTTGCAGGATATGTATGAGTTCTTGGCACTATACATTGTTCACCTCAAAACATAGAGATTTAGAGAGAACGTGATAAAGCTCTCTCTCTCTCTCTCTCTCTCTCTCTCTCTCTCTCTCTCTCGTACTTTCGCTCTCTCTTCACACATGGTCCACCCCCATCCTCTCCATATCCATTCTAACTATGCTAAATCCGCCCACGGTTGAGCAGTAGATCATGCTTGGCAGCAACTTAAGGCTAGTACTCCTACTTCCGTCCACGTGTGGAGTCATAGGTCTGGATTCTTGTTGTGTCCAAATCTTCAGGCATCGAAGGCCAAGATTCCTGATTCTACCTAGACTATGAGCAAACACTATGCATAGTGAGGGAGAGAAGCAACAAGTTGTCTCCAATAACCACTTCCACTATGGTTAGCATCGTAGCATGTAGTTTCGATCTCGACCACTATACCCTCGCTTGTTATAACCGATGGAGGTATGATGAAGAACTTGCCGTTTTTTCTCTTTTTTCCATGGAAATTTTAGTTAAAAATCGTTCATCTTTGAGTTTTTATACTATATAATAGAATACAGAAAATTTCAAGGGTTTACAAATATCGATGTAAAACAATCTCAAAATTTCAATATCACTTTCATGCATCTCCCAAGGAAAGAAAATGCAGCCCTTGCCTTATTTTATTTCAAATGTTGGTGAAATTCAATGTGGTCCATTTTTCTTCAGGTTCATGCATATACGCTTGGAAATAATTTAGTCCTTACTCAATTGTATATTATGCCTATTGTTTTACAAACATTTTTACTATGTTACTATAATAATGACTGATTGTAGTAGTACTATGTGAATGAAAATAGTGATAGCAGTTTATGTTAATTGGTATCCTTAAGTTGATGATCCCTAATGGAGAATTTGAAGTTGGTACCATGCAATTCATCAACTAGGGCTCCAACATCCCCATCTCCATGCTACACATCATGTTCGCATCCCTTGGATAGGCAGATCTATGTCATGGTTTATTTTACACCATCATAGTTCCACAAGTGAACTTCTTGAATTCATCGCTACCAACCCTAGTTGGTATGCCGCACTCGTATAAGTTAAATATACCTTAGGCATGCACATCCCTCCTATTATTTCTACAAACTTTGGTGACCAAACTAGCTCAGAAGAATTGAATAATGGAAAGACACAGGAGCTCATTGATCCAACACACCCTAGTACTCCATCGTGTCGCTTAAGCCATCCAAGTATTTTGGACAAACCTGTAGTTGTCAAGTATATTCATAGCCATGATATGTTCTCCCTTGGAAGATCCCTTGTCCTAATTAACATGCTTACTCTCGCTACGGTTGCATATCCATCTTGGCAATTTACTCAGCTCAACTATAGAACCTTCATATACCCAAAAGCTTCAAAGGATTCATATGTATTTGTTAGCGGCTGGCACTGCCTATACGTTCGTGCTTTGCGACCTCTCTTTGTTGCACTTTGATTTTCTGTAATAAAATTTGATCTAGTATATGGTGTCTTTCAAATGCTGGGTCATTACGACGATACAAGAAAAAATGTGAGACGTGCATTTGGCACACCAGTTTCTTGTTGAGGTACCAAGAGTTGGTTGCAGTGATTATATGTACCCGTACACGCTTTCCAGTAACTTGGTGGGATGGAAAGACACACTTCTCCTACTTAGTTATAATAAGGAAGCCTTCTACTACATCGACTTTTCAACTAAACCTACAAAGTATTTGCGGGTGGAAGCTGGAGGCTTGAAGAATTGGGCATCGTTCTTTGATTGGAAACCTGTTGGACAGACACGTTTCTTAGTGAACCAAGAGAAGATGGTGTTATGCTATGTCCGTGCCAGCTAGTTCGATGGAAATTCTCAGTTATTTTCATACCTAGTAGATAGCAACAAAAATGAGGAGTGTGACCCAGAACCATAATTTCTTCCTCTCGGCGGTGCATGCTTTGTTCCTCCCACTCAGTTGCACCTCTCAGCTAACCATACTAATCATTCCTAACTATCCGGTTGTCGATTCACGAAAGCAACTGTATGGGCCAATGTCTGGCTTTCAACTGGATTTTCATTTTTTTTGTGAATTTTTTATTTTACATATTTTCAAAACATGCATACTCGAAAGGAAAAATTATATTGCAAAAGATGGAAAAAATCTATAAATATTCATGCATCTAAGATGTTTGTTCAATATTAAAAATATGTTCACCTCATATTTTATATATGGTCATCACATATTTTAAAAGAACTCACATATTCAGAAGGAGTTCATCACATATGTGAAACTGTGTCATGCATAAATATGTTTTAGTGTAATAAGAACAAATAAAATATGTTCAGCCAGTATTGAATAAATTATCCTTTGCATATTCTAAAAATGTTTATCACGTACTTGGAAAATGTTCATGACATATTCGAAAATGTGAGAAATATTGATGTAATAAAATTTTATGAATAAAAAAGAGAAAATGTTCAACTCATATTTGAAAGGTCTTCGTTGACAAAAGTTATATTCATGTCATATGAGAGAGAGAGAGAGAGAGAGAGAGAGAGAGAGAGAACGTGTTGTGGGTTGTTCCATGGCATTTCCAGTGACGTCATCGCATTTGTGAGGGTCACCCAACGCACCCTATGCACGAGAGCCATGGGTTGCCTCGTGTCATGGTGGTACCATGTGCTCACATTTGTTCCATGGCATTTTCAGTGACGTCCTCACATTTGTGGAGGCCACCCAATGCACCCTATGCACGAGAGCCATGAGTTGCCTCATCTCATGGTGGTACCATGTGCGTAACGGACATGAATGACAACTTAAGGATTAATGATTAACAAAAAATGGTAAAACAAAAAACACAACAAAATAATCCCCATCCCGCTCATCGCCGCTGCACATCGTCGGGCGACTTGTTGCCACCGGAGCCTTCTGTGCCACCGGAGTGCTACGCTGGAACGTTCACGGCCATAGTGACCGCCGCGACCTCCACCACCATCCAACACCACGCTTCTTCTTCTCTTTTCCTCGGTCTTGGTGATGAATTAGAGGGGAGATCTGAGCCGGAGCGTAGGAGGAGGAGGAGCAAGGTGGACCAGGCCATCCACAAATTATAGGTCATCCTCCCCACGCCAGGTATACCTATATCTGGTTGCTGCTGATCCGACGCCATAATGTACATAAGGTGTTTGAGGTAATGCCCCTTAATTATTGTAGTTCATTGTACTTCCTCTTTTGTTTGTGCTAGATGGTCTATGTGAAAAATCCTTTTACTATGACATCATAGAGTGTGGCAACCTATTGAAATTTGAGCTTGTTTGTTGTGACATTCTATATATGGTGAGCCTTCTGTTCATGTTAGAAAATTGCACACAAGGAGTAAGCTATATTTATATACATTGGTAATCAATATGCAAAGGCATTTGGCATTTATATATAGAACATCCCTACATTTTATCTAGTGTACTTGATCTTATCTTAAATCAGTAAACTAATTGACAGCTTTTGGAATTTCTCCCTCTCCATAATTATATAGATGGTTCAAAAATTCCATAAAGATGTTTTGAAGGCCATTTGAAAAGAGCCACAAAAATATTTTGGAGGCGACCTGAGAAATGCCACATTTGACCTTTGGGGTCATTCTTTATAATGCAATAAATTATGCTTGTATGCGTTAAGATGCCTCCATTATGTGTTTTCTGATGCATTTTAGAAAAGGTCCTTGAAAGGTCTTTTCCTTCATAAGTATCTCCAACATTTTCTGAAATGCCTTTAATTGTCTACTCTAGCATTCTATAGGCCTCTTGAGGCATTTGAGAATACCCGCTAACAGTTCACATGTTTTGATGCCAACACCCGCATGCTTAGTGAACTCAAAGCTAAATGGGTTTAAAATTCTTGAGTATTTTCATACCCAGTAGATAGTGACCAAGATGAGGACCGTGAGTGAGAACCTTAATTTCTTCCTCAAATGGCGCATGTTCTCTTCCTTAACTCTCGCCTCCACCTCTACGCTAACCAGACTAATCCTCCCTAACTAACTGGTAAAGGTTACATCCAAGCAACCATATGGTCCTCTGTCGGGTTTTCATCGGGATTTTTTTCCTGGAATTTTTCATTCTACATTTGTAAAAAAAATCTAATGGAGAAACTATATTGTAGTAATGAAAGAAGGTACGTGTTCACGAGTATAAGATGTCCATCTGTATTGAAACTATGATGACCTTATATTTCGATTATGGTCATCATATATTCCAAAAGAATTCTTTGCGTATTTAAAAAGTGTTCATGACATATTTAAAATTTGTCATGTATAAATATGTTTGAGTGTATTAAAAAGAAAATATATGTTCATCGATTATTCAAAAAATGTTAATCACCTATTTGGAAAATGTTTCTCACATATTTGAATTACGTTAACAAATATTATTGTATTAAATTTCATGTATACAAAAGAAATAAAAAAGATGTTTCAATTTGTACTTGTAAAATATTGATGGATAGACAATTATATTCACGCCACAGAGTAAAAAATAGAAGAAAGAAAAACAACTAATAAATGAAAAAGAAAACAAACAGGAAAAAAAAGGAAAGGCTAAACTGGAAGAAACAAAAAACCGTTGAAACACACTTGGAAAAAAACGAAAAAGTACAGCCATAGCAGTCCCACTTAGGCAATTCACCAACTATCCCATGCCTGGCGCTTGGAGTAAGATTCATTGGGATCCTTCTACAGAGCCCTAGATTATTCACAACTTATTTTCTAAAATTTGCAGGATAAGTAAAAGTTCTTCGCACTAGACATTGTTCACCTCAAAGGCATAGAGAGATAGAGAGAGAACCTGCTAAAGCTCTCTCTCTCTCTCTCTCTCTCTCTCTCTCTCTCTTGCTTTCTTTGTCTCTCTTGTCAGACATGCTCCAGCCCGAACCTCTCCATATCCATGCTAACTATGTTAAATCCGCCCATGGTTGAGCACTAGATTATGCTTTGAGGCAACTTAAGGCTAGTACTCTTACGTCCATCCACGTCTGGAGTCATAGGTCTGGATCCTTGTTGTGTCAAAATCATGTGCCATCAAAGGCCAAGATTCCTGATTCTGCCTAGACCGGGAGCCAACACGATGAATAGTGAGGGAGTGAAGCAACCAGCTGTCTGCAATAACCACTTCCACAACGATTAGCATCACAGAATGTAGTTGCGGTCTCCTCCACTATACCCTCGCTTGTTATAATCGACGGAGGTATTATGAGTAACCACTTCAATGAAAAAAATAGTTAAATAGTTGTTCGTCTTTGAGTTTCTTGTACTATATAACAGAATACATAATCAATTTACAAATATCAATGTAAAACAATCTCAAAATTTCAATATCACTTTCATGCGTCCCCCAAGGAAAGAAATTGCAGCAATTGCATTATTTTATTTCAAATGTTGATGAATTTCAAGGTGCTCCATTTTTCTTAAGGTTCATGCATAGATTTTTTTTTGCGGGGAGAAAGCATTTCATTACTTAAGCAATAACAGTTTTACAATCATCGATAATGATAATGCTAATCTCCTGGGGAGCATTTGCAAGCCAACAAGCTGTGCGCTGCTGTCCACGACCAATTGCCGCCATTGCATGCCCAGCTTTATTTTGCCCACGACTAATCTTATGGATTTCAGTGTGGCGTTCATTGAGCAGATGCACTATCTCAGTAACTTGGTGCATATTTCTGGATCGATCACTTTGCCCAGCTTTTACAAGGGTGATGATCTCGGCACAGTCTGTCTCAACCTGAAGCGGGGCTTGAGACCAATGCAGAGCTAGACGGAGACCTTCCTCACAAGCTGCTAGTTCTGCTGCTAGGAGTCCCTCGCAATCAAACAACCATCTGCATGCAGCAAAGATAACCTGCCCTTCATGGTCCCGTAGAATCATTCCGGCACCCGCAGCACCATTTTCCGCCACAAATGAACCATCAAAATTAAGCTTCACATGTCCTGCTGGTGGGGGTTCCCATTTGACTTCAGGTTTTGGGTGGGTCACGGTATGAACTACTGCTGTGGTATTTGCACTGAGGTTAGCAGGAACCTTGCCTTTAGTGAAATCAGCGTGTGGATAGTGTGTTATCATTAGTAGGTGGTCTGCATACCCACACAAGAATTTCTTGGAAGCTTCAACAGGAATCAATGGCTTTTCATGTGTTAGCTCATTGTGCACATGCCACACCCGCCAGAGTACCATGAGAAGGAGCATGCGTTGTGTGTCATTGAGCTGCTGGATTAGCATGAGCAACCAATCAGGTTCAGAGTTCCATAGTGCTTCATCCGGTGGGAGATCCCATACAGATTTCATTACATCCCATAGGTTCCTAGCATGAGGACATCGTAGGAGTGCATGGTACGTCGTCTCTTCCTCTAGCCCACAGATCGTACATATACCATCAGGTTCCATGTGCCTACGCTGCATGTTGCTCCGAGTGGCTAATGCTCCGCGCACAGCTTTCCAAGCAAAGATACGTACTTTAGGTGGTGCTCCACATTTCCACAGGAGGTTCCATGCTGGTCTGAATCCACAGGAGGTTCATGCATAGATGCTTGGAAATAATTCACTCCTTATTGAATTGTTTATTATGTTTATTGTTTTACAAACATTTTTACTATGTTACTATTATTATGATTGGTTGTAGAATTACAATCCGAATGAAAATAGTGATTGCATTTTATGTTATATATTTAGCTAGAGGCTATTTCTATAATTGTTATCCTTAAGTTGATGATCCCTAATGGAGAATTTGAAGTTGGTACCATGCAATACATCGAATGGAGCTCCAACATCCCCATCTCCGTGCTCTGCATCATGTTCGCACCCATAGGCTAGGCAGTTCTATGTCATGATTTATTTTACAGTATCATAGTTCCATCTGTGACCTTCTTGAATTCATCGCTAGCAACCCTAGTTTGTATGTCGCAACTATGTAAGTTAATTCTTCCTTAGGCATGCACTTCACTCCTATTATTTCTACAAACTTTGACGACCAAACTAGCTCAGAAGACTTGAACAATGGAAAGACACGGGCGCTCATTGCTCCCACACACCCTAGTACTCCATTGTGTCGCTTGAGCCCTCCAAGTATTTTGGACAAATCAGTATTTGGCAAATATATTCATAGCCATGATATGTTCTCCCGGAAGATCCCTTGTCTCAATGAACATGCTCACTCTTCCTACGGCTACATATCCATCTTGGCAATTTATTCAGCACTACTATAGAACCTTCATATATCCCAAAGCATCAACCGATTCATACGTATTATTCAACGGCCGGGACCGGCTGTAGGCTTGGCGATTTGCGACCCCTCTTGGTTGCACTATGACTTTCTGAATCAATATTTGATTTAGGAGATGGTAGCCTTGAAAGAATGGGTCATTATGAGGATAGAAGAAAATATGTGAGACGTGGATTTGGCACACCAGTTTCTTGTTGAGGTACTAAGAGTTGGTTGCAGCGATTATATGTACCCGTACACGCTTTCCAATAACTTGGTGGCATGGAAAGACACACTTCTCCTACTTGGTTATAATAAGGAAGCCTTCTACTGTATTGGCTTTTGGACTAAACCTACAAAGTATTTGCGGGTGGAAGCTAGAGGCTTGAAGAAGTGGGTGTCGTTTTTTGACGAGAAACATATTGGCCAGACACGTTTCTTAGTGAACCAAGAGAAGATGTGGTTATCATATGTCCATGCCTACTAGTTGCATGAAAATTCTCAATTATTTTCATACCTAGTAGATAGCAACAAAAATGAGGAGTGTGACCCAGAACCATAATTTCTTCCTCTCGTTGTGCATGCTCTCTTCCTCCAACTCAGCTGCACCTCTCCGCTAACCATACTAATCCTTCCTAACTGTCCGGTTGTCGATTCACCAAAGCAACTGTATGGGCCAATGTACGGGTTTCAACTGGATTTTCATTTTTTTGGAATTTTTATTTTATACATTTCAAAACATAAATACTCGAATGGAAAACTATATTGCAAAAGATGAAAAAATAAATAAATATTCATGCATCTAAGATGTTTGTTCACTATTAAAAATATCTTCACCTCATATTATAAATATGTTCATCACATATTTCAAAAGAACTCGTGTATTCAGAAAGTGTTCATCACATATGTAAAAATGTGTTGTGCATAAATATGTTTTAGTGTATTAAGAACAAAAAAGAACTCACGTCATGTTTGTCCCCCAAGGCAAGGAGGACCTACTAAATCGGTTATCGTACTCAATTATTTTCTTCGTGCGATGAATCCTTGACCTTCTTACATTCATAGCCACCAGGTCTAGTTCGTACACAACATTTGTCTAAATTTAATCTACTTAGGCACGCTCTTCCCACCTATTATTTTCTAGAACTGTGCAAACTAGACATGCTCGACAAAGTTAGACCATGGAAAAGCATGGGAGCTCATATCTTATTGCGACTAGCATCATACAAGGTAGTCCGTTCTGCACCACTGCAACCTCCTTTGTGAGAACTGAAGAAGGTATGATGAACAACTTACACTTTATCTGTTGTTTCCACCGAAAAATTGTAAAAAGTAGAGCTTTATTAATACTATATGAAGAATGTGCAAGAGTTCAAGGGTTTACAAATATCAGTGTAAAACAATCTGAAAACATCAATATTGCCTTCATGCAGTTTCCATAGCAAGAAAAAAAGGCTGCATTTACCTTTTTTTTATTTCAAATGTTGATGAAATTTGTCATCATCGATTATTCCAGATGCGCATCCATATTTGGATGGCAATACTTAGTCCTAACTCAATTGTGTATTATGTTTATAGTTACAACTATTTTAAACATCTTACTATAATTATTAATTGTTCAAGTAAAACTAGGTGAATGAAATTAGTATATATATTATGTATTAACTAGACTCCATTGGTATAACTGTTAGCCACAAATTGGCTATCCCGCTTGCCGAATTTGAAGATGATAGCCTGTGAAACATCAACTGGAGCGCCAACACCCCCATCTACGTGATCCACATCACGTTTGGACCTCAAGGCTAGGAGGACCTACTAGATGGGTTATTTTACTTCATTATTGTCCCGTTGGGTTGAATTCGTGACCTTCTTACATTCATAGCCACCAGGTCTAGTTGGTATGCAACATTCATCTAAATCAAATCTACCTTAGGCACTCTCTTCCCACCTATTATTTTCAGGAATTGCGCGAACCAGACATGCTCAACAAACATAGACCATGGAAAGACATGGGAGCTCACTGATCCCACATACCCTAGTACTCCTATGTGTCACTTGAGACCTTATAGTATTTTGGACAAAATGGTAATGATCAACTGTACTTATGGTCATGCTATCTTCTCCCTTGATACATCCATAGTCACTATTGACGTTCTCACTCGCACTACAGCTGAAGCCCCACCTTGCCAATTGTTTCATCTTTAATATAGAATAATCATATCTCCAAAAGTATCATCGAATTCATATCTGTTTGTCAGCGACCTGCACTCCCTGTGCGCTAGCTTATTTGGGAGCACCTCTTGGTTGCACTGTGATTTTCCATACTCACATTACATGGTGCCCTTCAAATGCCAGGTCATTATGAGGATAAAATAAAGATGTATCACGTGCATTTGGTACATCACATTTTTGTTGGGTTACTAAAGGTTGCTTGTGGCCATTATATGGACCCGCACACACTTTCAAGAAATTTGGGGACTTGTGAAGACATGTTCTCCAAGATGGTTGTAACCGGGAAGCCTTCTCCATTGACTTTTCAACTGAACCTGCAAAGTATGTGAGGGTGAAAGATTGAAGCCTATCTAATATGGTTGTAACGGGGAAAGCTATTGGCTAGCCACGATGCTTACTGAATCCTGAGAGGATGGGTTTATGGGTTGGTCATATCTACAAGTTGGATGAAATTCTTGAGTATTTTCATGTGGGAACCAGAACCTCAATTTTTTCCTCTCTTGACACATGCTCTCTTGCACACCCACCCCTCCACCTCTACGTCGACCACCCTAATCCTGCCTAACTAACTATAGACGATGCATTCAAGCAACTGTATGGGTCCACGTACGGTTTTCAACTAGATTTCTAGATTTTTTTATTTTAAATACTTTTAAAAATTAAATGAAATTTTAAATTGAAGATATATATTGTAAAAAACGAAAAAATGTACATGTTCATGCATATAAGATGTCCGTCCATATTTAATATATGTTCACCTCATATTTTAACCGTGGGAATCACATATTCCAGAAGATTGCATCACCTATTTTAAAAGAATCCTAAAATGATTAAAAATGTTATACAAATATGTTTTATTGTATGAAAAAATATGTTCCTCTAGTATTCAGAAATATTTATTGCATATTCTAAAAATGATCATCACGTATTTGGAAAATATTCATCACATATTTGAATTATGTATACAAATTATTAATGTAATAAAATATAATATCTCATAAAAAATATATGAGAAATTTTGAAATCATATTTATATATCATCATGGATAGAAAATTATATTCAAGTTATTGAGTTAGAATCAAAGAAAGTAAATAAAGCTCAACTGATAATCAGAAAATAAAATCAAATAGGAATGGGAAAAAAAGGCTAAATCGAAAAAAAAGGAGCTTAAACACACTAGAAAAAAAAGGAAAAAAAGGACGGCCATAGCACCCGCACATAGTTATTCACCGACTATCCCTAACTGGTGCTAGGAGTAGGATTCGTCGGGATCCTTCTACTTAACCGAAAATTTATAATTTTATTTTTCTAATTCGTGATAGGACATGTATAAATTTAGCTCTTTCCTAACATGGCATATATAACATTGACGACGCCTTTCCAAGTTCTGGACATTGGACTTTGTTCACCTTAAGGACATAGAGAGAGAGTTCGATAAAGCACGCACAACTTCTCTCTCTCTCTCTCTCATCATACATCCTCTTCTCCCCACTTCCCCTCCATATCATGTTGAGCGGTAGATGATGCGTTCAGCAAACTATGCGGGCTAGTACATCTGCTTCTATCCCTATCTGGAGCCATGATATGTTCTAGAAGATCCCTTGTCCTAATGAACATGCTTACTCTCACTACGGCTGCATATCCATCTTGGCAATTTATTCAGCTCAACTGTAGAACCTTCATATACCCAAAAGCTCCAAAGGATTCATATGTATTTGTCAGCGGCTGGCACTGCCTATACGCTTGGTGCTTTGCGACCCCTGTTTGTTGCACTATGACTTTCTGAATTAAAATTTGATCCAGGAGATGGTGGCCTTGAAATGCTGGGTCATTATGAGGATACAAGAAAAAATGTGAGACGTGCATTTGGCACACCAGTTTCTTGGTGAGGTACTAAGAGTTTGTTGCAGAGATTATATGTACCGGTACACGCTTTCCAGTAACTTGGTAGGATGGAAAGACACTTCTCCTACTTGGTTATAATAAGGAAGCCTTCTACTATATCGACTTTTCGACTAAACCTACAAAGTATTTGCGGTTGGAAGCTGGAGGCTTGAAGAATTGGGTATCGTTCTTTGATTGGAAACATGTTGGCCAGACGCGTTTCTCAGTGAACCAAGAGAAGAAGGTGTTATGCTATGTTCGTGCCTGCTAGTTCGATGAAAATTCTCGGTTATTTTCATACCAAGTAGATAGCAACAAAAATGAGGAGTGTGACCCAGAACCATGATTTCTTCCTCTCGGTGGTGCATGCTCATTCCTCCCACTCAGTTGCACTTCTCAGCTAACCATACTAATCATTCCTAACTATCCGGTCGCCGATTCACGAAAGCAACTGTATGGGCCAATGTCTGGCTTTCAACTAGATTTTGATTTTTTTTGGAATTTTTTATTTTACATATTTTCAAAACATACATACTAGAAAGGAAAAATTATATCGCAAAGGTCGACAGCGGCATGGTGGACTGAAGAATGGTGGCCTCAAGTTCAAACTTTTTGCTGAGGCCGTCCAACATCTGCAGAGTGAGAGTGCGGTCCGTGACCGGCTCCCGGACGTCAGCAAGGGCAGCAGCGATACCTTGGAGATGACGGCAATAGTCGTTAATGGAGTGGTCGCCGCGCACGGCTTGTCCGGAATTCTTGGCCGAGATGCATGGCGAGCTTGGCTTCGTTCTCGAGGAAGTACTCATGGAGGCGTTTCCAGATGAAGGCGGTGGAGCCGGCGGGCGCGACGATGTCGAGGTGATCACCGGCGATGGTGGAGTAGAACCACAGAACAATCGTATTGTCGTCAACCCGCTAGAGTGGGTCGGAGAGACGGGAGGCGGCGCCGTCCTGAACTTGCGCCTCGGCGTGGTGCCGAGCAAGGATAAGGTTGATGTAGTTCCTCCACCGGGCGAAGTTGGAGCCATCGAGAGACAGCTTGAAGTCGACGATGTGCGTGATGCTAGCCGGGAGGCCACCAGTAGGCGCCGCAACGCCAGGCGCGGAGAGAGGGATTGGTGGTGGGGGTGGGTTGGGCGGGATAGGTGCTAGGGGCAAACCACCTGAGCAGGAAGATGAGTCTGGAGTGAGGGAGGCGCGAGGGCGCGTCTCAGCAATGGCTGCAGAGGCGGCGAGCTCTTCGGCCGAGGGGCCGTCGCCGGTGACGCCGGCGTCAGTTGGGAGCGGGAGAGACTGGAGGTGGCTGGCCAAGGAGAGAAGACCTAAAGCTCTGATTACCAAGAAGAGTGTTGAAATAATGTTGCCCACACCGTATTACGCATGAGAGCACAATTCATATTCAACAGCCAGCGTGCTGGCCTTCCCTACATGCAGGGAAGTAGGAGATAAGGCGCCGGGAGGTTAGCTAGCTACCTAGGACCCCGCCCTGTAGTTACAACGGCAACACATCTCATACACACATATACACGTACATCACTGGTCACGTTACAACTCAACATTCTGTCCTTAGTGACAAATGTCGTACACAATAATAGTCCCACATTCTATCCTAATTCTCCTGTTGTTGTCATAGATCTACATCTTACATGAGAGAATTTGTGCTGTTTTGGTCAAGCGTATTAACAATTCGTGGTCTCGTATATTATTGTCCAGGCACATCGACCTTGTCTTGATGGCGATGAGGACGATAGTTCTATAACCATGTTGTTGTTTCTTGATCTCTCTGTTGGCACGCGAAATCGCCGCGCAATATGAGGGATGACTGCTTTTCAGCGCAAAACGGCAAAGATGAGCAAAACCATAGGACTGCTAGGGTTCAGCAGGAAAAGAGCGATAGATAAAACGTATGTGAAATAGTAGATTGGTTTCGTTGAATAGATCGATTATTCTTTTCTCAATTGGCCACGGCCATATATTTATATTGGCACGCTGGACTGGCGTGTACGAAAAGAATTCTAAAGCTAAACCGACTAGAATCTGGCCATTTTAATTGGATTACCATGTATAGCATGATTACCATATATCACTTTACGATCTTTAATTGGCCAGCTAACATGTTTTCGATCTTTACGATCATCAGCGCAAAACGGCAAAGATGAGCCAAACCCTAGGGCTGCTGGTCATATGAATTTCTTTGCCATTGCTCATGACCGCCAGGTCCAGAAGGAGATCTAGGATGCATATTCCCTCCAAGCCGGTTAAACACATTGCTGGCCTTGCGCGATGTGTATTTTTCCAACAACATGCTAACTGTCGGTTTTGTTCTTGGAGCTTGTTTCCTACGTTCATTGACTTTCCATGCTCCTACTTGTAGATTTTTTGGTTTGATCATCCTTGGACGTGCACTATCATCAACAACATTTTCTCTCTTGCGGATTCATTCTGATCCCGCCGAATGAGCATTTTTTACTCTCAAGCTCGACCACATTGATAGGAAAAGGGTCATTATCGAGCTTTATCTTAGAACTTTCTGTAAACATCAATCGTCCATCATTACCGGCTGATTGCACCTGTCGGCAAAACATGTTACAATCATTAGTACCATGAGAGAACTTATTGTGCCACTTACAATAAGTTGTTCTAGCCAATTCTTCTGGAGGTGGAATTACATGACCCTCTCTCACTCTAATTAAATTATTTGGCAGTAACATGTCAAAAATTCTATCACACTTACTAACATCAAAAGTGTAATTAATTTCATCTCTTCTAGCGGGTGTAGGTTTCAAAGAAGAACATGCAAAGGGTTTTGACTTTGGCGCTCGAACCCATTCGGCTACACATATATTAATGTCAACTTCATTAGCTGAATCACTATCATAATCGAAGGCATTACCTACATGGTTATCTTTCTCATTATTATTATTATCTTTAGACCGACTATATTGTTTAATCTCCTTAGTCCGGTTTTACAGTGCCAAAGCTTTCTACAAAACTTGATTAACATCTACAAATTTGTGTCCTTCTAATTTATCCTTAATATGAGCAAGCAGACCCGAAAAGGCAAGATATGCTAAATCCTTTTCGGCTATGGTCAAGCTAAAACATCGGGTTTTTTACATCTCTAAACCTTCCAATATAATGATGAACATGTTCATTATATTTCCACCTAACCATACATAAATCCAAAAGTCGAAATTCAATTTTTTCGACATAAAATAATCATGAAATTTTTGCTCCAATTATGCCCATGTTGAAATAGAATTAGGAGCCAGCGATGTAAACCAAGTAAATGCAGTACGGTACAAATACAGAGGGAATAAATTTACTATATAAACATCCGATGTATTGACCTCGCCGCATTGTGCTAAAAATTGTTCAACTTGCTCAAAAGTGGATCTACTATGTTCCCATGTAAACTTAACAAATTCTGGAATTCTAAAACCACGAGGATATGGCGTTGAGTCGAAGTAATCAGGGTATGGTTTTTGATACGCACGTGCTTTACCCTTAGGTTCTAAACCAAATTCTCTTAGTATACTAGCAAGCTTATCCTTAAAACTATCATTCGCCTGTAGAGAACTGGTTTGTGGAGCAGATGAAACGCTAGCACGTGATGGAAACTCCAGCAAAGAAATTTGAGCTTTTGATGCTTGCGACGGAGACCCATTAAAATATGAATCGGGTACCGGCCCGCACGGAATCCCGGTACTGACAGTCAGCAGCCGTGGTGTATTATATGCTACAGTTTGATAAAACGGTTGCTGTAAACTAGATTTAGAACTAGCACTTCGCTTATTGTTGTTGTGATTGTGTGGAACCGTAGTTGAAACAATATGAGCAGCTACACTAGGCATAAAATTATTGGCCGAACTGCTCACATAGTTCCGGCCACCTTGATCACTATTTAAAGGAACATAGGGCTGCACAACGTTATTAGCCGATGCTCTAGTTGTATGAATATTACTAGGAAAGTTAATGAAGCCACTATTCTCCATCGGCCTTTTCTCAGAATACTCATCGTTGATTTGCAGCACTAACGAACGAACATGACTAGGTAAATTATTTTCAATATCTTTATGAAGCTGCTCCTTAAATTCTTCAATTCTATTAGCTACTGATTGATTAATTGTGTGTGTTGTAGTTTTCTCATCAGAATCATACTTACTAGATACACACACATCAATTAGATGACAAATTTCTTCCGTTGACTTTTTTACCTTGGTGTTTGTCAAATCGGAAGGGTTCGGCACATGTACCTTCTTGACGATGCCGATCCTTGTCTTGCGGTATCCAGTCAACTTTAGTCGCCCAGCCATCTCTTTCTCAACATCTTGTTCAAGCTCGCACCGATCATCCTCCGACAGATCGTTAGGAAGTAGCGACAGAAAGTAGACGTACGTGAAAAAGTAATGCTTTTATTGATAGATTGATTGTTCTTTTCTCAATCGGCCACGGCCTTATATTTATATTGGCATGCTGGACTTGGCATATACAAAAAGAATTCCAAAGCAAAACCGACTAGAATCTGGCCATCTTAATTGGATTACCATGTATAGCATGATTACCATATATATCACTTTACGATCTTTAATCGGATAGCTAACATGCATAATGTGTAATAACAGCCCATAATGCAATAAATATTGATATAAAAGTATGATGCAAAATGGACGTATCAACGTGGTGCCGAGAAAGGAAAAGGTTGATGTAGTTCCTCCACCGGGCGAAGTTGGAGCCATCGACAGACATCTTGAAGTGGACGATGTGCGTGATGCTAGCCGGGAGACCACCGGTAGGCACAGCAATGCCAGGTACGGAGAGAGGGATCGGTGGTGGGGGTGGGTTGGGCGGGATAGGTGCTAGGGGCAAACCACATGAGGAGGAAGATGAGTCAGGAGTAAGGGCAGCGTGAGGGCGCGCATCAACAGTGGCAGCGAGCTCTTCGGCCAACGGGCCGTCGCCGGTGACGCCGGCGTCAGTTGGGAGCGGGAGAGACTGGAGGTGGTTGGCCATGGACAGAAGACCTAAAGCTCTGATTACCAAGAAGAGTGGAGAAATAATGTTGCCCGCACTGTATTACGCATGAGAGTACGATACATATACAACAGCCAGCGTGCTGGCCTTCCCTACATCCAGGGAAGTGGGAGAT
Source organism: Triticum dicoccoides (assembly GCF_002162155.2). Classification (NCBI taxonomy): domain Eukaryota; kingdom Viridiplantae; phylum Streptophyta; class Magnoliopsida; order Poales; family Poaceae; genus Triticum; species Triticum dicoccoides. Next base: position 722,747,132 of record NC_041386.1, read on the forward strand.
CAGGCGCCGAGAGGTTAGCTAGCTACCTAAGGACCCGGCCCTGTAGTTACAACGGTAACACATCTCATACACACATATACACGATAATAGTCCCACGTTCTATCCTAATTCTCCTGTTGTTGTCATACATCTACATCTTACATGAGAGAATTTGTGGTGTTTTGGTCAAGCGTATTAACGATTCGTGGTCTCGTATATTGTTGTCCGGGCACATCGACCTTGTCTTGATGGCGATGATGACGATAGTTCTATAACCGTGTTGTTGTCTCTTGATCACTCATTTCGTTCTTTTGTACTCCAAGTCTTCTTCCCTTACAGTACGACGATGAAGCAACATTTCGGCAACCTGCCTACCATACTACATTCCTCAATCGTAGGTTCTCACTGTTGAGGTGGATGGTTCATGGCTCCCTTTTAAATCTTTGATGTTAGTCAAGCTTTTTACATGTTTGTTTTTGCAATTCTTTTAGGGATGTATGGATAAAATTCACGATGCAAGAGGTGGACCTAGCGTTGAGGACTGCAAAAAGACTTCAATGTAACTTTACGTTCTAAAATGACCTTTTCTTGTTCCATTTTTTTTGAGCTCATATGGTTTGTCTGATTTTAGTTAAGTCGAATAATTTAACTTCTCACATACTCTACAATATTCTATTGTCCTACACCTATGATAGACAATTATTTACTCTAGAAACATTTAAAAGATATTTGTTACATCATATGGTTTACAATTATTTGACAATATATTTAAGTATACTTACTGCACATGAATGCTCATATATAAACACAATAATAAATCTAAGTCACATAAGCAATTCTATAGAGGATTGTGATGATGCTCTTTTCATTATTTTTATCGGAACCATCTATGGGAATTCAGTTTAAATGGAAATTCAGTTTAAATTGTATACTCTCAAAAACTAATTTGGTTCGAGAATACAATTTAAAGTTAACACAACTGTATTTCCGATGATATATTTTAATTTTGTAAACCAAAGAATGCTGGACCTTCATATTTAGCCGCATGGTTATGTGACTGATTATTCTAACTGTAATAGTTAAATATAAATGTGAGAATAGTACATTGACAGAATAAGTTATAAAGAAGTAAAAAATGTAATCAATTTTGCTAAGTGTAATAGCAAATTACATTTTTTAGTATCGTATATTGATATAATAAATTATAAATAAGTATAAAATGTGGTAAATTTTGCTAAGTGTAATTAGTAATATTTGTATTTTAGAATACATGTTGATAAATTAAGTTACACAAAACTATGAGATGTAACTAGATTAGCTAAATATAACAGAAAAAAATATAAATGAATATATCATATTGTCATTCAATTTAAATGTGATCACCGCTTTTGCCCCATGCATATATTTTTATCCATTCCCCTTTTCCCACTACTCTTGTCTTCGGTTGAAATTTAAAGTTCTTGGTTATGCACCTCATGTGGTTATTGCTACCACCGCTGAGGATACAAGAGGTGGTACAATGAGTTAAAAGAAAAATAAAAGGAAAATACTATGAATAGGTGAAAATATGAATAAAAAGACCAAAAATACATACGATTTGCTTTATTTTATTATTCTATAGTTGTAAAATCTTTATTAAAATATATAGCATATAGAATGAAAATTATCATGCATCATTGCATGTTGAGATGGCGTTTTTCTATGTATGGTTGCATGTCGAAGCAGGCCTTTTCTCAAGCATGTTTCTTGTCGAGGTAAATTCTTCTCATCAAGTTGATCAATGATTAGGATGGTGTTCCAAACAAAAAGAACATATACCATTATGGAATCAGAACAACTCCAGCGCACAACCCCATCACGTCCGTCCTAGTACATTTGGGGTAGAACGGACAAATAGCAAGTTCCAACGCATGGCCCCAAACTGACAAATGTCCGGTTTTCGTCCGTTTGCGACCAATTCCCGGCCCAAACTTGCGCCATGTTTGGGGTGAAACGGACATCGCACGGACGGGCTGGACGCAGGCCCTTGTCCTCTCCGTGGCCCGCTTGTCAGGGACACCAGCACTCCATTGGCCTCCAACGCCTCCATCCGCTCTCCCCCGCCTCCACCCGCTCTCCCCTGCCCCACCCCGCCGCCGGCGCCGCCACTATTCTCCACCCGCCTCCTCACTGTTCACCCCCCGGCCGTCCATACCAAACCACGTCTCGAAATGGCCGCCACCAAGCCCGTGCTTTCGTAGGAGTTTTGGCCGTCAGTTGGAGGAGTTTTGGCCGTCGCCATCGTAGCCGGTGCCAGAGGGGATATGACCGCCGGCGACGGCTATGGACCACGACAGCTTTCATCGGGTGCTCCAGAGCGGCCTGTAGCCGGCCGACAACCACCCCAGCTGCATCAAGGTGATCATCGCTGCCTCTTTGCCACCACAACCGCAAGGCGTTTGACACTTTTCCCACAAAGGTATGGATAGTGGAGATGAATTTTTCTTCAACCACTTCATTTATTCATCGGACGATTCGTCCTCGGATGATGAAGATCTTGTGGTGGCTGCACTCGTCATTCACGACCACATTGAACGGGAGCTTCCTCGGTACAAGGGGTCAGTCTTTGGCCGTGCTCCCAACCTGAACTGCAACAGAGAGAGAGGCCACAGTCTGCTCTATGCCGATTACTTTGCAAATACCCTGCTCTTCAAACCGGATAAATTTCGTCGCCGTTTTCGTATGGCAAGGCATTTGTTCAATCATATTCGAGAGGGAGTGATTGCTCATGATCCATACTTCGAGTGCAAAACGGATGCCCTTGGCAAGCTTGGATTCTCCTCTTACCGGAAATGCACCGCGGCCATCCGCATGCTTGCATATGGAATTCCAGGCAAGCTGGTGGATGACTATGGGCGCATGAGTGATTCGACATGTCTGCTATCACTGTACAACTTCTGCAAGGCCATGGTGGCAGTGTTTGACCCTGAGTATGGAGGCAGCCAATTGCCGCTGATACAGAAAGGTTGTTGGTGATCAACGCCGCTAGAGGCTTTCCAGGCATGCTTTGCAACAGAGATTGTATGCAATGGGAGTGGAAGAACTGTCCATTTGCTTGGCAGGGCCAGTACAAGGGGCATGTTAAAGCGTGCACTGTCATATTAGGAGCGGTGGCTTCGCAAGATCTTTGGATATGGCTTGCTTTCTTGGGCATGGCAAGTTCTCACAATGATATCAACGTGCTGCAACGTTCTCCAGTCTTCGCAAGGCTTGCAGAAGGCCACTCCCCACCTGTCAACTTTGAGATCAATGGCCACCGGTACAACAAGGGATACTACCTAGTTGATGGTATATATCTTTAGTGGTCAATTTTTGTGAAGACAATCTCGAACCGCTAAGGTGAGAAGAGATAGAGATTTGCCGAAATGAAAGAGAGTGCTAGAAAGGATGTGGAACGTGCTTTTGGTGTACTGCAATCCCGATGGGGTATCATTCGAAACCCTGCACTGACATGGGATGAAGGGAAGCTTTGGGAGGTGATGACTGCTTGTGTGATCATGCATAACATGATCATCGAGGACGAGCGTGATAACAACATCTTCGACCAAGGATTTTATTTTCAAGGTGAAAATGTTGAGCCCCTGCACCAAGAACCGGCCACGTTTGAATAGTTTGCCCAATTTCATTGTGAAATGCGTGATTGGCACACTCAGTTGGATGTTCAACATGACTTGGTTGAGCACATGTCGAATCACGTTGGCAACCAATGGATGTATTGGTTCATTATGTTCATTCAAGACAATTTCGATTTGGTTGCAAATCTATTTTATTGGAGACAATTTTGATTGGGTTGTAAAACTATTTTTATTTGAGACAATTAATATTTGGACGTGCAAACTAGTTTTGAACATTGAAATATGAATATATGGGCATATTGGTTGTGGCGGACAAGATGAGGCCAAAGGATGTGTCCGCGCGTTGGGCGCACGGCCACCGCATCCCATGAAAGGCCCAGACACGACCCCATTGTCCTACACAAACGGACATAATTCAGGCTAAATGGACGTCCATTTGGGGTCGTGCGCAGGAGTTGGCCTCAGGGTTTGTTTATGAGCTCGAGCAACCTATCCAATTTAAAATAAATGGACAAAGCAAAGATGAAATGGCCCAGCAGAAAATTACAACCTAGAGAAGATAGAGGTGTAAAACCAAACACACGCGACCCTGCTCCTACATGCATTTTTTTAAAAGAACATAGAAAATTTATTCATTTGCAATAACAAGTACATCGTTAATGAGGAGGGGTACAATTTCGCTCAAGGGCTCCTCAAACCAGTTCAAAGATGAAGAAAATCTAGCTAACTTAGCAAGTTCATGTGCGACCCTATTTGCTTCTCTGTTACAATGCTCGAATTTAGTAATGGGAAAGTCACATGCTAAAAAATAACAATCATCAAACACTGCCGCCGCTGTACTAGATGACCGTCCTCCATTGTTCATGGTATCGATGACCTCCATGTTATCTGAGTTAATAACTAAGCGGTTACAGCCCGCCCTTTGAGCAATTGATAGACCATATCTAAGCGCCATAGCTTCAGCCGTCAGAACGTCCGTGCACCAATCAATTCTCCAATTCCCCCCTGCAATGAATTTTTCCTTTATCGTCTCTTAGAACTGCACCAGCCGTGCCCCTGAGCCGGTCATGATCAAAAGATGCATCCACATTAAGTTTTACAAACCCCCTTGGAGGTTGGACCCAACCTCCTCTTTTCATCATAGCCTTTGATGATATAGCCAAAACATAGTTTAACGTAATTGCACGAATTCCCATGGTGATCTGGTTAGCATCTTGGGTTTTCACTTTATGGACCAGTTTTCGCCTCTCCCACCATAAATACCAAGTTGAAATTGCAATTAATTCATGGACATTCCGAATACCGATCGTAAGCTCCCATTCAGGCATAGAAAGCAAAAATTCAAGCACCGCCTCACCAGCATAATCAACTTCGCACACTCTTTTAATGACCTCATCTAGAACCAGTTTTTTTCCAAACCTCCTTTGCTTTCTGACACTGAAATAATATATGCTTTGTATCCACTGATCCAAAGCAATATGTCGAACAATTGGGGGTAACCTTTATATGTCTATTCACCAAATTAACTCTACACGGGAGGGTGCCATGCAGTGTGCGCCAAATGAAAATTTTAACCTTCGATGGACAAGATAGTTTCCAAATATCACTCCAAATGGGATTGATAGTCAAATGTCCCATATCATCGGTTCTTCTTAATTTTCCCCCGTGTTGGTGTTCCCATTGCACTGGGTAGGCTGGTCGAACAGAAAAAGTTCCATTCTTTGAATAACTCCAAGCAACAAAATCCGACATACCATGTTGTGATAATGGAATTGCAAGGATCCTTTGTGCATCAACTGGCCAGAACATTTGTGTAACTAGATTTTCGTCCCAATTACTAGTAGCAGGATCAATTAAATCAGATACCCTTGAGATCAAAATACTCCATCTTGGTGTGATTACTTTTCTATTTGGACAATTAGGAATCCAAGCATCTTCCCAAATATCAATGTTCTGACCATTTCCAACACGCCAAGTATAACCAAGCTTTAGACAATTAACCCCTGCCATGATACTTTGCCATGTAAAAGAAGAGCCCTTTTTTAGCTTTGTATTTAATAAATCACCGTCTGGGAAATATTTAGCTCTCAACACGGTCGCACATAGGGAATCTGGATTCTCAATGATACGCCACGCTTGTTTTGCCAACATTGCTAGGTTGAAACAATGAATATCCCGGAATCCCATTCCCCCTTGATTTTTGGGTACACACATTTTCCACCAAGCCATCCAATGCATCAGCTTCTGATTATCCTCGCCCCCCACCAAAAATGAGATATCGCATCAGTGATTCCCTTACAATTTTTTTAGGAATTTTAAAGACGGACATCGCATAGGTGGGGATAGCTTGTATAACAGATTTCAGGAGGATTTCCTTCCCTCCCGCGGATAAAAGTTTTTCTTTCCATCCACTTATCTTCATGATGACACGGTCAATCAAATACTGAAAACAGTCAGATTTATCCATACCCACATTAGCCGGTAACCCCAGATATTTATCATTGAGAGCTTCAGTAATGATATTGAGTGTTGTACATAGTTGCTCCTTGATTTCCACTTTTGTATTGGGGCTGAAAAATATACTTGATTTATCAACACTGATCAATTGCCGCGATGCTTTACAACACAAGTCCAGAATTGTTTTCAAAGCCTCTGCATTGTGAATATTTGCCTTTATCAGGATCAATGAGTCATCTGCAAAAAGAAGATTCGTAATCGGTGGTGCCTCTCTGCACACTTTCGCACCTTCAATTTTCGCACATTCCTCCGCATGTGACAACAGAGTAGACAACCCCTTAGTACATAGCGAAAATAAATAAGGTGATAACGGATCTCCTTGTCGTAAACCTCTAGATGGCTTAAAACTCACAGTTTCTTCCGAATTAAATCTAACACGATATGTGCGACTAGCACTTGTTTCATCAATCTAGCTCAGTTTGTGCGACTAGCACTGCAATGCTAGCACATATTCTTCAATTACAATCAACTGAGGTAGATGTGTACTAGCTTCTTGCTACTACTACAGTGTGTAGCGCTTGTTGCGCTCCCAGTGTTGGAATCTGCACTATGCATTATGCTTTTGCTTAGTGAGAAACCAAGATGATGTAGTACAGTTGAGATAAGTATTTCCCTCAGTTAAAAACCAAGGTTATCAAGTAGGAGAATCACACAAAGCCCTGTGAACATCACCTGCACACACAAAAGCAAATACTTCCACCCAACGCAAACAAGGGGGTTGTCAATCCCCTCGACGCTTACTAACAAGAATTAAGTCTCGTGGTGGTAGGTGAATAAATAAATTGCAAAACAAAATAAAAGAAATAAAATTGCAGCAAGGTATTTTTGTATTTTTATATATGATAGAAATAGACCTGGGGGCCATAGTTTTCACTAGAGGCTTCTCTCTCGAGCACATAACATATGGTGGGTGAACAAATTACTGTTGGGCACTTGATAGAAGCGCATGGTTATAAAGATATTCAAGAAAATGATCATGTATATAGGCATCACGTCCGAGAGCAGTAGACCGACTCCTGCCTGCATGTACTACTATTACCCCACCCATCGACCGCTATCCAGGATGCATCTAGGGTATTAAGTATAAAACGAAGTAACGCCTTACGCAAGATGAGATGATATAGATAAAGTAAATCCAGTCAATATGAATAAACCCCGTCATTTTACCCTTAATGGAAACAATACAAATATGTGTCTTGTCCCTTTCGGTCACTAGTATATAGAGCACCGCAAGATTGAGCCCATCACAAAGCACCTCTCCCATTGCAAGATAAATCACTCTAGTCAGACAAACCAAACAGATAGATCGGAGAGAAATATAAAGCTACAATGATCATGCATAATAAAGTTCGGAAAAGACTCAATTAATATTCATGAAAAATTTGATCATAAATTCATAATTCATCGGATCAATTGCTCAAAAAAATAGTTCATCGGATCCCAACAAACACACTGCAAAAGAAGACTGCCTCGAATAGAACTCCAAGAACATCAAGGAGAACATCGTATTGTAGACCACAGAGAGAGAGAGAGAGAGAGAGAGAGAGATGGAGGGAGAGAGAGAGAGCGATCCATCTAGCTACTAGATATGGACCCGTACGTCTGCGGTGAACTACTCACGCATCACAGGAAGGGCAGCAAGGATGATGTAAAAGCCCTTCGTGCTCGATTACCCCTCCGACAGAGTATCAGAAAATGCCTCCAAACGAGATTGCGGAAGAAGAGAAGCTCGCGGCGCCGGAAAAAATTTGTCGGATGGCCTCTGGTATATTTGGAATGTTTGGGAACTTATAGAGGTGGAATTAGGTCAAGAGGTGCCACGAGGGGCCCACAAGCCCGGGGAGTGCCCCCCGGGCGTGCCTAGCGAGCTTGTCGCTCCCTCATGGCTCTTCTGGTCTTCTCCCAAACCTTCATGGGTCCTTTGGTCCAGAAAAAATTAATCCAAAGATTTGTCGCCGTTTGTATTGATTTTCTGAAAAGCTAAAAACATGCAAAAACCAACAACTGGCATTGGGCACCAGGTTAATTGGTTAGCCCCAAAAAAGATATAAAATTGCATATAAGTGCATATAAAACATCCAAGATTGATACTTTAATAGAATTGAACAATCAAAAGTTATAGATACGATGGAGACGTATCAAAACATCAGGCCCACTCGCAAGCCTCGTTTACCCACTCGACTTGCATGCCCAGGATTGGCCTTGGGCCTTGTAATCTCTTCAATACCAAACCCCCTCTCCCTCTCATGGCGGTGAAAGGCAAATGCCTGGTTGGCCGGCTAGGATAGCGTGTTTCCCCTTCTTCCTCCCGAATTCTCCTCTGGATGTAGCTCTAAATCGAATTCCATCGTGAATTGATAGAGAAGCCCTAACACTTGCCCCTAAAGGACGAAGGACACCCAGTTCCATCTAGATCTGGAGTCAGCATTGTGACCAAGCGAGCAGGGCAGTGTTGGGTAACGTAGCAGAAATTCAAAAAAAATTCCTACGTATCACCAAGATCTATCTATGGAGAGACCAGCAACGAGTAGAAAGTGAGTGCATCTACATACCCTTGTAGATCGCTAAGCGGAAGCGTTCAAGTGAACGGGGTTGATGGAGTCGTACTCGTCGTGATTCAAATCACCGATGATCAAGTGCCGAACGCACGGCACCTCCGCGTTCAACACACGTACAGCCCGGTGACGTCTCCCACGCCTTGATCCAGCAAGGAGAGAGGGAGAGGTTGAGGAAGACTCCATCCAACATCAGCACAACGGCGTGGTGGTGGTGGAGGAGCGTGGCAATCCAGCAGGGCTTCGCCAAGCACCACGAGAGAGGAGGAGGAGGAGAGGCAGGGCTGCACCAACGAGAGATCAAATCGCGTATTATGGGCAGCCCCATGCCTCAATATATATAGGGGGGAAGGGGGCTGCACCCCCTTTAGGGTTTTCCCACCCCCTAGGGGCGGCGGCCAGCCCTAGATGGGTTTTGGGGTGCGGCCAAGAGGGGGGGGAAGGAGTCCATCCTCCCCAAGGCACCTCGGAGGTGCCTTCCCCCTTGAGGACTCTTCCCTCTAGGGTTCCCTAGGCGCATGGGCCTCTTGGGGCTGGTGCCCTTGGCCCATGTAGGCCAAGGCGCACCCCCTACAGCCCATGTGGCCCCACCCGGTGGGCCCCCGGGACCCTTCCGGTGGTCCCGGTACAATACCGATGACCCCGAAACTTGTCCCGATGGCCGAAACAGGACTTCCTATATATAAATCTTTACCTCCGGACCATTCCGGAACTCCTCGTGACATCCGGGATCTCATCCGGGACTCCGAACAACATTCGGTAACCACATACAAGCTTCCTTTATAACCCTAGCGTCATCGAACCTTAAGTGTGTAGACCCTACGGGTTCGGGAGACATGCAGACATGACCGAGACGTTCTCCGGTCAATAACCAACAGCGGGATCTGGATACCCATGTTGGCTCCCACATGTTCCACGATGATCTCATCGGATGAACCACGATGTCAAGGACTCAATCGATCCCGTATACAATTCCCTTTGTCTAGCGGTATTTTACTTGCCCGAGATTTGATCGTCGGTATCCAATACCTTGTTCAATCTCGTTACCGGCAAGTCACTTTACTCGTTCCGTAACACATCATCCCGTGATCAACTCCTTGGTCACATTGCGCAAATGATGATGTCCTACCGAGTGGGCCCAGAGATACCTCTCCGTTTACACGGAGTGACAAATCCCAGTCTCGATCCGCATAAAACAATAGATACTTTCGGAGATACCTGTAGTGCACCTTTATAGTCACCCAGTTACGTTGTGACGTTTGATACACCCAAAGCACTCCTACGGTATCCAGGAGTTACACGATCTCATGGTCAAAGGAAGAGATACTTGACATTGGCAAAGCTCTAGCAAACGAACTACACGATCTTTGTGCTATGCTTAGGATTGGGTTTTGTCCATCACATCATTCTCCTAATGATGTGATCCCGTTATCAACGACATCCAATGTCCATAGCCAGGAAACCATGACTATCTGTTGATCACAACGAGCTAGTCAACTAGAGGCTCACTAGGGACATATTGTGGTCTATGTATTCACACGTGTATTACGATTTCCGGATAATACAGTTATAGCATGAATAAAAGACTATTATCATGAACAAAGAAATATAATAATAACTTATTTATTATAGCCTCTAGGGCATATTTCCAACAGTCTCCCACTTGCACTAGAGTCAATAATCCAGTTCACATCGCCATGTGATTAACACTCACAGGTCACATCGCCATGTGACTAATACCCAAGAGTTTACTAGAGTCAGTAGTCTAGTTCACATCACTATGTGATTAACACTCAATGAGTTTTATGTTTGATCATGTTGCTTGTGAGAGTGGTTTTTAGTCAACGGGTCTGAACCTTTCAGATCCGTGTGTGCTTTACAAATCTCTATGTCATCTCCTAGATGTTGCTACCACGCTCTATTTGGAGCTATTCCAAATAACTGTTCTACTTGGAGCTATTCTAAATTATTGCTCCATTATATGTATCCGGTCTCTCTACTCAGAGCTATCCGGATAGGTGTCAAGCTTGCATCGACATAACCCTTTACGACGAACTCTTTTATCACCTCCATAATCGAGAAAATTCCTTAGTCCATTAGTTACTAAGGATAACTTTGACCGCTGTCTGTGATCCATTCTTGGATCACTCTTGTACCCCTTGACTAACTCATGGCAAGGCACACTTCAGGTGCGGTACACAGCATAGCATACTGTAGAGCCTATGTCTTAAGCATAGGAGACGACCTTCGTCCTTTCTCTCTATTCTGCCATGGTCGAGCTTTAAGTCTTAACTTCGTACCTTACAACTCAGGCAAGAACTTCTTCTTTGACTGATCCATCTTGAACACCTTCAAGATCATGTCAAGGTATGTGCTCATTTGAAAGTATTATTAAGAATTTTGATCTATCCTTATAGATCTTGATGCTCAATGTTCAAGCAGCTTAATCCAGGTTTTCTATTGAAAAACACCTTTCAAATAACCCTATATGCTTTCTAGAAATTCTACATCATCTCTGATCATCAATATGTCAACAACATATACTCATCAGAAATTCTATAGTGCTCCCACTCACTTCTTTGGAAATACAAGTTTCTCATAAACTTTGTATAAATCCAAAATTTTTGATCATCTCATCAAAGCGTACATTCCAACTCCGAGATGCTCACTCCAGTCCTTAGAAGGATCGCTGGAGCTAGCATACCTTTTAGCATCCTTAGGATCGACAAAAACTTTCTGATTGTATTACCTACAATCTTTCCTCACGAAAACTGGTAAGGAAACTCGTTTTGATATCCATCTGCCAGATTTCATAAATACAGCTAATGCTAACATGAATCCGACGTATTTTAAGCATCGCTACGGATGAGAAAATCTCATCGTAATCAACTCCTTGAACTTGTGAAAAACTTTTCGCCACAAGTCGAGCTTCATGGACGGTGACATTTCCATCCACGTCCGTCTTCTTCTCAAAGATCCATTTATCTTAATGGCTTGCCGATCATCGGGCAAGTCCACCAAAGTCCATGGATCCGTTCTCGGATTTTATGGCTTATAACCATTTGTCGGAATTCGGGCCCACCATCGCTTCTCCATAGCTCGTAGGTTCATTGTTGTCTAGCAACATGACCTTCAAGACAGGATCACCATACCACTCTGAAGTAGTACGCATCCTTGTCACCCTACGAGGTACGGCAGTGACTTGATCCAAAACTTCATGATCACTATCATAAGCTTCTACTTCAATTGCTGTAGGTGCCACAGGAACAACTCCCTGTGCCCTGTCACACACTAGTTGAAGAGACGGTTCAATAACCTCATCAAGTCTCCACCATCCAACCACTCAATTCTTTCGAGAGAAACTTTTCCTCGAGAAAGGACCTGATTCTAGAAACAATCCATATTGCTTTCGGATCTGAATTAGGAGGTATACCCAACTGTTTTGGGTTTCCTATGAAGATGCATTTTATCCGCTTTGGGTTCGAGCTTATCAACCTGAAACTTTTTCATATAAGCGTCGCAGCCCCAAACTTTTAGAAACGACAACTTAGGTTTCTCTAAACCATAATTCATACGGTGTCATCTCATCGGAATTACGTGGTGCCCTATTTAAAGTGAATGTGGTTGTCTCTAATGCCTAACCCATGAACGACAGTGGTAATTCGATAAGAGACATCATGGTACGCACCATATCCAATAGGGTGCAACTATGATGTTCGGACACACCATCACACTATGGTGTTCCAGCCGGTATTAATTATGAAACAATTTCCACAATGTCTTAATTGTGTGCCAAAACTCGTAACTCAGATATTCATCTTTATGATCGTATCATAGACATTTTATCCTCTTGTCACAATGATCTTCTACTTCACTCTGAAATTACTTGAACCATTCAATAATTCAGAGTTGTGTTTCATCAAGTAAATATTCTCAACATCTACTCGAATCATCTGTGAAGTAAGAACATAACGATATTCACTGCATACGTCAGCATTTATTGGACTGCACACATCAAAATGTGTTACTTCCAACAAGTTGCTATCTTGTTCCATCTTACTGAAACCAAGGCTTTTCAGTCATCTTGCCCATGTGGTATGATTTGCATATCTCAAGTGATTCAAAATCAAGTGAGTTCAAACGGTCCATTTGCATGGAGTTTCTTCATGCATATATACCAATAGACATGGTTCGCATGTCTCAAACTTTTCAAAAATGAGTGAGTCCAAAGATCCATCAACATGGAGCTTCTTCATGCGTTTTATACCATTATGACTTACATGGCAGTGCCACAAGTAAGTGGTACTATCATTACTATCTTATATCTTTTGGCATGAAAATGTGTATCCCTACGATCAAGATTCAATAAACCATTCCTTTAGGTGCAAGAGCACTTATTCAGGTTTAATACTAATCTTGATGGTAGAGGGAGCGTGCGATGTTAGATCACATCAAACTTGGAAACACTTCCAACATATATCGTCAGCTCACCTTTAGCTAGTCTCCGTTTATTCCGCAGCTTTTATTTCGAGTTACTAATACTTAGCAACCGAACCGGTATCCAATACCCTGGTGCTACTAGGAGTACTAGTAAAGTACACATTAACATAATGTATATCCAATATACTTCTATCGACCTTGCCAGCCTTCTCATCTACCAAGTATCTAGGGTAATTCTGCTCTAGTGACTGTTCCCCTTATTACAGAAGCACTTAGTCTCGGGTTTGCGTTCAACCTTGGGTTTCTTCACTGGAGCAGCAGCTGATTTGCCGTTTCATGAAGTATCCCTTCTTGCCCTTGCCCTTCTTGAAACTAGTGGTTTCACCAACCATCAACAATTGATGCTCCTTCTTGATTTCTACTTTCGCGGTGTCAAACAACGCGAATATTTCAAGGATCATCATATCTATCCCTGATATGTTATAGTTCATCACGAAGCTCTAGCAGCTTGGTGGTAATGACTTCGGAGAAACTATCACTATTTCATCTGGAAGATCAACTCCCACTTGATTCAAGTGATTGTTGTACTCAGACAATTTGAGCACAAGCTCAACGATTGAGCTTTTCTCCCTTAGTTTGTAGGCTAAGAAAATTGTCGGAGGTCTCATACCTCTTGACATGGGCACGAGCCTGAAATCCCAATTTCAGCCCTCGAAGCATCTCATATGTTTCATGATGTTTCGAAAACGTCTTTCGTGCATCAACTCTAAACCATTTAACTGAACTATCACGTAGTTATCAAGACGTGTATGTCCGATGTTCACAACATCCACAAACGACGTTTGGGGTTCAGCACACTGAGCGGTGCATTAAGGACATAAGCTTTCTACTGATCGCATAATCGCTACTATCAACTTTCAACTATAATTTTCTCTAGGAACATATCTAAACAGTATAACTATAGCGCGAGCTACGACATAATTTGCAAAAGGTCTTTTGACTATGTTCAAGATAATTAAGTTCATCTTATGAACTCCCACTCAGATAGACATCCCTCTGGTCATCTAAGTGATCACATGATCCGAGTCAACTAGCCCGTGTCTGATCATCACGTGAGACGGACTAGTCATCATCGGTGAACATCTTCATGTTGATCGTATCTGCTATACGACTCATGCTCGACCTTTCGGTCTCCGTGTTCCGAGGCCATGTCTGCACATGCTAGGCTCGTCAAGTTAACCCTAAGTGTTTTCGCTGTGTAAAACTGTCTTACACCCGTTGTATGTGAACGTAAGAATCCATCACACCCGATCATCACGTGGTGCTTAGAAGCGACGAACTGTAGCAACGGTGCACAGTTAGGGGAGAACACTTCTTGAAATTTTGTAAGGGATCATCTTATTTACTACCGTCGTCCTAAGTAAACAAGATGCATAAACATAATAAACATCACATGCAATTATATAGTTGTGACATGATATGGCCAATATCATATAGCTCCATTGATCTCCATCTTCGGGGCTCCATGATCATCTTGTCACCGGCTTGACACCATGATCTTCATCATCATGATCTCCATCATCGTGTCTTCATGAAGTTGTCACGCCAACGACTACTTCTACTTCTATGGCTAACGCGTTTAGCAATAAAGTAAAGTAAGTTACATGGCGTTCTTCAATGACACGCAGGTCATACAAAAAATAAAGACAACTCCTATGGCTCCTGCCGGTTGTCATACTCATCAACATGCAAGTCGTGAATCCTATTACAAGAACATGATCAATCTCATACATCACATATCATTCATCACATTCTTCTTGGCCATATCACATCACATAGCATACCCTGCAAAAACAAGTTAGACGTCCTCTAATTGTTGTTGCATGTTTCACGTGGCTGCTATGGGTTTCTAGCAAGAACGTTTCTTACCTACGCAAGACCACAACGTGATATGCCAATTGCTATTTACCCTTCATAAGGACCCTTTTCATCGAATCCGTTCCGACTAAAGTGGGAGAGACTGGCACCCGCTAGCCACCTTATGCACCAAGTGCATGTCAATCGGTGGAACCTGTCTCACATAAGAGTACGTGTAAGGTCGGTCCGGGCCGCTTCATCCCACAATACCGTCAAAACAAGATTGGACTAGTAACGGTAAGCATATTGAACAACATCAACGCCCACAACTACTTTGTGTTCTACTCGTGCAAAGAATCTACGCAATAGACCTAGCTCATGATGCCACTGTTGGGTAACGTAGCAGAAATTCAAAAAAATTTCCTACGTATCACCAAGATCTATCTATGGAGAGACCAGCAACGAGTAGAAAGTGAGTGCATCTACATACCCTTGTAGATCGCTAAGCGGAAGCGTTCAAGTGAACGGGGTTGATGGAGTCGTACTCGTCGTGATTCAAATCACCGATGATCAAGTGCCGAACGCACGGCACCTCCGCGTTCAACACACGTACAGCCCGGTGACGTCTCCCACGCCTTGATCCAGCAAGGAGAGAGGGAGAGGTTGAGGAAGACTCCATCCAACATCAGCACAACGGCGTGGTGGTGGTGGAGGAGCGTGGCAATCCAGCAGGGCTTCGCCAAGCACCACGAGAGAGGAGGAGGAGGAGAGGCAGGGCTGCACCAACGAGAGATCAACTCGCGTATTATGGGCAGCCCCATGCCTCAATATATATAGGGGGGAAGGGGGCTGCGCCCCCTTTAGGGTTTTCCCACCCCCTAGGGGCGGCGGCCAGCCCTAGATGGGTTTTGGGGTGCGGCCAAGAGGGGGGGGAAGGAGTCCATCCTCCCCAAGGCACCTCGGAGGTGCCTTCCCCCTTGAGGACTCTTCCCTCTAGGGTTCCCTAGGCGCATGGGCCTCTTGGGGCTGGTGCCCTTGGCCCATGTAGGCCAAGGCGCACCCCCTACAGCCCATGTGGCCCCACCCGGTGGGCCCCCGGGACCCTTCCGGTGGTCCCGGTACAATACCGATGACCCCGAAACTTGTCCCGATGGCCGAAACAGGACTTCCTATATATAAATCTTTACCTCCGGACCATTCCGGAACTCCTCGTGACGTCCGGGATCTCATCCGGGACTCCGAACAACATTCGGTAACCACATACAAGCTTCCTTTATAACCCTAGCGTCATCGAACCTTAAGTGTGTAGACCCTACGGGTTCGGGAGACATGCAGACATGACCGAGACGTTCTCCGGTCAATAACCAACAGCGGGATCTGGATACCCATGTTGGCTCCCAGATGTTCCACGATGATCTCATCGGATGAACCACGATGTCAAGGACTCAATCGATCTCGTATACAATTCCCTTTGTCTAGCGGTATTTTACTTGCCCGAGATTCGATCGTCGGTATCCAATACCTTGTTCAATCTCGTTACCGGCAAGTCACTTTACTCGTTCCGTAACACATCATCCCGTGATCAACTCCTTGGTCACATTGCGCATATGATGATGTCCTACCGAGTGGGCCCAGAGATACCTCTCCGTTTACATGGAGTGACAAATCCCAGTCTCGATCCGCATAAAACAATAGATACTTTCGGAGATACCTGTAGTGCACCTTTATAGTCACCCAGTTACGTTGTGACGTTTGATACACCCAAAGCACTCCTACGGTATCCAGGAGTTACACGATCTCATGGTCAAAGGAAGAGATACTTGACATTGGCAAAGCTCTAGCAAACGGACTACACGATCTTTGTGCTATGCTTAGGATTGGGTCTTGTCCATCACATCATTCTCCTAATGATGTGATCCCGTTATCAACGACATCCAATGTCCATAGCCAGGAAACCATGACTATCTGTTGATCACAACGAGCTAGTCAACTAGAGGCTCACTAGGGACATATTGTGGTCTATGTATTCACACGTGTATTACGATTTCCGGATAATACAGTTATAGCATGAATAAAAGACTATTATCATGAACAAAGAAATATAATAATAACTTATTTATTATAGCCTCTAGGGCATATTTCCAACAGGCAGCTCTCTCCAACTGCCACGTCTTACGGTAACTAGCGTTGGAGAAGGTAGCCGCGACCTCTGCCGTTGTGTCCTCCCTCGTTGTTAGTGCCGGAGATGGTAGGATGGAGCGCTTATTGGTTTTTTATTTTCGTTATTTCAGGTGAAATCCAGGTAGGAATTAGTTGATCTTCATGTTGCAGTTTTACTCCTATCAATGTTAAACAATCTCAAAATTCCAATATTTTCTTAATGCTTGTTCTGTGGCAAGAAAGATGCAACACTTTCCTTTTCTATCTCTCAAATGTCGATGAAATGTATCATCATTTTTACCAAGGCACATTCATATTTGGGTGCAATAGTTTAGTATTTATCATACTGTAGTGTGTACTATGTTTCTAGTTTCTACGAACATTTTAACTATGTTACTATAATTATCAATGGATGTACTAGTATTAGGTGAATGTAAATAGTGATCACAATTTATGATATATCTATACCTATAAACTATACTTGTTTTTTATATTATTATATTATCTATGCCTACTAATTTTTTGTCTATTCGTCTATTACAAAAGGAAAAAATTCCAGAATTTCGTACATGGGCCGCCTGCCGTGTGGCCGAGCAACGCCAGTCCATTTGTTTTCGTTCCCACACAGGTGGGAATACCCTGTCTCAAAAAAAGGTGGGAATACCCTATTTATTGCGAGGTGCGTCAAGTAGTCACAACTTCGCACAGGGCATCCAACCTGGGTTGGCCAGTATTTTTCTGTGATATGTCTATATTTTTCTTTTTCCATTTCTTTCATCTTTTTTCCTTCCAAGTTTAGTTGTATTTCTCCCTTTTTTCGTAAATTCAAAATTTCCATAAAAGTTCGTAATTTTAGGAAAAAACAAAATTTTATTTTTAAAAATGTTCAGGATTCCAAAAAATATCCTGTTTTGAAAAATGTTCAAAACTTGAAATATTTGTTCTCATTCCAAAAATTGTTCATATTTTTTAAAATGTTTCTTTTTTTGTGTTTTTCAAAATTGTTGGAGATATTCCAAAAAACTGCATTTTAAAAATGTTCCAAATACGAAAAATATTCTTGTTTTAGTGGAATGTTCGCAAATTCATAATAATTTCTGAGTTTAAAGAAACACATTTTATAAAATTGTTCTGAATGTTCAAAATATGTTTTGTTTTTCAAAAAAATCCTAATTCAATTTTTTCATGTTTTCAAATAAATTGTGAACATTTCAAATTTTGTTGTGTATTTCTTAAATGTAAAAAAACAATTTTTTTTGATTTTAAAATATTCGTGTTTCCAAGAATATTCAGCAATTTATATATTTTTTAAAAAGTTCAAAAAAAGCAAAAGAAGAATATTCCCAATTTGACATTGGAGTATGTTCTTAAAGGTGGTTTGAGCTAGCCATTGGTTGGTAGGACTCGTTTCTTCGAGTGGCTAGCAGCACGTACTCGGGTCTTTGAGGGCATGATTTCGATGCTTCAATTCATCGTTTCTTGGATTTTTTTTGCGCCTTACAAACATAGATCGTCTTGGAGCCTATCAGTGTGCTGGCCCATACACTAACTATTGTGCATCCCACACGCTATTTTATGCAACTAGCGTCATATAGTAGCCCCCACATAGTTAGCCCAAGAAAAAAATCGGTCCGTCGCAGAGGCTATATTGGGCCTCAGCCGCAGTCCCCTACTGGGTCGTCCGCATCTGGCCCATCGATCTTCGCCGAGGGAGCCAAAATTATTTGGCGATCGTAAGGAATAGAACTTGTGACGTTGCATCCACATACTCAGGCGGATGCCAACTGAGATAGGACGGCTTAATGACTGGTTCGCCTATAGGTTTTGTTTCTCCGCTCATAGTTCCCGAATTTTTTTGTTTGACCCTCGGGTGCGACAAACTGGGCCTACCCACGCATTTATTTTTCTGTGAGATGTATGAGCAGAAATTTAAGCCGTGACGAAATTGAAACCTGGACCTTCCCTATTGTGTCGATGGATAAAACCAACTCATCTATCTTTATGATCACGATGAGTTATTAATCAGTGGGCGAAAGAAACACGGATTAGATTCAACTGGATGGATCCTCTTGAATCTAATCGTTTTTTCTTTCACCCAATGATATAATAACTCTTCGTGGTCATAATAACAACTCATCATCATTATATTAATGAAAAATCATCATCATCATCATCATCATAGTTATATAAGAACTCATCATCATCATAATAACAAGTCCTCATCCTCCTCGTCATAGTCATAATGACAACTCATCATTCTAGCACATTCTAGCACATAACTCATCATCATCATAATACCCCCTCCGTTCCTTGATATAAGGTGTATAGATTTTTGAGAAAAAATCCGAAATATAAGGTGTATTACGTTGCACCACTCGTTTGGATAATTTTTTTAGGGATTTGATTACATTGTCGTATACTAGGCAAGCTCCTCTATTTTCTCTTATCAATTAGTCAGGTGTAATCTCGCCCAAAACTTATGAAAATTTTCCTCCATGTGTGTTCTTTAATTTCCGTGCCAAAAACTATACACCCTATATTTCGGAATGGAGGGAGTAGTAAAAACTACTCATCATCATCATAGTCATAACCAACACTAGCTAATTGTTCTTAGAACATGAAAAGTACTAGCTAGGTCCTGCTTCGGTCTTTAAGGTGAAATAGGATAAAACAAGATAGCCCCTCAATCTCCATTATGGGGAATAGAGATCAACATGTCTCCAATTTGTGGGTTGTGCACCATGTTGCCTACAAGTAGTTCCTTGCGATCATTCATAATTTTTCTCCATCCTTTTATTGTGAGGTCTACATCTCTTCAGGAAATCAAGTATGGACTGTGAAAAATCGTAGGCAGACTTGGCCGTAAGATAATAATATCCTTGTCACCTTTAATATGCATCAGATGAGGCACACAATCTTTCGGGAGTTTCTGTTGAAGAACATAATCTTTCTTATTATCTATCTATCTATACCTATACTAATTCTAGACTTCGTAGAAATTCCCACGTTAGTTAGATTTTACGGGTGGTTAATCTGGTAGAACCGAGTTATAACGTTGTAGATTAACTCATGTAGATTTGAATTTTTTCCTTAGAAGGCCCACAATACTTTCACGGTTCTAGATAGAAGTCAAAATAAAAAAAATGCTTGAAGAGGCCCATAGTGCTTCCACGTACGTGTGGGAAGATTATAAAATGCTATATAAAAACAAGATTATACCATTAGCTAGCTTTCCTTAACTTGCACGGCAAGAGTTAATCTCCATCTTCATGTACGCTTATAGAAATAGAAGCCAAGAGGAAAAACAAACGTGGCCGACATACCCTCTAGACCCACACGTCCTCATCTCCGATTCGGCGGCCATGTTCATCTCGCCGTCAGCGTTTCCTACAGAATTGACCACATATACAGCTGCCATGTTCGTCTGGTCGTCGGCGTTTCCTGCAGAATTCACCTCCCATCCAGCGGTCATGTTTGTCTCTCCCTCGATATAGGCTTACAACGATTGACCATGATTCTATCTAAAGCCTAGAATGAAACCATGGGAGAAAAAACTAGCATATTCGTGTAGAACCCATATGTGGCATGATCCCAGGTGCGACCCCCTCTCTTTCTTTTCTTTAATAATAAGAAACATATTTCCTATTATCGGGCATGCCTCTGATTGGTTTGTTTTATGCGGTCGCAAAGTGGAGATCCGATCATGGCTATTTGCATTCTTCTCCTCTAGAAGCCTCCTCACCTCGTACAAGGCGGGAGATCGATCCAGTACACCAGTTCGTCATCGTTCACTTTTGTGCGGCCTTGATAGACAGGAGCAGTAACGACGAACTCCATCGCCAATTCGACCAGGGTTGTGTACGTCTGCACGTACATGGCGGGAGATCGATCCAGTGCTCCACACCGACGTCGTTCGTTTATGTGGTGCCGTGATGGAAAGGAGCAGCAGGGACAGACTCAATCAACAATTTGAACAGGGTTGTGTACGTGTACAGGTACATGGCTGGAGATCGATCCAATACTCCACACCAGTGTCGTTGGCTGTTGTGGTGCCCTGATGGATGGGAGCAGCTCCAACATACGCCATCGTCAATTTCGCCATCCCCTTCCAACAGAAGGTGGGATGCGTAGCCCATCCCCCATGAGATAAACGAAGGGTGGATGCATGGAGTTATCTAGCACACGTATTGTGGCAAGTCTTCTACAGGGCTTGGTAGATTATTCATGTGCTCTATGGTCCAATCCAGAATTGGAGACAACTCTATATGAACTCAGGTGAGCACTCTGGTTGATCGTAGCTGTTGCTGCCATAGTTAGTTGACAGCCTTGACGCTTATTTTGTTCATAGTAAATTAGGCTGTTGTTTAAGAATTAAAGACAAATCTACCATGGTCTAGCACACTGCAACGAATATTTACAAGATAATTTTCAGGATGATTGAAATTTAGTTTCTTGATTGATCTTTCATGTCATTAAAGTAGTTGCAAATTTTCCTACTTCACACACTTTTCCAGGTGGTATTTGCATAGAACTTCTTATTTCACTAAATTTATCCGCATGTAGCTTCTCCTTTTATACATGGTATTGTTCTTGCCCTGTTGGAGCGGGTTACGGGTATAGAAGGGCACAGTGAATACTTTGGGGTTGTATGCTTTCTTTGCAATACATGTATGCCATTGTATTCTGATGTAATTGCTACTGTACGACTGATTTTATCATGAATATTTAATTTTATTTTCCGTCTACTCTATTCACATATTTTATTTCAATTTTCTCATGATATAGTAAATGTTTGTTTGAATTTTTTATTATTACACTCCACATGGTTTTGCACCTATATACAACTATGCCACTATGGGAAATCATGTGTCTATAGAAAAAACCTATCCAGAACTTCATCAATTTAGAATGTTTATTTGAAAGAATCATCATGCTCCTTTAATATTGCTAGCCCGTGTGCTGGCGACTATCTATCTATCTATCTATCTATCTATCTATCTGTCTATCTATCTATCTCTATACCATATTAATTGGGCCCTTCCTAGAAATTCCTAAGTTAATCAGTAATTAGGAGCCATTAATCCGGTGGGATCGAGTTATTACGGTGTAGATTAACCCATATAATTGCATGATGTCTCGGTTGTAAAACTATTGTGTCATGTCTCTTTTTTTGTACGACTACTATTGTATCATGTCTCAGCTTGTAAAGCTAGCTCCCATCTATAGATCCATCTATAACCGTTGGATGAAGTAACAAATCACCCAGAAAATCCTAACGTCCTCTCCTTCTCTCCTTCCTCCTAGCGTAGTCACGATTCAGGAGTCCCTCGAAAGAAGATGTGAGACCCATCTCCGCTGCCACCTCCTCCAGAGTCCTGATAGGTGGCGACTTTCTATCTCGCTGCCATCCCGTTCCCTAAGCCTCCAATTGAGTGGTGGCAACAATTTTCTGTGTTGCTTCGCCTCAAGGAGGATTGGTGGCCTCTGCGTACCAATGGCTTCTATGGTTTGTGTGCCTTGGACGCTGTAGTAGCAGTGGCTGATCCCTTATCAGATTGAGGCTGGGACCCTATCTCATAACTACATCGACGATACCGATCAATCAAACACACACACGGACGCTTCAGACTGTAAGTTAAATCACCCACGGTATAGTGCCGTAGCGGCTGGCCGTTGCGACATAGAAGAAGGCTTAGGTAGGGTCGCCACGATGAGAGTAAACTCTGCATGTCGCTGGATAACAGATTGACTCTACAAGAGGATCTGTGTCATCGTTGGAGAGCAGAGCACTTTATGGATCCCATCTTCCAGGTTAGCAGAGCAACGTGCATGTTTTGTTCTGCCTTCTGCACATATATGATGGACAGGAGCAGCCTATGATGCAGTCCAAAGAAAAAACCCAAAAAAAATTGCACGTGTAGATTATGCTATTCTCTCATTGGAGAAAAAAACTGCTTTGAAAATTGAGTGTGCTCAAGACGGTACGAGGTGTTTCACTTCTCATGTTGTTTTTCTCTTTTTGCTGAGTTATCATAAAACTAATTAGTGCAGTATTCTGTTTCTTTCTTTTTACAGAAATAGTATATACACTATATAATACAATGTAGTCTGAAAAGCATGGGAGGCCTAGCACTCTGGACGCCATAGGGCATCGGGACATGCATCGACAACCTAGGGTTGTTCAAGGCAGCGCTGTCGGGTGCATGGTTCCACAAGCTACACCAACTTCCTTCCAGTTCAGTAGAGCAGAAAAATCAGGAACATCATATGTCGAGGTATACATTCATCTGCTATATACAAATGATAATCACAATTTACATAGTAATTTCGACGGTTCAATACCTACACAGCTCCAGGCTTTATATAAGAATGAAACAAAGTATTTGTCGATTGCTCTACGGATAGTACACTATATCTATATCCATACCTACTATTAAAGGGAATAGGTATTCTTGGTTTGGTTTAGTCATTTTAGTTTGGTTTACACATGCGATCTGGCCTACGTACTTGTATGTTGATGGGCCTTTTATGGGCTTTCGCGGAAAATAATTGGGTCAAAATAAATCAACATTGTGAGAATTGAACACGTGACCTCATGTCTAGCTCTTCGATGTAACAACCAACGACTTATGCGTCTTTCACATTTACTAATCCCAACTCACTCTAAATATACGAGTGGCAGTGATCAATGTTAGGCGAGCTAATTAAGCAAATGAGCTAATAAAGGAAGGATTTGGGCTAAAACAGAATATTTAAACGGATGTGGCTAATTAAAGAAAGGATTATGGGTAAACCGGTGGAATAACTAAAAGAAAAATCATGGTCTTAATAAATTCTACATGAAGGATTTGAGGTAAAAAGGTAGGCTAATTAAAAGGAATGATCTACAGGCTTCAATGTGTTGGGGCTACTAAATTAGAAAATGAAGGATTTGATTGCCGACTAAAACAAGTAAGGACGTCATGGTAATTAATGAAAGGATTATACATAAATGCCATTAAAAAGGATTATACTTAAATTGAATCAGTGGGAGATTATGCCCGGCAAAAAAATATATGAACATGGCTATATTGCAATGCATTTTTTTATGTTCATTTTGTAGAAGGATGATTTGCTGCAGCATGTTCTTCATAGAGAATCCGGTGCTGTGAGACATTATGCTTGCACAAGACATCAATTTTTCGGGTTGCAACGCACGGGCATATGTGCTAGTATTATATATATCAGGTACTTTTTTTAACATATATAGCACAATTTACAGATTACATTATCACAATCTATCTTCAAATTTTTACAGCTTTTTTCCCTACGACGGTAGTAGTAATTAATCCCCCGTCTATTGATTCACCTCAATATCTCATGCCTTCAAGATTCATCTGTGTGAGTTACAGGATTTCCAGTTCTCTTGCAATTTGATGTTTGTTTCGTGTTCGAGCAGGAGTAACCCCATATGGTCTGCAGCACGGGATGTGTGGCGGCCTATAAGCAGCTTCAATTGTAGATGATGGACTCACATCCATGTTGAAACGTGATTATCAGGCTAGGAAGTCTGATGCTCATAGGTTAGTATTGATTGATCCTATCATATCTTTCTACTGATCTATATATCTTTAACTCTGGCATTTATCTGCCACCACATGGAAGTGGAATCCACATGTAAAAATATAGTACAATATTTCCTTTGAATTAAAATAGTTTGTTCTCTAACACGGTAGTAGTAGTTAATCCCCCTTCTACAGTCTCATACAGATATCTCATGCCTTCAAGTGTTTTATGTGTGAGTTGTGGGATCTCCGTTTCTCTTGCACTGTGGCAGTTGCTGCTAGTTCGAGCAGGAGTAGCCCCATCGTCCGCAGCACGAGATGTGTGGCGGCCTATAGTCAGCATATATTGTAGATGATGGGCTTACAACCATGTCAAAACCATAAAAAACATGCACCTCATTGATGCATGCATATATGGGTACAAGGGTGGAACTTGATCAACAGGCTAGGACGTCCTATGCCCATAGGTTAGTATTGATTGGTGCAATCATATCTTTCTACCATATATCTATTTCCACCGTGACATTTACCTTCCACCACATGGAAGTGGAATCCAAGTAAAATATGCATGCAATGATGATACTGAATAGAGTTTGGTCGGACATGGATTTTTTGCAGCGTATCTGCATGATATAAAATCCAACATAGAATAAAAATCATAATATGAAAAGTAGAATTTTGCAGATGATATGTTCTCCTTCAGAACTTCGTATGATTTTCTGGTATTTGATCTGCCGCAGGTTATTTCTTTTTTTTTCGCGAATACGCAAGCTGCGTATCTTTGTATTGATAGAAGGAGAGTACAAGCATGAGATTACAAAGCTTACAAGGCCATGTGCGCACTAGGCATGGTGAACAAGCGAAGGAGCATAACAGATAGGGGTATGCTCAGCCCCATCTGCCGCAGGTTATTTCTTCTTCTTAGATTCATGTTTCTCATGTTGTAGGTTTGAACCTACTAGAATTCTTATTTAGTTCACTTCTATGGTTACTAACATATACAATTTATTTTCCGCCAAGGTCACGACCTGACCATTATTTACATTGACGTACATCGAGATAAAGTTATACTACAAGATGTACAAGCAGTTGTTTCTAGCGTCCAGATCTGCGCCTATGTTGTAGTTAAGGTACATAGAGTCATGGTTCAGACTCCAGAACGATCCTGTCGGATTACCTTGAACGGTTCTCATTTGGGGATCTTTACATTTTGACCAAAAAAATTTGTCCTAGAGTTTTTTCAACTGGATGGATACCAATGAAATAGATGGACACAGTTTAAGTTATGTGTTCTTTTGTTTCTTATTGATTTGTCAAAATATTTTTATTGAATTATAAGAACAAATGTTTCTCATCATCAGTCAACTTTTGGAATTTTTAATAATAGATAAATATAGATTCATACTTCATCTTAACTGTTTCAGGATACCATGATACATGGTTATTCAAAATACAATCACTTGGAAAATCTGTAGAAGGTAATTAGTAAACTGCCTTGCCAGCTACATCCATGTAGGTTATTTAAGGCTCAGACTTCAATATATATAGCTATAAATATATATTCTCAGTTCGTCATACGGCTCGCAAGAGTAAATGACACCATGTCGTAATGTAAAACACATAATGTAGAAATGTTTAGGCAACATATCCAACAACGACGGCGGACATGATAGCAGATATTTAAATTTGTTGGCAACTACTTTCGTTCTAGGAAAAAGTGAAAGCATACCAAATATTTTGCTACAGAATAACGTTTCTGATAAGCATCATGGTTCTTCGAATGGTGAAAATCAATGCATTGTAATTGTCAACATGTTTTACAACTTTGGTAATATATTAACAAAGCTACAATTATAATAATACATTGTTGTACTAGCTACTTATGTAGGACAGATCAACGGAACACATGCAAGTCGTAGAATTTACAAGATTTTTAACATTATATTGTGAATCGGGTTCCTAAAACACTATTGGTGGAAATAACTTATAGTTGCCGACAACTTTCCATTGATGCCATATGCATTGAAGCTATATATATGGCCCAAGAACATTGGACTAGGTAAATTGGTGAAGATTTCAACAAATGTTTGTTATATCAATACTAAATTTCTAGCAGCAGAAACATCTATGGCGTATACTTATCTATTAATATGTCATTTTAATTTTAATGTTAATGATGGATTTGAATATCCTTGGAACCGTGGATATCTATCTAAAAACGATAGTATGACTTCCTTACATTTATGTTCACCTTTCTTATTTTGTTGCATATATAAATACTTTTCTACTTACAAACCATAAAGAAGTGATGTGCACCGTCAAGTTGCATAGTGTTGGAGCTGCAATAATAATTTGGTAATTGAAAAAAAATCTAGAAAGGTAAATTGCATAGTGTTGGAGATTGAAGAATCAGTGACAAGAAAAAATTCCGACAATGCGGTCTAATATTTCACGAGTATGGCATTTTTATGTTAGTTTTTTAATGCTATTTTTTGTAGAATTTGCAATATTACCAGCAAGGTATGTTTGTGTACCATTATTAGCATATTTTATTAAAAAAATATAAAATAATGAAGAACCATGGTCAAAATAGGCAACCTGATGTAAGTTAAATTGATTAGGACATAAAATTATTATTAGCACTCACTTTTATAGGCTAGCCCGTGCGAATGCACGGGTTGGCAACTAGTATTTACTAATTGGAGGCACCAAACGAGTCTCCGTGTTAATCCTTAGAAAACTAATCAAATCATCCGTACAATCTCCCTGCTATCTGTTTTACAGTTGTTAGATGAAGCACCCGAGGAGTCCACACCATTTATCCCACGAACACATGTCCTTACCGAACTCTTCATGGGCTTTGGAAAAGCAACTCTTCACGGGCTGAAAAAAAATGTCTACCTTGCAGTCCAAGACTCGACCGAATCATGGCTGAGGCACTTCTCCTCCTTCCTTATTGTCGGTGTCAAAACCGGCGGATCTTAGGGTAGGGGGTTCCGAACTGTGCGTCTAAGGTCGATGGTAACAGGAGACAGGGGACATGATGTTTACCCAGGTTCGGGCTCTCTCTATGGAGGTAATACTCTCTATGGAGGTAATACCCTACTTCCTGCTTGATTGATCTTGATGAATATGAGTATTACAAGAGTTGATCTACCATGAGATTGTAATGGCTAAACCCTAGAAGTCTAGCTTGTATTACTGTCATAATAATCTATCAACTAGCCTGGCCTTGGCTTATATAATGCACCAGAGCCCTATGATAACAAGAGTCCTAGACGAATACGTTGGTGGAAAGGAGTCCTTGTCTTGATCACCAAGTCTTGTGGAATACTCCTTGTATGCGCCATGGGCTGCCCGAAGTGGCCCAGGAGTGAACCGCCATGGGGGTCCTCGGCCCGATCCACCTAGTCGGGACACGATGTGGTGAGTACCCCCTAGTCCAGGACACCATCAGTAGCCCCCTGAACCGGTATTCAAGTTGGGGACACTCCTCGATCCTTCCGAACTGTTCTTCATCTTCGGTCGTCGGTCTTGAAAACTGGTTCAACAAATCTTCTCGTCTTGGATCTTGAGGATCGCCGAAGTGAATCTGAAGGGTTTACACATCGGGTATCCGAGGAGCCCCTTTAAGTTCTCGGCCTTTATCAATGCCTTAGGATTATTTTTTACGCCACACCTCGGGTTTGAAGTTGTTCCCATGCGGCGGTGTCCTCTTGCATCCGAGCTCCAATGCCGGACTGCATTCGAGATATCTTTTGCAGTCGAGCACCAACATCATACTATATCCCAGCTCGAACGCCGGAATATATCCGAGGTGTCATAGATCACCTTGGCTTGAAAAAGTTTGAAGGAGGTTATCCGAGTTTAACGCTAAAAAGTTCTCTATGGAACGAGCCATTCGAATTCGGGCTTTCTGCCGGACCGCTTCCGAGCTCCAACGATGGTCAGCGTTCGAGGTGTCGTAAACTACCTCGGTCTTTTAAAAGATTGAATGAATTCAGCCGAGCTTAATGCCGGAAATGCCATCACTAGTAGAAAACAGGGCATACGTTCGGGCCAGATAAGCCCATTAGTCCCGGTTCAGTCACGAACCGGGACCCATGGGCCCATTGGTCCCGGTTCGTGAGGCCAGGGGGCCTGCCGGTCCTCGTGGGGGCATTGGTCCCAGTTCGTCTTGCCCCTTTGGTCTCGGTTGGTGGTACGAACCAGGACCAATGGGCCACACTCCTGGCCCACCACCATTGGTCCCGATTGGTGGCCTGAGCCGAGACAAAAGGGTGGTCTTTAGTACAGGTTCTAGGCAAGAACCGGGACCAATGAACCGGCCAGGGAAGAAGGCTTTTGTGTGTAAAACATTAAAAGGAAAAAGAATTTTCATAAAAATAAATAAAAAAGAAAAAAACAGAATAAACTTTAATAAAATAAAAAAGCAAATAAGTAGAAACAAAATAAAATAAATAAGTAGAAACAGAAAGAACTTTAATAAATAAGAAGAAACAAAATAAACTTTAATAAATTAAAATAAATAAACATTAATAAAATAAATAAAAATAGCAATATTAAGTAGAAACAAAATAAAATAAATAAATAAAAAGAGAAAGAATATTCATAAAATAAATAAAAAAGCCAAAAAAAGAAAATAAATAAGTATAAACAAATTAAACTTTAATAAATAAGTAAAAACAAAATAAACTTTTAT